>NC_057858.1:10311184-10617318 GCF_015237465.2 Chelonia mydas | reverse complement strand
AGTCACCCCGTTGTTCCATGCCTCAGTTTCCGATCTGTAAAATGGAGCTAACAGCACTGCCGCACCTCCCAGCAGTGTTGTGAGGCTAAATACATTAAAGACTGATACTATGGTAATGAGGGCCATAGAAAGGCTTCCCCTGATTTCAGAGGTCTCCGTTACAGTGGAGAAGCTCCATTTAGTGTTACGTGCTGGTGAAAATTGGCCCGTAGGGCCGGATACAGCTCTGGTCAGTGATGCCCAGATGGCTTTACCACATGATGGCTGTTTGGCAGCCTACGTGAAATGAGTTTGGCAGGTCTCAATCAACCCCCCATCTGGGACAAGAGACCATAAAAACACCACCTCCATTGCTACTAACTGCTCCCCGTTGCTGTCAATCTCAGCGGAGAGGCCAAGGTCAGGGCTGAGATACAATGCTGGGGAAGTTGGTGCAGTTCCTACCCAGGATGCACCTGACGACAGAAGACTCTTGTCTCCAGGGCTGTCATTCAGACTGGAAAAAAAGATCCACTGGAATTGTTGAGCATTCGCCATCTTTCAATCAAATTAAATGTCTCTTTCCTAAAGACATACTCTAGCTTGACCACAAATTACTGTGTCTTGCTGCAGGAATCCCTGGTTGCAATTCTCTGCCCTGTGGTATGCAAGAAGTCAGACTAGTTCATCAGACTGGCCCCTTCTGGCTTTCAGCTCTATGAATCTGGGCACGGCCTCCACTTTAGAAATTACTAAAAGAAAACAACGACGTGGAACTAGTTTTATTCCTTTTAATTATAACCCAAAATGTAACATAGCAGTAAAATGCCCCCAAACAATATGGAATAGGAAACTTACATGTTACATGGCATACATAAAGGATTGGGACACAACCATACAAAAATAGAAGAGAGGGGATTTTTTAATATATATAATAATAAAAAGGCCATAGTTTCTGAGCCACGTGGTTGTTGGAGACGATACGCTATTTACACAGGTCACAACACACACAATGTCACAAGGGATGTGAAAAATAAATACCGGGGATGCGATCAGAGGAAGCTGAGCTGAGGCTCCAGAGGGGGACGGGGCAGTTGCCCTGCCCCCTTTTTGAATGTGTCCATGAGGTTCTTGTGATGTGTTTGATAAGGGACAGCTATAACGTAACAAGGTTCAAGAAACCAACCTGCTGGAGAGGGGGCAGCTTGGGTGGGTCACAAAGGAGCCAGGCACCGCCTCCAGGACACCACAGGCCAATGCAATGTAATAGCAACTAGAGACTCCTGCTGCCATCAGGACTCCTGTGGGCAGGGCTCTGTTAATACACATAGGGAGAGAGAGAGCGGCAGGAGTTTGGAGGAGATGCTAACTAGACTAGACAGACAACAGAAGAACTCCCACTCCCATTTTTACAGGTGGGGAACTGAGGCACAGGGTCCCCAAAGTCACATACAGAAGCGGTAGCAGGGCTGAGAATTAAACGCAGATCTCCTGAGCCTCAGGGCTTGACCACGCAGCCAACCTTCGTCTCACAATGCTTCCCTGTTTGCCAAGCACTCATCACCTCTCTTCCCGACTGCCCTCCCCGCTGTCTAGTGAGTGACTCTCTTTGGGATTCCTCCCCTGTTTGGGTCCCAGACTGGTGACCAGTGTCAGCAGCCGGGGGAAGGGGGCCAGTCTGGAAACAGAGTTTGCAGTCAACCCGCAGCATGTTCCGTAGCTAGCAGTGGCCTTTCAGCGTGGGCCTGATGGCGACCAGGGGTTTAACTATCGAGGGACTGATTTGAAAACCCCAGAATGATATTTAAAACCCAAAAGGCACTGGGCCGGGTTCTCCTCTAACTTACACTGGTGTCAATCAAAGTAACTCCCTTAAAGCTGGGGCAAAGCTGATGTGGGTGAGATCAGGTTTGTAATGATGTTAGGAGAGGTCAGAGTTGGGAACTAAGCTGCCTGCCAGTCTCTTTAACTCACATCCCCTTGGGGCACTAGTCTCAGATATCTTGGCCTTTGCACAGCCTCCGAACGAGTGCAAAGTGCTACCATGCATACTTGCTTTGCACCAGCATCAACGGCTCTGCAAAGGTGCAGGCCAATGAAAAATGAAGCCCAGAGTCATTACCGAGATGGGCCTGAACTAAAACCCCAGAGACCAACACCACTGAATTCTAGGTAAATTTGGCTTTGAATCCAAACTTGGTATCTGGAGCCCTTTGCAGTTGCAATGATCTGGGCTGGTGTAACCCACTCATGTGGCACACTGTCCCTGTCTAGTGGTGAGCAGTCTGCAGCTAGAAGTCAATGAGCCTGCCACAGCACTGGCTAACAGAGCTGATGCTTTTAGCTCCAGAGGTCTCAGGTTCTATCCCTGCTGCCAATGACCCACCCAGGGGCATGGCATTATAATGGCAAAGGTTTGCCCAGCCTTGTCCATTGTGTAAAACCCGCCCTCGAGGGTAGTGTGCGAGGTTGTGTTACCTTTGCATCCTCACTGACGTTGCTTATTACACGGGAACCTGGACTGGACAAGATTAGGAAAACAAAAGATGCAACAACCACAGCTTTGAACTGAGTTTCCTGCCGTCGGGAGCTGTCCATCCCCACAGCTGAACCCCGAGGACAGAAAGTCCCTCAAGGGAAGGCTCAACCTCAGATTCCCGCTGGACAGGTCCAGGAACTTCTGCAAATGGAGGCACCAAGAATTAAAACAAAAAAATAAATACGCCCGGGAGTGCTATCTTGGGGCTAGTATACAGTGTGGGCCCAATTCTCAGGGACACTAAGGCCCTCTGGCAGCATAAAGGGGCCTTAAGAAAGGTGGAAATGGCCCCCAGAGAATCATCCTACACATGGGGGCCTCCCCAGCCAGTGTAGAGCTGGTGTAAAGATTGTACAATGGTCCTGCTCCCAGCCCACAGAACAGAGGGCAAACTGAAGACATGGTTGGAGTGCCCTGTGCTACAGCTATTCACTGCTTCCCATGGGGCGCGGAGCATAAGTTAGAGCATCCCAGAGGCTGCTCTAACTTACACAGGCTCTGATCCACCCTGGACAATGAAGAGCAGAAAGGTGGTTTAAAGCCACCCTAATCTCCCTCCCGTGCCCCAGATGCAGGAACGGAGTAATGAGAATCGGGCCCTATGCGTCTGCATAACATAAACAGATATAAATAAGGATCTTTTATCTTAATAAATATCAGGTATATGGTTTGTACAATATACACATAATGCCCCTGTCTCCTGGGTTCGGTCTCTTGGCAGAGAAGGAATGGTTCACACATAGTTTTCTTCGGCATCGCCCACATCGAGGGGGAACTTGGCCAGAGCTGTAAATGGAGCCATAGAAGAAAATGAGCTGCAGGGAAATATTAAACACCACAGTCTGGAGGGCTCAGGGGACTTGGCCTGGGCCATGGAGACTTTCATCTCTAGGTCGCCGGTGTAACGCGGCCCATCACAAGAGCGGCCAAAAGCCATCCCTCGCTCTTGGAACAGTTCTCAGACCAGTCCCCAGCAGGCCAGTCTCTGGATCAAGGGAAGCCGAGAATCTGGAATCTATTCCCAGCTCTCCTCCAGGCTCAGTAGGTGACCTTGAGCAAGTTGTTTACAGTGCGACCTCATCATCTAAAGTAGCCTGGATAATTTGGGGTGCCTGAATCTGGGGGTTCCACTTCCAGTCCACCACAGGTCAGACTCCCAAGCACTCACCATCCACAAAATGGGCCAGATTTTCAGAAGAGCTCGCCTCCCCTTTCAGACACCAAAACAAGGAACGGATTTTCCCTAATGCCCAGCACCCAACACCCGGAGCCCGTCTGAGAATCCAGCCCCTTTTTCCCCAAGGCCTAATTGGGAGCCGAGCTCCCTTGAAAATAGTAGGTCCTGAATTTCCAGAAGAGCTGAGCTCAGGCTGCCCCCATTGACCTCAGCCAGAGTAGTGAGTGCCCGGTAACATTGAAAATCAGGTCCCATCTCTTTAAGCTGAACAGTAACAGTCAGAAGAAGAAATTGGACTCTTGCAAATGGAGGCACTAAAATTAGAGGGCACGGGACTGACAGGAAAGAGCCATCAGGCTAGGGAAATCGCTATCCACTCTCAAGAGCCCCCTACAAGTGTTTCCTGCAAGGTCTGGTTTTATGCAAGGTCTGATCGTGTGGAAGCCAACTCTACCAGCCAACTCTGAATCATGCCCCCATCCACTGGACCCACGTGAATGTTCTCCAGGTCAAGAAGTGAAACATACCTAAGCAGCTTCCGTAGTGACGGACTCCGATAGATTTGCCCAAGAAGCAGGTTGCCCGCCGTAGATGGCAGGCAGACGGGTAGGTGATGTTGTTGTTGCCGCAGAGAGTGTGGTCCAGGGTGGAGGGATCAGGGCAGGGGGCCGTCCTGCACATCACACAGTGAGCGCTGCCCGTCTGGTCCACAACGCAGGTGTGAGTCCCGGGGCACACCACGCTGGAGCAGGACTCTAAGGGAAGCAGTCACAAGCCAGAGAGTGAGCTCAGCCACTTGGTCGGAGCACGGGTGTGCGTGCTTCAAGCTCCATCAACAGGAAGTTCTAGAGCTGCTTTTCTACAGGGGGAGCATTCAAAGGATCTTTGTGGACCAAATACTGCTCTCAGTTTCAGCAGATTAACTCCAAAATAACCCCACACTGGTCTCAGTGAGGTTTCCCCAGCTCTACACTGAGGTAACTGGGAGCAGGATTTAGCAACAAGTATCCCTGGGAAAATGTGCTTCCCCTCTTTTATTCAGCACAAATCCAGATATCTGGCTACTGTCAAACACTTGCTTCTCTTCGCCAGCAGAAGGAAGAAGTCTATGTGGTTTTAGATGGTGCTGTGCATCTGATGGCTACTTGTTTGCACCTCTGTAGATCTGGGTACAGGAGCAAATCGGATCATACGTGCAATGAATCTCATGGTCTCATTTGCCCCCGGCATGACACTTGCACACCTGAGCAAACCTCAGCTGATGTAAATCGGGGACCCTTCGTTTGGTCCCTCACCACTGCCCGACTGATGGTCTGTGCTCAGAAGAGAGCAGAGGGATATGCAGGCCAGAATTTAGGTGCAACAGCAGAGCAGAGCAACACTGGGGCCCAGGTTTAGACCAGCAAAGGTGCTGGAAGTCAGAATAGAGGTGCATTGGCAGAGCTGTCTGCACGATACCTAATGCCAGGGTCCCTTGACCTGGGTACTACAATTCACTCCAAATTAAAATAAGAAGCGAATAGTGGCTTTACCATCCCTAGGCACTGCCCAGCCAAAGCCAAACAGAACCGGCAAATTGCTGGGTTCTCAACGCCCTGAGCAGTCACAAGAGTGCTAACCCGCACGCCAAGCTAGCCAGAACACATGGAGCAACAGCTGATTTCTGCTCTGACAACCCGCCTGCGTCCCATCTCTGCTGTGTACACACATACGCTCACACACGCCAGCAGACAGGGGCATTCCATGGCAAGCGTGCGTCATCACTTACTGTATATTATAAACACTCTTTCACAGGGGTTTAAAACTTCAGCTCTTTTTGAAGCTGGATCAGGCAGTGACTCGGCATCCCAGCTCCCAACTCCCCAGATTTGGCTTTTAAGATGATTTCGACAGGAAGGAATTTCAGAGAGGGGGCTGGCAAAAATAATAAAGCTGCCAGACCTTGGCAGGTTTGGGATGTTTTTCTGGTCTGCTTTTTTTAAAAACAATAGCTCGATGTGTCTAAGTGACATGTTATGGGCTGCTGTTCTTTAGTCGGTGATGTATTTAAACCCCCCATTAAATCCAGAGCTGTTTACGCAGCAGAAGATGCTATTCCAGTGTAGAATATACAGCGCCTTCAATACTGTGCATCGTATTTCAGAGAGTACATAGGGCTTTATGCAGGCTTAAAAATCCCATTACTCAATGAGACTTTGGGGCTGGGCCCGTCACCCTGTCCCCTGTGCAGTCATTTCCGAAAGAGGATCCCTTATGAAGGAAAAGGGCAGCATTTTATACCTACTTCATGCGGGTGTGATTGCAAAAAGTGCAGGGGAATGGAGAATCGAGCCTTTAGAGTCATACAGTTCCTATTCCAATGGGCCATTTGGAGCAAATGTGAGGATATACGTTACTGTGCACGGTTAAACATCTGCCACTTATCAACCAGAGGTGGCTGCATTTCAGCGAGGGATAAAGTAACCCCCACAGCAGTAGATCAGGTTGCAAATTCCTTTGGGATGGTTCAGGGTATCTAAATGGAAGGCGTTATTTTTATTCTTTATCACCGTAACGCCTCAGCTTCCGTTGAACCTAGTCAGCTTAGTACCTTGGGGGCCACACCCACAGCTGGTGTAAATGGTCATTGTTCTGTTTATGACAGTTTGCAGCAGCTGAGACTCTGCCCTCTGGTACATGAGGAGGGTGTGTCTACACTGCACACTAAGCCCAGGCTCTGACCCAGGTTTGAACCCCAGCCCCACTTCTGTCCACACACAAATCAATCTGACTCGGGTCAGCAAGCACTCAGGGCCTGGATCCTCGGACTCTGGTGGGCTCCAACCCAGCTTCCTAAGTCCCACTGCGACTCAGGTCCAACCCCTGCCATTTTGCAGTGTGGACACAGCACACGTTGCGCAGTGCAGTGTGGTCGCATTAGCACGGCTGTGAGCCTCTGGTCCAGCAAATGTAAACCCAGGTTTACAATGCAGTGGAACGCTAAGACGCAGACTTAGAAACACCAAGTCCACAAATCCGGGTCCCCCAGATCCAGGTTTACAACGCAGTGGAGACAGAGTCTCCCTACAACTCTTAGATGCAGCAGGGTGAGATAAACACAGGGGGCCTAAATCCTCATCTCACTTACACCAATGTACATCAGAGGAAAACCCATGGAAGCCAGTGGAATTATACCAGTGTAAACGAGATCAGAATCAGGGACTGAGTTTCAACAGGTTCTTCATCAAAAGCTCAAAGATTTGAGGCTGCCACCTGTACCCATGCTGAGTGGTACCTTGCTAGGCAAGGAACCCCCCTGGGGACTTGCTAGGCAATGAGAGTGGCAGAATCGGGCTATTCAGTATTAGAAGATTCTGGTTCTTACTCATAATTTGCTACATTTATCCCAGCTGCTGGACACATGCAGATCCCCTGGTTCTCTCTGGCTCAGGTCCCAGGCAGTGCTGCACGTTATGATCATGGGGCTTCCCTAAATCCTGGCACCCATGCAGCTCTGCCCAGGCAAGCAACCAAAGCAGGATCACTACTGCAGACCTGGTGCTGGGGGTTTTACAGTGAGGTGTCTCATCCTGCTCAGGGCTCGCACCGCTGGTGCTGCACTGGGGCTAGACCAATAGTGGGAGAACGGCTGAAAGGCTCTAGCCTCAGGGGGACACGGGAGACAGTGTTGCCGAGGGAATACAGCACTGGACTGGGATTCAGGATTTCTTGGTTCTAGTCTGCCAATGACTTGCTGGGTGACCTTGGGCAAGTCACTTCACTGCCCTGTGCCTCAGTTGCCCCATGGGTTATCATGCCACTGGCCTCCTTTGTAAAGAGCCTTAAGCTCTACTGGAGAAAAGTGCTAGATAGGAGCTTGCTATTGTTATTTAGGAGGATGAAATAACGCAACATCTGCTCTCCGCATGGCATTTCCACCACCTGGGGACAGAAACAGCCGGGAGAAAGGCCGATCTCTCATGCGGGCACCCTGTGACTTTAAAATAACCCATGAAAAGACATACAGTAAAACTGGAGCTAGACCTGAACCAGATAATAGATCGGCCCCGCCTTGGCCCTTAGTAGGGTGACCAGATGTCCCAGTTTTATAGGGACGGTCCCGATATTTGGGGCTTTGTCTTATATAGGCACCTATTACCCCCCAACCCCCATCCCGATTTTTCACTCTTGCTGCCTGGTCACCCTAGCCCTTAGAGAAGCTCAGATTTGAACTCCACCTCTCTGGCCCAGCTCTGCCCCTAGACCCCCAGAGCACCCCTAGAGTGATTGGCTGGATAGGTCAGAGGCCCTGCAGGAGACAGGAGCCTGTGCTCCCACCGCAGCCCTTGGCGTTGGAAGCTGAGCTATGGAAAGTGAACGCTGGCCGGGACGCAGGGATGATCCCCCCCCGTTGCAAACGGAGCAGCAGGGATCTGCTGAGTGGAGCCTGCTCAGCCTTGGAACCCGCTGCCACGTCTCAGCCTGGGCGTGGCCGAAGGGATTCACATGTCTCCAGATTGGAAAGGGTTTGGGGATCCTCAGGGATGGATTAACCTCTCTCTTGATGGCCCCAGAGCATAGTCAGGAGAGGCCTCAACTTAACAGCCCAGCTGGAAGACCATGCCTCAAACAGGGCAACCCCCCTTCGGGCCTTGGCTTGGAGCATGAGTCATGGCAGGGGGACTTCTCGGACCCTAAAGCTTCTGGCTCAGAGGCAAGAAGGCGGGGGGAGGGCCTGTAGGTCAAACCCAGCTCCGGCCTGCCAGCCCATGTGCCACTGAACCACATGCTGCAGTCCAGAGCTTTCCTCCCAGCTCCACTCTTGCCTTGCTGATTCTGACCAGGCGTAAATGCATGCGGCTCCATTGGGGTTCATGGGTTTCCTCCCACTAACAGTCGACTCTAAATAGGACCCTGCTCTTCCACAGTGAATTCCCATTTCCGCTGCAGTCAGGGGAACGGCCCTAGGCTCCTTGCCCAGTATAGAAATCTCCTGTGCCAGAGGGATATGCCAGGTACCTCAGTAGGGAAATCGCTGCAAAGTCACCTCCAAGGGGCAGGAGTCTAAAACTCTGCCTCAAAGGTGCCAGACCTGGGGAGTGGGGGGATGCCTGTACTAAGCCTTGAATGTGCTAGGGCTGCAAGTGCCAGCTACTGGGGACGCTGCCCTCGGTTAGGATCAGCTGCTTTGGTGGAAAGGGTGAACCGTGAGGACATCCAGCTTGACGGCACCGGAGAAGTAAGGACAATCTGAAATTACTGAGCACCATTTCCTCCAGTTACCAAGGGAACTCGAAACACACTCGCTTTGGGGATTTTTAGGACAGTTCCACTCAGGCTGTTATTAGGCCCAGCCCGTCGCGTGCAGGGAGAGGGCCAGGAAGCGGAAAGAGCAAGGGGGAGCCCCCGACGTACTTTTGCATTTGCCCTGGTACATCACTTCCAGGTCGGGGTGGTCTCTGCACTTAGCTGTCAGCAGCTCGCACTCGTCGCGGTAAGTGTAGCCGTCCGAGCCGCACACTTGCAGCTTCCTGGGCAGGCTGGAGCAATCTGGGGCGCAGGCGCAGTGGGGACGGCCGTGTTTCATCTTGCAGACTTTGCCAGGGCCACACTCCACCCCCTCACAGGTCTCTGGGGGTAAAGGAAAGAGGAGTTAGCACCAGGGAGCCTCCACTCGTTTTGCACCAGGGCCGCGTCCTTTCCCTCTGCAGAGAGATCAAAGGCTGCCAGGGGACGCAGAGACACAGGAGCAGGCCAAGAACCAGTTGTGGTTCAAATCTTGCTCACCAGCCCCGCTGGTGTGAGGCACGGATGAATTAACCCCCTCACGCCCACAGGGACTGAAATCCTTTCTTTATCACAGGACAGGAGGAAGCAGCCCAAGCTTCCCCACAGCACCTCCTCTTATGAGAGTGCTCTATCAAGGAGAGGTGGCTGCGCATATCTTAATAGCGGGTCCAGTGATGTTGCCAGTAGGGGGCGCTCAAGACAATGCAATATTGGTCCTGGGTTCAAACAGACCAGTGACGCCTCTTGTTGAGCTCTGTCAAAGGCTTCTTGAATGCTGCTCTTTATATGCCAGCTGCTCTTAACAGCCCCCAGCTTGGCCACAGACTCGGGGAGAGAGAGGATACAGCCCCATGGCCTGCTCAGTCCTTGGACTCTGCTGGGGCCACCACTGAGAGTGCTCACCGCCGTGCTGGCTTTTGGGACGTGCGTGCCCATCTCCTAGGAACCACCCCCGCCCCCCAGACCTGCCCAACTCATTACACAAACAGATGGTAACAGCTACCAGTTCTCGCTGGGGTTAGCCCTGGGGGATTGGATGTGGAGAGCTCCCCGGGCTTTGTCTAGACAAGGGGTTGTTCCGTCCAGCTTGAATGCAACTTGCCCTCCAGCTGGATGCAGAACTTCCTTGATTGATCGTTCAGTTTCAGATCATGCCCGGTAGCCCAGGCTTTACCCTGCATTACCTCAATCCTGCTAGTACCTGTGTAACTATAGGGTAATGAGACACAGTCCTGAGCCACCCAGCCCCATAATGGTCTGGTTCCCGGCCATTGGAAGCTGCAGAGCTGGCACTTGGGGCGGGGGCAGCGTGCAGAGCCCCCTGGCTGCCTCTATGCATAGGAGCCGGAAGGGGGACATGCCGCTGCTTCCGGGAGCCGCGCAGAGCCACGGCAGGCAGGGCACCTGCCTTAGCCCCACCGATCAGACTTTTAATGGCCCAGTCAACAGTGCTGACCGGAGCTGCCAGGGTCCCTTTTCAACCAGGCGTTCTGGTCAAAACCCGGACACCTGGCAACCCTAATAACGGAGCAGATCTGCAGCTGGAAAAGTCGCTCCATTCATCAGCGAAGTCATACCGGTTTACAGCAGTTGAGGGGCTGGCCCCTATGTTCAACTGCCAGTTGATTTTTTTTTTAAGAGACATTTCTTTCTCTCGTGCAACAGAGAACCCTGCTCTGTTGTGCACTACACCCTCCAGAACACCCAGCCGGTGCAAGCGTCTGTGTGATCAACAAGTTCTCTTTCCCAAACAATACCCAGCCCTGTTTCACTCCAGGCCTCCGTGACTTGAAAACGAGAATGGGCAACAGCGAGGGGGGAAATCTGTCTGGGACGCCTCTTTCCCCACAGGCAGGGGAGGAAGAAACAGATGGCTGCATTGTCGCACTGGGTCGCCTCCTAGCAAAAACAGTCTGCGCGGGTTCAGCGGGGCCGTTGAACTCATGTGCGTGTGTGGCAAGCTGCGGAATTTCCCCCAAACACGGGAGACATTTGGGAAGTGTGCAGCGCTAGCCGGGGGGCGGTGACATTGGCTCCTACAAGTGGCTAGTTATCATGTCTCCAGAGGTTGGAGGTGTGTGACCGGGGGGGGGTTGGAAGAATCAGGTTGCCCCAGTGGGAGCGTTTACACCATGTTTCCACAAGTGTGACTCAGACCCATTGCCCCTGCTTTGCAGGACTGCTCCCTTCCCCATTATCTTCTCTAGCCTGCCGGCTGCGGGGTCACTTTTACTGCCCCGTTTGGATCAGGGGAACACGGACACCCACCAGGGTATTATTGGAAATGTGTCTCTTTGGACCTAGAAGAAAAGGAGTATTTGTGGCACCTTAGAGACTAACAAATTTATTTGAGCATAAGCTTTTGTGAGCTACAGCTCACTTCACCTTAGAGAGACTAAGGCATTTATTTGAGCATAAGCTTTCGTGAGCTCACGAAAGCTTATGCTCAAATAAATTTGTTAGTCTCTAAGGTGCCACAAATACTCCTTTTCTTTTTGCGAATACAGACTAACACGGCTGCTACTCTGAAACCTGTCATTATGCAAGTCTTTGGACCTAGAGAATCCTTCCCCTGTGGAGTCATTCCTTCACTGAGGTGGGGGCGTAGGAAAGGTTACCACAGGAGACGGTGGGGAGGAGGACGTGACCCCATCCAATAAGGGGAACGGATTGACCATGGGACGTGGTGTGGTGCAGTTTCCCTAGAAGATCACATAGGGAGGAAGGTGGAATTCCCCCAGGAGTTTGCCCCTATTTTGCAGAGGGGAAATCCCCTGGCAGGGGACCAGCTGCTTTTCCTGTTCGCACCCAGAGCTCCATATCTAAGTAGCCATTGCCTGGAACAGGGCCCATCTTGTGAGTCAGAGTCCCTAGATCTGCCGGGGCTGAGTAAATGAACTATGTGGGGCTAGCTCCTGCGGGAAAGCAGCTCTTTCACATGCACGAGCCTCGGCTGAACTCGCCTGGCGTGGTCCATGATCCAAACAGGCCACGCCCTTCAGCGAGCCGGGCTGGGCGATTCCAGCACACACAGGGCTCTCTCTGCACCGGGAGTTGCAGTGGGGAGGGCTGTTAGACAGATAAAGCACTAGCCTGGGGGGTTTTGCCACTGCTCCATTCCCAGCAGCCCCAACCCTTCGCCCGGGTTAGCTCTGCAGCGCCCTCAACTGAGGCTCAGTTAAATGGACCCAGAATGCCCCAGGAGGAACATAACCTGCCTCTGGCATGGAACCCTGGCACCCTCCTCCATTCGGGAGCCCTGGGGGTGCTTTCTGTCACCCTCCAGCTGACCTGGCTGCAGAGCAGGGGGAGACACTGTGCTAGGGGCTGAGACACAGAGGCAGGAGCTGGATCACAGATACACGTCGTCCCTCCTGCCCTTTTCCAAGGACTCCTGCTCATCGGCTAGCTCTGGGGGAGGTTCCTTTCCGGCACACTGGGGAATGGGCAGGATCAGATTGGACTCTATGCAGGTTTCTGCTGTGTGGGGAGTTTGTTCCTCCTCTTGCTCTGGGATCCTCTCATCTTTGGGGTCGTGAAGCTCTGATAAATCCTGTGCAGCGGACTGGTGACTGGCTATAGCAGCAGAGCTAAACGTCTAAGCAGAAGCCAAGTAGATCAAGGAGCTTGGTTACCTCCTCCTGGAGCATGCTTATGGGATGAGTGGCTAAGGCCTCTGGCCATGACGCAGGAGAGCTGGGTTTAATTTCTGGCTTGGCCACTGATTCATCACGTGACCTTTTGCAAGTTGCTTAGGATTTTCAGAAGGGCTCAGAAGCAGCCAGGCTGTCGAAAGCCCCTGGCACTCACATCTCTCTGTGCCTCAGTTCCTCCACTGCAAAATGGGGAGAATAATCTTTCCCTTGCCTGCCTCGTGCATGTCAATTGTAAGCTCTCTGGGGGAAGGGCTGGCTCTTGCTCTGCAGCATGCCTTGCACAATGGGGTCCCAATCTCAGCCTCGCAGTGCAGGCTGAGGTGCAGTGAACAGTAATCATTGACCTGGAGACTGATTCTGCAAGGTGAAGATTTCCATCAACACCCATTAAATCAGGGCCCCTACTTCCGTTCTCTCCCAGCGCTGCCTGCCACTCAGTGGCGAGCCGAGCAACGTGAGACATCAGAAGCAGACCTGATCCCAAGAATCTTAAATTGGGGGAAAGTTTCAAGTCTGAATCCTGCAGCCTGGGCCTGGTCTCTATACAGAATCAAGGACTGGGATGGCAGTTTCAGTTTTACCTCTAGCCTCTCTCACTACCTGTCATGTTGTTCCCCTTCTGGGGACCTCTCCAAGGTTGAATTAAGGGCAGGGAGGCAGCAGTGATCTGTGATCAGGCAGGAGAGGGGTGCATATGGGCGGGGGAAGGCTGTTCCGTTAATGGCCTTTGTAAAACAAATGACTCAATGAACCATGTGACCTTTCCAACCCACTCCCTTACTACTGCGGTCAGCAGGTCTTCTGGCCTGTCCTCACATGGCCATGCAAGCGTGACGCGAGGATCCGTGCCTCTGGCTCGCTCCGAAACATCTGGATGGCTTGGAACGCACAAACTGGAGTGTTTCCATTTTTGGAACTAGCCCATTCTATAAAGACATTTGGAGATGTTGAAAGGGGAGAGCCTTAAATAAATAAATAAAAATCCCCCCTCGGGGTAATCTGCAGCGGGCAGCTGGAAAGGGAGGATCTGGCAAGAGGAAACTGTTATTTCACCGGGAACGAGCCGCCGCAAGCTGACTGAGCGCACTCGGATCTCTGCTCCTCCCTGCCCCAGCAGTGGTGTCCAGGGCTGGAACCGCGTTCCAACGGGACTGGGGGGAAAACTCCCCTGGAGCAGGCACAGTGTGGGGCGGCAGTCGATTGTCCTACGCTGCCCCCTTGCAAGCCCTATGCAGGGGGCGGGGCCAGTAGTGGGAGGAGGAGTCTCCACAGTGCACATCATGGACACGCAAGGCTCCTCTGGAATGCAGGGCAACCCATAGGCAGCTGTAACAACGCACGCCTGGCGTTATTCTGATTGATGTCAGGGGCCGTTCCAGTCCTCGGTGCCACCCAGAATCCTGAGGGCATGATGCCAACTTTGCCCCCTTGGGCTCTTGCCTCTAGTTGGGGATCTTGCTGCTCGAGGGAAAGTGGCTTGTGAAACAGACTTTCTCCAGGTGCCCTGCTACCCCGACCAGCGCTTCTGCTCCTGTTGCTCTAGGATTTGGCTGGGAATGGCAGGGCAGGGAATAAACCCCCGTACCTCCTGATCCTGATGTAACGTATAATCATGGGCCACGACAGTGGGAACCTCCAGGTCGCTCCTCCCCCACATGCAGGAGGAGGGAGAAACAAGGTCCCACACTTCGGTCCTAACCCCGCCCTGTTCCATGGAGGATCAGTTTACACCCCCTTTGCACTGGTGTAAACAACTGCACGCCACACACAGCAGTGACTTGGCTCAGAACCAACTCTGCTGGTTCCATGTCGGACCCCAACCCAAAGAGGGGCCTGTTTGTCTAGGTCCACTGTGGCCCGTCTCCTGAGCTACCAGGCCAAGATGGTGGAAATGCTGCAAGAACAGACAATGGCTGGAGATTTCTGCTTTGTAGGACTAAAGTCCACCCCCCCGGGCGATGCCGGAGTTGATGCCATTTTAAATGTGAACCCAAACCTCTGCTCCTAGTGGCTGTTTGTGATCTAGTAGCTATGACAACACCCTAAGACTCAGGCCATGTGTGCTCTTGTCCTAGCTCGGACCTGCCGTGTGACTTTGGTCAAATCACTTCCCCTGTTTCACTTCGCATCCTTGACCTGCTCTCTCTATTTAAGCGACTATCTTTGGGTCAGGGACAGTCTCACTCTGGGTATTGCTGCATCTAAAGCGCCAAAGCAGAGACACGTCCCATGTTGACGGAAGTTTTCTCTATCCAGGTAATTAATCCATCTCTCCAAGAGGCAGTAGCTAGGTTGATGGAAGAATTCATCCGTCGACCTAGCCACGTCTACACTAGGGGTTAGCTCGCCCTAACTACACAGCACAAGGCGTGATGGTTTTCACTGCCCTGAGCCATGTAGCTGGGTTGATCTAATTTTTAAGCGTAGACCAGGCCTTTGTGGGTATCTCCGCACTGCAGAAAAACCCCACGGCAACAAGTCTCCGAGCCCAGGTCAGTTGACTCGGGCTCACGCTATAGGGCTAAAAATAGCAGCGTAGATGTTCCTGCTTAGGCTGGAGCCTGGGGTCTGGGATACAGCGTGGGGAGAGGGTCTCAGGGCCCGGGTGGGAACGTTTACACGGCTATTTTTAGCCCTGTAGCACAAGCCCGAGTCAGTTAACCCGGGCTCGGAGACTTGCAGCCACAGGGTGGTTTTTTGCAGTGTAGACGTCCTGTGTCCATACAGCACCCAGCACCGTGGGGCCCTGATCTCAGCTGAGGCCTCTAGATGGTCCCATAACACTAAGCAGTATTTATCATAAAACACAGTAGGCTCAGGCCTCCAGCCCCTGGGCAGGCCAGGCTTCCGCGGACACTTTGCCTACCTAAGGACAGCAGGGTGGCTACATTATTTCAGCCGTCAGCAAGCACATTTACCTTTGCAAGGATGGCAGGTCACCAGCCCCAGGAACCCCAAGAGGCTGATCTTATTGCCTGGCTGGGTGTAGTTGGACCAAGCTACGTCAACGTTGCTGTTACCGCAGCATTCCTCCCAGGTCACGCCGGTCTTTAGGATCATGGTGCATTTCGCTTCCTTCCCCTGCTGCAGCCAGCAGATCCCACCTGCCAGGAGAAAGCCGACCGTGAGAACCACCCTTGGGAGGCTGCGTCCTTAAGATGAAGCTACTGCGTTTAGTGGGTACGGCTACCCCCCGGACAGAGAGCCAGCCCGAAGCCTCCTCACCACTAGAGCGGTGCATGATGTGTGAGAATTAGTTCCCCACCTATTGGTGCTTCTAGATGCTTGCACTTCACAAGCTGGCCGTCGCCCCTCTTCAGAGACACAGCAGAGCTCAGCCTCGGGGGTGGGGTAGGAGGGAGGAAATAAACGAATATTTACCACTGGATTTGCAAAATGTGTGTCAGCCTGCTATGGCATGTGCATTCAATGCAGCTGCATTTCCACGTGCCGTTGCCCAATATGCATGCAAACGCAGGGCGTTGCACAGGTGCGCACAGATATTTGTGCAGGTGCATGCATTGCGCCTGGCTTGGGAAATTGGGGTGGGGGGGTGCTGAGTAGCACGGTCTGCAAAGTGACGGTTTGCAAATGGCAAACTGTCTGCAAATTGCTGTGTTTGAGGCAGGCTGGCTCTCTCCCCTCACCCCCTTCTCGTGCCTTGGCTGAGCCAGACCTGATTGACCCTCACCCATCTCTGGCATTAGGCTCTGGAAAACAGACACAGGGTCATTGTTAGAGAGAACAGCACCAAGAACCTGAACTGGCAGTCCCCAAACCCCTTCATTTTCATCTGTAGGGCTGCATTAGGGGGACCAGCAGGCAAGTGTGAAAAATCAGGACAGGGGCGGAGGGTAATAGGTGCCTATATAAGAAAGCCCCCAAAATCGGGACTGTCCCTGTAAAAATTGGGACAGCTGGTCACCCTAGGCTGGATACTCCTGAATCTAGTTCTACAGATGGGGCCCAAGCTATAGTCCTGGGCTCCCGACAGCAAAGACCCCAAAACTGAAAGAGGCTTTTAGTTCTGTCAACTCCAAGCATTCAAAAATCATGAGTTGGGACCCAAAAATCCATCAGATTCGTGGCTTAAAAGCCATGAGACTTTTCAAAAGTACTAACTTCGGGACGCTTTTCATTTGCCTTCTAGTTTCGTAGTCTCTAGCGGGTCACATTTTCAAGCTTTTCTCTGCAACCACAAGGGCTAGAATCTTTTTTTTTTTTTTAAATGAAAGTTGAGTTTTTCTCTTATTCACATGAATCCAGGATCTGGGGCTTTAAGAAAGGCACTGAACAGCATGAGGCTTGCAGTTCAATCACAGTTCTCTCCTAACAGTGGATTTGCAGAAATGGGTTTAAATCTGGGTTTAGATTTCAAAGCGTTCAGGGACATTTGGCTCTGGAGATTCCAAGCCCTCCCTTGTTACTTCCCCAGAGCATTCAAGCAAGACTACCAGGTGTAGTGGTGGACCAGACGTGTGGGACCATGAGTGGTATGGCACTTAGGATCAATCCTTCTAGTATGCAGCCATGTCTTGACCATTGGGCACTGGAGACAGCCCCTTGGGACACAGCCAACCCACTGGCATCTGATCTCACTGAGTCAAAAGCCTGTTTGTTTCTTAATCTCATGAGCAAATCGTTTCTTTTTTCCCCCTCTCTCTTTTGTGAGTGATTCCTTTGCCATTTCCTTCCTTGTAAGCCAGCCGCTTCTGACGCTGGTTGGTTTGTTTTCTCATTAGCTCGACTTGGGGTTTGTTAAGTGGCTAAAGATGTGGGGGCCAGTTTCCCCCCTCAGATATGCCGGGGTAAATCTGGAGTGACTCTACAGTAATCAGTGGAGTTACTTGGGGAGTCACCCCAGTGCACGCTGAGGTCAGAGTCTGGTCTGAGATTGCCCAGCCGCAATTAACCTGACTTTGGTTGGGTTGCAGCAGCTCTTTGCCCTGGGCAATTGGAAGCTCCCAGGGAAGATTTCCCACTGCTGCCCAGCCTTCTCTGTTCTACAGAGGAGAAGATAATAACAGGCTCTGTGTCTGGGCCCTCTCTGATTAAAAGCACAGGACACGAGGCCGCTAACTGAGGAACAGAAGGTTCCTAGTCTCCCCTTCTCGCCCCCGGTCACTAATCTAGACGGGTGGGGTGTCTGAGGGAAACAATGGGAAGAGGGAGCCCGCTGTCTCATTCAGGAGGGTTTCTCCCACCCTGGCCTCATGCAGGGTTAATCCTGAACAAACCCACCGAGTTCTGATCATTCTGTGTGACTAACTGCTGGGCCCCACTCCCTTTCTCCCAACCTCACAATGCTGCAGCCAAGGGCAACCCCACAGAGATGACCCCCAGGCATCCTAACATTTGGAGTATACCCCCTCTGTCCTCACCTCTCCACCCCCATTGGTCATAGACAGGGGCTGTCACAGCTCTTGCCAGCAGTGTTTCTTTGCATACAGACCAGGACTTTGGAGTCTGCTCTTAATCTCACCCATGTTAAATGCATCACAAAGGGTGTAAACCAGAGCAGGATTCAACCCCGAACACTGACGTGGCTCTTTGTAAATAGCACCGCATACATATTAGTGAGTTAATCCTCACAGCGCCCCCTGGGGGATGAGTGAGGATCACGCCCCTGATGGGGAAATTGAGGCATGGAGTGATTTAATGGGTTGTCTATATGGGTATAATGCCCCCGTGGACATTCTTATTCCAGCATGAGTGGCTTTTTTCAGTTTAGCACAATAAACTAACCCCCCCAAAAAGGTACTTAATATCTTTGTCTCCACATGCAGCTATTCCAGAATAACGATTCCTGAGTAACTCCATATGTGGACACTCTTGTTCGGAGTGCCTTGTTCTGGTTTAACTTAATCTATTTGTGAATTAAGCTAAACAGGAACATTTTATTCTAGAATAGAGCATCCACACATGGAGTTATTCAGAAATGGCTATTCCACTTTAACTTCGCATCCCACCTTTATCCAAAATAAGTTCCAAATCTAGATGAATCCTAGTGGTCATGCAAGGAACTGTAACCACCATATAACTGGTTTCAATTCACACCTTAGCTTATACCGGTATCTCTTTCCTATGTAGACAACCCCTACTACGAAGCTTGCCCAAGGTCAATAACAATGCCATACCACAGCAGGAAATAGAACCCAGGAGTCCTGACTCCTGGTCCTCTGCTCTAACCTCCAGACCACACTTCCTCCTAGAGGCAGGACTAGAAGGCCAAGTCCCAGTGTTTGATCTAACCACTAGACAACACTGCCTCCTTCAGAACTGTACATTGGGATGACATGGTTGTCAATGAGCCTGGAATCTGGCCCTGAATTGCTTATTCATCTGTTAAATAATATTAATTGGGCTAGACTCCGCTCTGTTACCCGGTACAAATCCCAGCGACATCCATTCTGGAGTCATACCAGTGTGAAAGTGGGGTAAGTCACATCAGTATCTGATGGTTTGTCTACACTTAGAGCGCTGCCGGGGCTGTAGCGCTTCGTGCGGATGCTACCTACAAGAGCTTGTCCCGTTGGCGTAGGAACTCCACCTCCCCGAGAGGCAGTAGCTGTCGACTGGAGAAGCCCTCCCGTCAACACACTGCTGTCTACGCCAGGGGTTAGGTCAGCACAGCTACATCGCTTTTCCACACCCCTGAGCGAGGTAGTTATCCCGACGTCGGCTGGTAGTGTAGACCCCCAAGCCTCACTCGTGTACTCTGCATGTCACAGCGTTAGCCAGAGCCAGATCTTTGTCCCATCTTGGTAAAAAATGGGTTTTTTTTTCTTTAAAGCAAATAAACATCCTCTGCAGCATTTGCAACCCAAACATTGCAACATTCTGCTGGTGCAACTGACTGGAAACTGTGAAACTGACCAGCCTGTTGTCTTTGTCCAGGCTGAGAGCAATGTAAAAGGTAAACAAAGCGCAACAAGTGCAAGCTAGATGCTGCCGTTACTCCTGAGTGTAGGAATTACTACCCCGAGTAGTCCCACTGATCCTGCGGACAGGGACCTTGTTCTGAAGTGTTTGCAGGATCAAATCCTCTCAAATAGATTGTTAAAATTCTTTTAGTTTTAAGTACCTGCGGCATTATAGGGAGAGGAATGTGTTTGCTTTTAAAGTATGCCGGCAACCGGTGTAAATCCACATCACTGCACTGAATTCAATGGCGTTACCATGATGTACACCAGCTGAGGATCTGGCCCATGTTTTTTAGTTTAGCACATGATAAGGGGCTCGAAGCAAACTCCAAGTTCACCCCTGCTCTCCCCCCAAAAAAGTTGGAAAGTGTTTGGATCCACGATTTTTCACCCATCTCTAAGTCCAGATGATAATTCTGGGCCTGATCCCAAGAAGCGCTGAGTTCCCATCGAAGTAAATGGGAGTGGCAGGTACTAAGGCCCAGATCCCCAAAGGTATTTAGGCGCCTAACTCCCATGGGAGTCAGCCACCTAAATACCTTTGAGGATCTGGGCCTCTGCCCTTGTCTGCCACCTCTTCTTTCAGTCCTGTTTGTCACCGCCACAGCCCCGTGTGATTCCTTATTGCTTGCTGCAGAAACTGCATTGCCTTCTCCCGAACGTAACTCACCAAGTGGAAATCTCCATAACTGGCTGGGTACTAAGCTCTGATGCAAAGTGTGGGGAGCCTTGGCCCCCCTCACGGCTCTGCCAAACCTCCTCATTCCCGACTCGCAGCCTGCCCAGCTGTTCCAGTCCTAGACAACCCACACACAGCTCTGTCAGTCCTCCCCAATCCTGGCCCCAGCAGACCCAACTCCATCAATTCCAATCCCGGCATTCCACACAGCTCTGCTGCAACTCGGCCAGCCGTTCCAGTGCTGGTCTCCCCACACAGCTCTCGGTCATTCCTCCTCAATTGTAACCTGCAGCTGCCCCACTCCTGCTGTTCCAGTCCTGGGCTCCCCACCCACAGCTCAGCTGATGCACCTCGATCTTGACCCATTAATTTCTCTATAGCATTTCCACTAGTCATAGATATTTAAAGTGCCTCCAGCACCTTAGAAATAAATTAGGTTAGAGCCAGGAAATTAATTAAAATTACCCAAAGACCTCCCGATCTCATGACATCTCAGTCCCACGAATGTCCGTTCCCACCACACACCCCCAAAAGCTAGTGAAAAATGTAAGCACAAGTATTAGAAGTGGGCCAAACCCCTCCCCAGGAGCCTCCTTAGTGAAGCAAGGTCATCCTTCCAGTAGGATTTAAATTCAGCTCAGGCTGAGAGATGACACACGGATATCATCTAAAGTGCTCAGCTACCGTGGAGGGGAGAATTTCTAAATTTGGATATAATCCGAACAAGGTTTTCTGGAATCTGGCTATTTTAGAATAGTTTAGTTGACAAAATAATTTGCAAGCGAAAAGGGGGTCAGTTATCCTGAGCCTTTTGAGAAAAAAAACAAGTGTTTTAAGATTATCACTAACATTTACTCTGTGTCATTACTTTTTAAAAAAACAAAAACAAAACATCCATTAATCCCATTGCTACTACATAGAACAACCTCTTGCATTTCTAACAGTGCCTAGGTACTATGCTGATGGCACTCTTTAGGGTCCTTCAATATCTAGTACAGACTAACACAGCTGCTACTCTGAAATCTTCAATATCTAGTGCTGTTCAACCTGAAGAAACCCCAAAGATCTGTGTAAACTTAATGGTTGGGAGAATTTATACGCAAGTAACACTTAAGCTACTGCGGAAATACAGCTAGGGAGGAGCACAGAATCAGTTTAGCAATGCCCAACAACGCTACACAGCAGTTCAGGGAAGAAAGAGAGCAAATTAGAGTCCCATATCCAATTGCATGCTGCAGAGGAGAATTGGAGGGAGACAGAACGCAACTCTCTGAACTGCAATTTGGCCTGGACCTCAGGGCAAACACCTGTATACTCGTCCTGGGTTCTTTAATGAGGAGGAGTGTTCACAGCTTGGTTTTACAATCCCTGGGGAGGAGTTAATTCCCCAGGTTCCTACTCAGGCAAAGTTCCTGTTGACTCCTAGGGTGAAAAGCTGGAAATAGGAGTTGTGCCACTGATTTCAATGGAACCAGGATTTCACCCCTTGATTGGTGCCTCAGCAAGGACTGAATCCATCTATGGTATTTCTCTAGCCCCACTGCTGGGGTACCTGAGCTCCTTACAAGCTTTAATGCATTTGGGCTCACAGCACTGCTGTGAGGTGGGGAAAGTGCTGTTAAAGGGAGAACTCAGGCACAGAGGCTCAGATATGGAGGAACCCAAGTCTCTGAAGTCCCAGGATAGTGCATAGAGGAAGGATGATCCGGTGGCTATGAGAATAAGAACTCATTAAGGACGCCAGGGTTTTGACCCAGGGACTGTACGTGTGGCACTGTTAGTGCACCTAATCCCCATGATTTAACTGGATCTTGGCTGATATTTGTAACAATTCTTTTGATTTCAGCAAGGGTCCGAATTGCCTGTGCTCCTATTGCCAGTCAGGAGCAGTATCTCATACTGCAGTAATTGTATTCATATTAGACCAGGTTCAGAGGTCCACAGAGTATCAGTGGAAACATTACAGTGCAGGCAATGTCACAGATTTGTTTTGTGGCAAAGGCATGAGGCTGGGATCTAGGTCCAATTCCCAGATCTGCCCTGCGGCCCTTGGGTAAATCACATTAAAGTCGGTGTCTGTAAATCAGGCATCCTACCTCCAAAGGATGCTGCAAGCATAAAATCTATTAGTATTTGCAGCATGCTAAGATGATCCCCTAGCTAAGCTGATGGGGACCATACTTCAGAAATATTTCCAATCTACCTCGCTGTATCACTCAAGGAAGAAGCAAAAATCCACTGCCTGGCAGAATTCGAGGCTGAGCAAAACTGCAGTGGGAACTTGGATGCTTTAAAATGGTCTCATAAGATAGGGATTTGTTGGCTGGCTAGAGTCTCCGAGGCAGGTTCCCCGGTAGACGCCCGTTACCAAAATTCCATAGGCAAACCCCATGCTTAGTGTTATTTTACCGTAATGTTCTTAACAGAAAGGGGCTCAAGCAGCAAACTCTGCACCTGGCTTTGGAACGCTCCAGTTCGGAGTCAGATGGATCTGGGGTTTGGGGATGGCCCCTTTATAAAGCCAAGGGGCCTGATTCTCCATTACCTTCCATCTTCAGCAGCAATTTGCAATGGTGCAAAGTGAATGTAAAATGTTACCGGAACAGAATGATAGAACAGATGGTACACCCTTGGCCCGGGGGTAAATGACTGCATGAAGCAATGGAAATTCAGGCCCACGGGACGCTGCTAAATTCAAGTTGGTTCCCAGGTTTGGATTCTGAACGCCCAGTGTTTCAGGAATGTTTCAAGCTGGCATTTGGAAACCGTTTCTAGTTTTTAACAGATGAAACTCAGCATTATGGCTGCCCTAGGAAGCACATGCATTCTCTTGCTTTTGAGATCCTTAGGCATGGATCCTAACGGGAAGAGAACACCTGTGGACTTCAGTGGGAGTTATGGGTACACAGCACCTCTTACACAACTGACCCCAATGGGTGACTTTTATACTAACGCCAACTTGATGAAACAGAGCAGCCGCAGTATACTGAGATAGCAGGGGATTTGGCTAACATTTGCCCGTGATCTCTTTGCTTTTACTATTGCTACTGGTGTTCTCCCACGGAACAAAGGGCTTCCCTCCACAATGAAATCACAGCTCTGATGACACTGCAGTCTAGATCAGTGTGATCATGATCGTGGGACTTCATCCTTATGTCTTCACACAGGACCAAACGGGGCAGGGAGAGGAGCTATGGGGGAGGGCTGAGGAGGCTCAAAACCACAGAGGATTGGGCCCTTAGCAAGCCTGGTGAGACAGAACACAAGCATGGAAGAAATGCCCCTGTGAAACACACCAATAGCTACAAAAACAATGAGGAGTCCAGTGGCACCTCAAAGACTAACAGATTTATTTGGCATAAGCTTTTCTGGGTTAAAAACGCGCTTCTTCAGATGCATTGTTTTGTGATTTTTTACTCATGAAAACTTATGCTCAAATAAACCTGTTAGTCTTTAAGGTGCCACCGGACTCCTCATTGTTTTTGTGGATACAGACTAACACAGCGCCCCTCTGATACTTGATGCCAATAGCTAGTCTCCAGTAGTGGCCAGGGGTGAACGAGCATAATGCTAGATTTATAGCAGTTCTCAACTTTTCCTGTACTGGGACCCCCCCACCCCCCGTGCTGGCCTGGGATCTCTCTCCCATTTAGCTGGGAAACCCCTTCCCATTTAGCAATCTGAGAAGGGGGAAAGTGCTCACAAATCCTCCCCCTCTCCCCACACACCCTTTTGTGACCACTCCTAGGGGATTGCTCCCCTGAGGTTGACACCTGCTGAATTACAACACAGGGAGGTTTCAGAGTAACAGCCGTGTTAGTCTGTATTCGCAAAAAGAAAAGGAGGACTTGTGGCACCTTAGAGACTAACCAATTTATTTGAGCATGAGCTTTCAGGACTTGTGGCACCTTAGAGACTAACCAATTTATTTGAGCATGAGCTTTCGCTCACGAAAGCTCATGCTCAAATAAATTGGTTAGTCTCTAAGGTGCCACAAGTCCTCCTTTTCTTTTTGCGAACACAGGGAGGCAATTTCTTCCTAAGCTCAGCTGGGGAAAGGTAAGAAACATGTGGCAGGTAAATAGATGGGTGTTTGTCTGGCATCTCCCACAGTCTGCCCGAAAGCAGTTGTCTGGACTATACATGGATTTGCAACAGCAAATGTCCCAGATCCAAAGTTGCAACCAACCCATCCCATAGACCATTTGTTTTAAAAGTTACTAAACTCCGAGTGCAAACGAGCTGAAGAAGCACTTAAGAGCCTCCCTGGAGCTCCAGCGGGGGACTAGCCCAGTTCTCCAGAGCAGGGACTGCAAGTCTGAGCCAGAGCTCTGGGCAGACCGTCCGGAGGACAGGTAGCTTCTGCGGCCCGTCAGGGGCACCCCACTCCGCGGCAGCTCCCACATGAATGGCCGCGTTATGGCCCGACGAGGCGTGCGCTTCTAGGAAGTTCATCCAAAACAAAACACAAACCAACGGGGCACCTTGCATGGGTGCTGAGCGGGGAAGGTGGCAAGCGGGGATCCTGATCCGGATTGGTTCGGGACAAGGTCCGATCTGAGATCAGAACCGGCTTTGAACTACTTGAGACCTTAGCTCTGCAGAATAGCAAGGTTCAACTTCAAAATGAGAAAGGGTTTTATTTTGGAGGGGGGATTCCTCGCCCAACTTCTGCCCAGCGAGGTTTGCAACGCTCACCTGCAAACACTCGTCCGCAGCTGCCTGCCCTTCCCTAACTCCGGGCAGTTTGTTTCAGGGAAGCATCGGGTGGCGCGGTTTTTGGCCGGGGTTGTTGCGTTATGGTTCAGAGCTGCCCCGGAGCAGCCTGTGAGAATCACTTACCCTGAACGGAGTCCTCTTCCCCTCCAGCGACGGGACACCAAGTCACAGCCAACAGCAGCGCCAGCCAGGGCTTCATGTTGAGCCGAGACGAGCGATCAAAAACCAGCCAGGCAGCCCCAAAACTTGAAAAGTTTGCTAGTCAATTTCACACCCCCGCCCAGTCCTCTCCTTTGCCCCCCAGGGGCGTGCGGCTCCCGCAGATCTGCGAGGGCGAGACACGGGGCGAGGCTGGGCTGGCCCTCCTGTACCTTCGCCTAGTCCTGGGCTGACCTGTTGCCTTTCGAGTTACAAATCTCAGTTTCACACTGGCTATATAAAGATTTTTTTTCGTGCAGGGTTGAATCATGCTGCTGGGGTGGGCGGTGCCCGCGCAGCAGCCAGTGAAGTGCCGGGAAGAGCAGAGTGTGTGTGTGCGGGGGGGGGGGGACACGCATGTATGTTTGCAGGCTTGATTGTCTGAGGTTACAAATCACCCCACTCCCCCCCGCCCCCACTTTCATCAATAACGTACACACAAGTTGACAGGAGGAGGGATGGGGAGAAAACTCTCGAGTGTAGCTGGCTGCCAGCTTCTGGGGTTTTTTTCTTTCTTTTCTCCACTCCTTATTCTTTTCCGCCAAAATAATGCTCCCTTCCTGACCCTTTAAACACATGTCTCTGGTATGTGGAGTAGATCTCTCCCTAGTTCTGTTTACTCCTGCCAGCCCCAGCTTAGAATAATCACTCATGGGTCCAGGCTGGATGGCAAACTGCTTAAGTTTGTATTTGTTGCTTAGCTGTGGGGAATAATTATAGCTGTTTATACATCACAGTTGGTTCAAAAAAGAAGTAGAAGGGGAAAAAAATCAAGCCGAGCCCCGCAGAATTAATATGAGGCTGTTGGAAATTTGTTGTTGAAGTCATTGGTGCAATGCAGGTTTGTTGGGAGGGTCAGCTCAAGTGTTATTCCCCAGAGATTTTTCTTGGAACTTCAGGGATGTGTGTATGTCTGTGTGTAAATGAAGTAACTAATGTGGAGTGGGGCAAATAATTTGCCTCAGGGGAAGAATGGGACCAGACTGCAAAGAGTCCGCACTAGTGTAAATGTCTGCATGGGTCGTAGGGCAACGAATAACCCAGACCCCTGATTTGAATTTTGCCAAAGTTCAGGCGTGCTTGGGGCTAGGGTTTTCTTTCAGGTTAATTCTCTCTAGCTGTCTAGTGACCTAGGTTTTATAACACCCCCTCAATCATGGTACCAGAGTGCTCAGTAACTTCAGATAATATTAATACTACTTTGCTGTTATGCAGCCGTTTTCATCTTCAGAGCACTTTGTAAAGCTTAATTAATTCAAGTTCCCAGCCTCTCTCGTAGAAGGGCGCTCGCCACATTTGTAGAGGGGGAAACTGAGACACAGACAGGCCTTGTCAGTCCTCATAGAGCAATTCAGCATCAGAGGGAGGGTTAGAAGTCCTGGGGCCATGTCTGTGAGGCCAAGGAGAGTCTGGAAATTAAATGTTGCCAGGCTTTCAATGGATATTACACAGGAGTGGGAGGGCCGGAATGGGGAAGGGGCGCGGCTTCCAAAACCCACAGATCCAGAGAAAATACAGGGAAATGAAGTTCTAGCTGCTTCAAAAAAGATTCTGCCTGGCTCCCTTCCCTCTGTTAGCATCACTCCTCAGGGGCCACTGACTCATCTGCCCAGGCCTGTGCAACACCAGTGCTGGGGTGGAGTGGAAGTTAAGGGAACCTGGAATGGTATCACTTCCATGTGAATATCATTCTGCATAGCTACAGGGTTCCGATCATGCCCCAGTCCAACCATGCTTGTTCCCAGCCTCCCTGAGGCTGGGTAGAGCGGAGATGCAGGCTGTATTATCTCTGCCTCTTCCTGCAGCTGTTTTGGAGGTCTTTTCTAACCCGTGTAACCTTTATTTTTTGTCCCTCTGTACTTCACAGCTGAGGAGAACATCAGACCCTTAACACTGGCCTCTGCTGAGGTCACTCACTCTGCAAAACTGATCCAGGGTCTTTCAGAAGGGAGGCCCCTTCCAGATGACATAGGGGACCTCCCTTGCTTCACATTGCCTCTCTCTTAAATTCTGCCTTACGGAGCAGTGATCAGAGCATGTCATCTCAGAGCTGATGATGCTATCCCAGAGTTATCCTTGAATCCTAGTTTGGTGGGGGATTAGTTCAGATCCAGCCAGGGCTAGATGTCATGTGGAGGGAGCAACTCTCTCCAGACAGCTAGAATCGTAAGAAACGGGAAAGGCCAGCCATGCACAGAACCAGATTCTCCATTACCCTGCACCTTGTGCAGTCGTTGCACCTATACATAGCACATGTCAAATGCTACCAAATCAAAATGCTCCAACCTTTGTGCAGAGACCACCTCAGTAAAAATAGCAGCGAAGGGGCAGCAGCATGGGCAGGGGCAGAGGCTAGTTGCCTGCAGTCAAGCCTGCCTTGTACCTTTCTGTTGCAACACGTGGACATTTGCTGTGTTCTTGCTGAGCAATTGCCCATGGAAGGTCAGGGGGTAATAGAGTCAAATTCTGTGGCTGGCTTTAAATCAGCAAGAATAAGTATGCAGCACAATGGAGGGATCATTAATCCACCCGCTTCGAGGCATGAGCGGCTCATTGCAGTGGCCAAGATGGGATTTTCCCTGGCATTGCACAATGGATCAGGTGCATTATGGAGAGGAGGTTACCTTTCTCAGCAACATCAAGTATTGGCCACATCTGGAGGCAGGCTGCCAGAACTGCTGGTCAGACGCCCTATGGCATTGTGCTGGGGAGGAAAAGGTCAAAGCATGGCATATTTTCTTCCTCTCAGAACATAGTTCTGTAGTGTCCCTTCAAGGATTGCAAAGCATGGGGGAAGGGGGATACTCAGCTAATTTAAATTATCATAGCTTTGCTATTGTAGTCAATGAAGATATGACACTTTACACCAGCTGAGGATCTGTCCCTTTCTAAGCATTAATGAATTTAGCTTCAGCATCCCTGGATGCAGGGAAGTATCATTATCCCATTTTACAGCTGGGGAAACTGAGGCACAGCGAGATGAAGTGGCTTGCCTAAGGTCATGCTGGGAGGGGGGGACGTTCTGAGGCCAAGCCAGGAACAGAATGTAACAACCAGTCCCGTGCTGTAATCAACAGATGATCCTTCCTCCCCTTTTCACATTTTCACTGATGCACTTGTGATTGTCATCCTAAGGTTAAAACCAAAAGGAATGGCTGGCAGATACTGAGGCAAAACAGTAGCACATGCCAAAGGGGAAAGGGAGAAGCCATGCTGGAAAAACCAAGTATGTTTTCTGTCCAGCGATAAAAGGTCATAGGTGCCTGAGCTCAGCCTGACCACCCAAGAAACAAAACACATCTCTATCCTTTATTGTCCCGGGCACACAGAGGCAAGGCCAAAATGTTTCTTCTAGATCTGCCCTCCACAGAGAGGGACATTGTAATGCTGGCTTTTGCAACAGGCTTTGGTGCCGTTACAGTGTTTGGTGGGCAGGGATAAAGCAATTCTTTACAGACACAATAAATGGTAACCTTGCACTTGACCTTCCCTGTCTGATTACGTTCCCTTGTTGAAACGACTCGGGTTAGCTGTCTGGGTGCTGGCATTGTTCTGGATCAAGCGATTTCCAATGGTATTTTGCTCTGTAGTGGTATTTTAAAATTATGTGTACATTAAAGAGGAAAAAAGAAACAATCTCATTCCATAATCCCTGAACCGCAGATGACCCTTCAAGAGAATCTTTCTTCTCTCCTTTGTTTGGGATAATTACACTCTGCTATATAAATTATGGCTCCAATTTGCAACAAGACACTGAATTCATTAGTGGCATTGAGCAAAGTGCTTCTTAAAGATCCCCCGGCTAGAGCAACAGGACGGAGAATGTGGTTTTCATCCCGGCCACTGTGGGGCCATGGGCAAATAATTTAATCTCACTACCTACCTCAGTTTCCCCACCAGTAAAATGGCATTGACAGCTCCCCACCCCAGAGGGATGTAATTCACTAACACTCATGAGCTGCTCTGATACAACTGGGAATGGTGATGAGTGCCACAGAAAAACCTACAAATAAATGTGGGAGACCAGGCAGCAGGAGTGGGTCGGGGGAAGGGGGGGGAGTAGGAATTTGCTCTGTGATTAAACAGAGCCCCAACCCACTGACCTTCAGGGTGTAATATAAGAACCATCTATTTACTTAGGCGTTTGCCTAAGCAGGGCGGGTGATTACAGAGAATACAGAGGTAGCTTTATTCTGGTCAGGGAATTTTTTAGGCTGACCTTTGTCAATATTGTTTTGCACAAGAAATAACAAGAGGGGCACATTTTATAGGTCGCACAGCACAATAGAAAAATGACAACTGTGCATTATTGCCATGTACTTGTTGAACAGATGGTTAAGAATCTGGCTCAGAGGACCAGGTCCTTCCTTAGTGTAAATTGGTGTGGCTACACTGAAGTCAGTGGAGCTGCCTCGGTTTACATCAGCAAAGGATCTGGCACACAATCCAAATGTAGGCCCAGCAAAGCCAGGGAACCAAGAGTTAAGGGCAAAGCTCCATTCTTTACTTGTGCCCAGGGACAGCAGCATGTAGCTTGTGTTGTTCTGAGATGTCTCCAGCACTCAGGCACAGTACGGTGTATTAAGGCAGTGTCGCCTAATGGACAGAGCATTAGGAGACCTGGCTTGTATCCCTGTTTCTGCCATTAGCCTGTTGGGTGACATTGGGCAAGTCACTACCCTGCTCATTGCCTCAGTTTCCCCATCTGTAAAAAGGGAATAATGATGCTGACTTCCTTTATAAAGTACTTTGAGACCTACTGATGAAAAGTGCTGAATAACAGCTAGGGATTATTATTAAGGCAAATGGCCAGATTCTCAGCTAGTATAAACTGGTGCAGCCCCATCAACTTCAATGGAGCTACGCCCATTTAAACCAATTGGCCCTTTATTCAGAGCGATGCCACATTAGTGGGTTTGTCTCATGACTAGTGGGTCTGAGCCCAGAGCTGGACAGCAGGCACTGCTGTGTTCTAATCCCTGAGACTAGCTTCCTCTGTTCCCCTGGGGCAAGTTGCTTCACAGCTCCATGCCTCAGTTTCCCCATCTGTCAAACAAAGATAATGTTTCTTGCTCCATTCTATGGTACCTCACGGGGAAGTTGTTGAGGATTAATTCGCTAATATTCACAAAATATCTTTGAAGATGAAAACCCCCGAAGAAATGCCAAGAATTACTGAGCTATATTCCTCTACCCAACAAATCTTTTCATGTCACGCTTCCATTTCTGCAAAATGGGGAGGGAGGGTTTCAAATCTTTCAAAGACCAACTCCTCCAAATCTGATTCCCTTGGATGTTGGGTCTTGATCAACTCAGACTCCCCCTGAATACTCACCCTGGTTTCTTCAAATAAAGCCTCTGTAGGGAATGCAAGATACGAACGATACCACCTTATAAATACCTAGTTCCATTATTGGGTCTTTTATCCCAGTGCAACTGCTTTTCCTGACTGCCGTTTTCCCACTCCAGCCAAGCCGATGGCTGCACCGTGTCCTACTGTAGCATCAACTGCCCAGTTAATTGATACCCCATTTACCTCATCTTCCAGATTATTAACAAAAAGGGGGTTAAATGATAAACAGCCTGATGCCCAGTCCTGTAGCAAACCAACTCCCCACTAAGACTTGACACTTTGCCATTTGTTTAGTATCCTCCTGCCCGATTTCAGCACATGTGGCGTTGCTCATATCCCAGGCAATTTGAATTAATTATTTGGGTAAGACTTCACAAGTCACCGTGTCAAATGCTTAATTAAAGTTCCGATCTATTACACTGCCTGCATCCCACACCGTAAGCTCAGTCTGTAATTCGATCAGAAAAGCTATTGAGTTCGTCTGGCACGGTTTGCTCCCTGTGAACCCAGCTGTTTATTGCCCAGGGTCCCATTAACCTCTTGGTGCCTGCAGATCTCTTCTCTGACTATACTCTGCATACATACACTTCTATCGCCTCAGAACATGCTCCTTGCCTCTGTTTGCTCTAGAAGGACCTGATCCAAAGCCCCCCTGAAGTTAGGGGGAGTCTTTCATTGATTTCAATAGACGTTGAATTAGACCCAGATTTTCAGAGCTACCTAGATAGAAAATCTGGCCCTATATTAAGCCACCTGATTCAGGTGTGTTTAATCCCATGGCAATAGACCCTGCAGCACACCCAAGACTCTAACTGAATCCAGATATGGCCCCACTCTGGCTGTTTCACCGATCCTGACCTCTCTCTCCACTGAAGGTGGCCTGAAACCTATTCCAGCCCAGAGACATCTTTAGCGCCACAGAACCGCTTGTGCTTTGTCTCTGCAAGCTTCATCCAACTGAGAGTTCTTTCCTTCTCAGTTTCCAGGACATCACCTCCTTAATTTGAGTCAGCCCCATTTAAAGCCACATCAGCCTCTTTATTGCTCCTGGTGGGTCTCTTTTCCCTGGCATTATGGCCTCTTGCTCCTCAATTATGCTGGGCAAAGTCCAGAGATCCTGACTCAGTTTCTTACTCAGACTGTAGGTTTGCTCCAGCCTTCTTCTGTTCTTGGGGATGCTTCTTCTCCTTGCATTTTTCACCTAGGCTCTGGGTTCCCACATGAGCTCAAAGTTTCCCAGTATTCCTTGCATCCTTCTGGGTATCTTTCTAATCCTAGCATGCCATCCTGGTCTCTTCATCTGGTTCACAGATGGCCTAGACTATATTATTCTCTATCAATTCACCAGTCAAAATCACTGTGAGCTGGTGGGCTAGTTCACTGGCTCTGGAAGGAGTCAGTTCCCCATTTGTAGAATGGGAATAATAATACTCCCTATGTTTTGTCAATTTAGAGTGTAATCTCTTTGGGATAGGAATTGTCTCTTATGATGTGTCTTTACAGTGTCTAGCTCAGTGGGGCCAGGATCTTGCTTGGGACCTCTAAGTGCTACCATAATACAGATAGTAATAGTAACAGGTCAGAAATCAGCCTGTACCCCTTGCAACAGGAACATTGCTCATCTTCTGCATGTGGCTTGAGAGGCAGAGTGGTCTACGAGCATTTGCACAGGGCTAAGAGCCTTGGACTTTCTTTGTTCTAATCCAGCTCTGCCACTTATTCTGTGACAAGTCACTTGGGCCTAGATCTTCAACGATATTTAGGTACCTAACTCCCAGGGACTTCAATGTGCTTCTTCACACAATGCACAGTCAACCTGTGGAACTCCTTGCCAGAGGATATTGAGAAGACCAAGACTTCAACAGGGTTCAGAAAGGAACTAGATAAGTTCGTGGAGGATAGGTCCATCAATGGCTATTAGCCAGGATGGACAGGGATGGCGTCCCTAGTGCCTGTTTGCCAGAAGCAGGGGATGGATCACTTGATGACTACCTGTTCTGTTCATTCCCTCTGAAGTACCAGGAATCAGCCACTGTCAGAAAACAGGGTACTGGGCTGGACAGACCACTGGTCTGACCCAGTATGGCCGTTCTTAAGTTCAATGGGAGTTAGGCACCTAAATACCGCAGACGGTCAGGGCCTTGACCCCTATGCGTCTGAAAAACGTTGACCTAATTCTTGCTTACCTACCTTTCAGGAGCGTTGGGAGGACTGCTGCAATTAGTTGGTGTTAGTACCATGCTTTGAAGATACAAAGCAAAATGTGTGATCTTGAGATCCTCTGTTAGCTCTTGTGCATCCCAGTAAAGACTTCTTGGGGTGAAATCTACCCCTACTGTAGTCAATGGCTAAACTCTCATGATTTCAATAGGGCCAGGATTTGACTTCCGACCTCTAGTGAGGTCCTTTTCTTTCGTTACAACATGTCAGAGTCTGGGCTGTTGAACGTGAAGGAGCAAATTCATCCTTGGCATAATCAGATGTAATGAAGTCAATGTACGTGTGCCCACTTACACCAAGGCTGAATTTGACTTGGAGATTTTAAAACACATTCGTCAGTACTAAAGCACATTAAAGTGTATGGCCCCGACTGCCTGAAAAGAAAGGCATCAGAAACATGAGCTGTAGCTCACGAAAGCTCATGCTCAAATAAATTGGTTAGTCTCTAAGGTGCCACAAGTACTCCTTTTCTTTTTGCGAATACAGACTAACACGGCTGTTACTCTAAAAGAAACATGACAGGGGCTATGGAGTAGAGCTATGGAAAGCAGAGAAGAGGGGAAATACAGACTGCACCTTGGAGATGGGAAAGTTGTACAGAAGTCGGTAAAGTCAAGTTCTTACTACTGAAGAGAAGCAGTTAGTCATTGATGAAGCTGGTTTCCCATCTGAGTGAAGGGCCAGATTCCTCTTGTCTATGGTATTCCCTGGGCTCTGTATTTGATTTCTCCAGGCTGCAGAAAGAAAAGGAGTACTTGTGGCACCTTAGAGACTAACAAATTTATTTGAGCATAAGCTTTTGTGAGCTACAGCGGATGCACAGAGATTTATAGCTACCTTAATTGGTTCCTTATGAAATGATCGAGTTATGCACACAATTTTCTGATCTTTAGGATGGGGGCTGGGGCACAAGTGCCAGGCTATGTAAGAAAAGGGGAAGGCTGGATGGCAAGATTTTAGTTGTAGCCAAAGATTTTGTTTTTCTAATGACCCGGACTCTCTGCCCAAGTCTAACTGAAGCCAGGTGGACACAGCGTAGTGGCGAGACAATCTGGGGGCACAGGAAGAGTCCTGATGAGCACATCCAGAGGTGTCCAAGATTGCTTTGGGCCATGGGGAAAACAGCTCTGTGTCCAAAGTCCCTTCCAAGACATGCAAGTCAAAGGAATCGTGTTACCATCAATGTCCTATTCTAATGGGTGCAAGATGTTTTGATCTGTTTGGTCCAAGAATTGTAATGCAGGAGCAGCACACAAAAAATATCTGCACAAAAGGGTACTGCACAAATACAGATGGTGCAATTATATCACCCAAGTAACATGGTGCACAAAGATGTGTGTCCAAAAAGTATTGCATTGCAACACCCCCCATTGATGACACTTCTGTTATGTGGCACTGTGTCTGCTTCTCTGGAGCAAACTCAACCCAGGTGTCTTTAATAGAGTTGCACCCTTTTATACATCAAGGCTCAGTTTAGCCCGTGACGTCTAACAGGACAGAAGAACCATTAGCACTGGGAACCCACACAGCCTACTTGTGTGTTGACTCATAACTTTGTCTACACTACATGCCTGCGTAAGTTACGTAGCAAACTGTGTCATGCCTGATGGACCCGGGCCACATAATTTCACAAAACCGCTGGTATTTCTTGCCATAAGTTATTGCGGGCATGAGTCTTTCCGGGGGACGAGTAAGCAGGAAAAGAGACAAAGGCTGTAACGACAGGTGACGAGGCAGTTAGTGGCCCAGAGAATCAATTCAAGAGTGAGCTGCGCTGACGTACACCAGCTGCAGAGTTTGTCCCAAAACATGGTTAGAGCTAGGAAAGCGACTACGAACGAGGATGTTGGGCTGGAGGATCCTGCTGAGAGCTGCTCGCTCAGGCGTGCCTCTGGGGGTGATCTTCCCCTTTCCGGGCAGAAGCCTCCTCCGCACCCTCCCCATCCTGTGAGGAGGGCACGCTACAGGACGTGGGATCTGCATGGGGGGATAGAGGTGGCAGGGAGTGTGGTTGAAGAGGGGACTGGGTTGCTTAATGCATTGTCCTGCCCATCCTGCAATCATCCTTACAGAGAATCTGCTCCAAAGTGAGCAATATCCTTTTAACTGGAGCCTGTTAGCCTGGTGGGACCTTCCAGAGAGCTGGGGGCAGAGAAGTTCCCCAAAGCCGGTGTACAAGAAGAGGATGTCTGTGCAGATAGCCATCATCTGGCAGATCACCCAAGGTCTGTTGGTTCTGGGGGGCCAAAGGCTGTGCACTTTCTGCCAGGAATAGGAGAGAAATTCTACCATCCACCCTCCCCCCGTTCACCCCAATGGAACGATGGGGTATTAACTCCTCATGGTGACCCTCATACAGTATACCATCCCAACCCTCTCGTCTTCTGGCAGGAGGGGACAATCTGGTCCATCCCAGGGCTCTGTGTCTATTCTCTCTCAATGATGGGTCACAGTTGCTCAATATGCGACTCCAGATCCTGCCTTCCAAGCTCCAACTAGCAGGTCTGAAGAGCCAGCTGCATTCGTCCTGCCCTTTGCACGTCATCGCCTGTGACAAAGATCCTGCTACCGGATGTCAGATGACAGTGTGATGGAGGAGGATGAATGGGGCCGAATGGAATCCAGCCCGCTCTTACAGAGCCATCCTCTCAATGCCACACTAACCAGAGAAATTAAAGCATACTTATGAAAGCAAGACAAGCAGCTATTACTCACAGCTTGACACATGGTGGGGAGCAGAGACATTGAGTAAGAAAATGCTGTTTATACTGTCAGCTTTTCCCACTGAAGACCCAGTCCTGCTCCCACTGAATCACAGGGAAGAGAAGCAAGCTGCAAAATGGCATCTGAGGCCTTGATGCTGCGAGGCACTGAAAACACTCTGCTCCCGTTGGCTTCAGTGGGTTTTGAGGGTAGTCAGCACCTGGCAGAAGGTGCACAGGATCGGGCCCTTAGTCAGAAGTTGGATCAATACCCTCCTGGCAGGTCTGATGTGACTACAACTTACACAGTTCAGTACCAGAAAGAGAGGAATTGTTCAGAGAACCACAATGACAAAAGTTACATTAGCTCAGCAAGCTGTTAGCCAGGAGGGAGGGATCTAACTTTGCCAGGCTTACAACCTATTAAAAAAGCAGGGTTCTAGGTTCTTGGTAGATTGAAGGCTCCACTTCTGACTGGCTTCAGTGAAATGCGGGTCCTGTGCGGCTGCACGGCATGTCACATTCTTAGATTTACCCCGTCGGCCTCAGCCGCGGGGTCAGAATGACTTTCAGAGAAGAATCTCGACGGCTTGCAATAGATAGTACAGGCTTCCAGTTAGGATAAAAACAAAACATGTTTTTCACATTAAATTTCCCTTGAAAAACAATGGTTTAAATTAAGGGTGAAAAGAAAAGAAAAGAAAGAAAGAAAAAAAACTTTAGTGAAACTCCAACAAGTTTAATGAAACTCCAAACTTTTTAAAAATAAGTTCCAGAGGTTTCATGAACCCTAAAAGGCAGGTGGGATCTCCCACCACGAACTGCTCCTATAGATCAACCCCTCCAGGAAGGGCTGGGAATAGCAGCAGGGCAAAGAGATGAATGAATGACTGCTTATTATTGGCACTCCAGGAGTGCTTAGAAGCCCCGCCCCTGGATTGGGGCCCTGTTGGGCTGGGCACTATATAAAACACATACCAAAAGCCAGCCCCTGCCCCAAAGAGCTTATCATCTAAAGAGGACAGACAAACAGTGGAAAAGTAAAGAGACTTGCTGAAGGTCACACAAGCAGGTCAGTGGTGGGGCTGGGAATAGAATCCACACCTTCTGTCCCAAGAATGTATCTGGCCCCCATCACCGCAGTATCTGAGAATCTCCCAATCTTTAATGGGTTTATCCTCACACCGCCTCCTGTGGGGAATGGCAGTGCCATTATCCCTGTTGTGTAGATCCCACTCCTCAGACGCAGAGTCGGTCTACATTACAGTGGCTAAGCTATAGCACTGCAGCTGTGCTCCTCTAGCGTGGACACCTACTACAGCAGGGGAAGGGGATTTTCCATCACTGTAGGTAATCCATCTCTCGGAGAGGCAGTTGCCAGGGTGACAGAAGAATCCTGGCTGTGTCTACAGCAGGAGTTAGGTCTAGCTAGTTACGTCACACAGGGCGTGAGACTTTTCTCAGCCCTGAGCGATGTAGGTAGGTAGACCTAAGTTTTAGGTTCATACCAGACCTCTGTGACTTGCCCAGAATCACACAAGGGTGTGTCAGTGCACACATGATTAGGCAATGTGCACACATGATTTGGTGGAGAGTGGATCGAGACCTTCAAACTCATTTCACCCAGGCTACCCAACAGCCTTTGGTCACTGCAGCTGGGGCTGAATTTGAACCTGTGAGCCAGAGGTGAAAGGCTCTTTGGGTGGAGGTGGGGATAGAAATGTAATTCTTATGATCTGCCTGTACATTAATTCAAATCCACCATGATGTGAGTGACTGGTTCAGTGCTGACAATCCCTGCAGCGTCTGTAACAAACCTTGCAGCTTTCCTTTGAATGGTCTCCAATTTACTAATTAAAACATGCAATTACATATCATCTGGGGTGGGGGAAAGCCAGGAGCCTAGCTACACTATTTATTCTCACTTGCCCAGAAACACAACACAGAGCTAGGCTTTGTCTCCTTTGAGCTTCTCCTGGCTTCAAGGGTCTTTCTAAGGCAGACTCTGGGGTTGGTTCTGTGCCTTGCAGGAGAGAATTGCATCTGCCATTCTGGAACTAACCAGCTCTGGGTCTGCACGGCAGAATTTGGGTCTGAATTGTGGGGCAGTCTGGGAGAGTTGGAAACTGGGATTTCAACTCTGGATATCGTTTAAAACAAGGACCCCAGTTCTGAGGCAGGGAAGTTGTGCTCGAAGTAGCTCTCCCCAGGACATGTATGGTTTTGTGAAACAGGATTTAGGGTGATGGAGGAGGTGGTATGCAACAGCTCAGCTTTAAGCCCAGACTTGCTGATGACCTCACAGCTTTTATGAATAGGAAATATACAGCGCTTTGGAGCCCCTGGCTTCAACAGCGTGATGTGGATCTGGTGTGTGCAGGGGAAGGAACTGTGAAGGAGAGACACTTTGGGAACATGTCTGTGCAATGCGACATCTACGTGGAATAACATCTGAGAGTCTGGAATTTATATAAACACTGCAGAGCTCATGTCAGCAAATCCAGGAGTTGGATGGATTTACCCACAGCTTTGTTACTTTTCGCAGGGCACGTCTGGGTAGAGAAGGCCCTGGCTACAGGCTCCTCTACCTGCTAACCACCTTTGCGTAATGTAAACTAGACCCCACACAGCTGGCACAGTGCTGGCAAGCTGGGCTTCCCCCAGCACAAAATGGGAGCAAGTGTGTGCCATGAACACACATCACACATGCATGCTGGAGTCCACTGTAGAGCCTCACAGTCTGAGACGCCTCTCACCCCTTGCCAACAGCCTGGCAGAGTGGCATTGTCTGAATGAAGTAACGTCTCGGGACGTGATCTCATGGTTAACGCCCACAGGCTCTTGGATGGAATGCAAGCGGCAGGGTCATGTGAATGGAACAAGAGGTGCCCTGACTCAATTCCTCTGGGCTTCCTGGGCATGCTGCATCTCATGTGCATGAGCCAGACAGAATCACTTGCTTGGGGCTTGGTAAGATCCGCAGGCTGCTTCCTGCAGTGAGCTGAACAGAGAAGATTCTACTGCTTTGCAGTGGTCCTGGATTAAACTCCCCCTTTTCCCACAGGTGTGGACAGTTTAAAGGTCTAAGCATTGGCCTTGCTATATTTACTCTCTCTGTAATCACAGGGACAGAATCCCAAGTGAGGTCTCCAACCCTTCATCTTAAAGGAGATATATTCAGCCACTGCAGTTTACTCCGTGTGCCTCTCAGATGTGTCCTTTCAGGCCTGTCTCTTCCTTGTGGACATTTAAGTGTTTGTGATATTTTCCACTGCCCTTAGCCAAAATTCTCCCTTTCCTTGCTGCCTTCCCTGAATGGTTATGGCTGCATTCCAGCAACTGCTAGAAAAGCATTTTGGGAACGGAAGGTGCTGTATACGGACAACTTAGTGCTGAGTAACTAATTCACAGAGGATAACTGATTCGAAACATTTTGCCTCCCGGTCAATCTTCTGCAAACAGACTCCAATTTTCTCATATTTGCTATTCAAGAGCATTAGCAGAAACTGTTTGTGGCTGGCAGCTCACTTGTCCGTTTTCACTGGACACATAAACCACCTCAGAATTTGCTGCCCCCACTGAACGAGTGTAACTGGCAGAATTAGCTTCCCAGTACAAATATGCATCACTCCAAACGTGATGAGCATTTGCCACCGATGACCATTGACATTTGCTTAAAATGTGAGGTTTCTGCCAATGCGCCTGCTGGTGAACCTGTGTGCTAGAAATCATGCAGAACCGGGGCGCGCACTCCGCAAAGCCGGCTCATTTAAACCACTGGATGTTCGCCGCAAACCTGTCTGGCGATATCCTCCCAGCTCCCACCACTATCTCCTTAAATGGCTGGGTTTACTCACAGAGGATAATATTCACCCAAGTGAAGACCGCGCATGTGACAACCTCTGCTTGGCTTAAGCCCCACAAGAGGGAAGAGCTGGGCATCTGTCGTATCAACTGGTACAATCTCTTCCTTTGTCTCCAGGAGGCCTTCTAAAGATCAGCGGCTTTGGAATGTCCCTCACCACATCTGTTATTCAGGATGTGGCCTTTGGAGGACAGACCGTGCAAAGTGGCTGCCAATACACGCCACTACCCCACTGCAGAAAAGCAAGACTCGGCGTCTACTAACTACCCATCTCTCTATCTCTACCCATCTGTCCATGGGCATTTAGATGCCGACTGCCAGGACTGCAACTTTCCCAGGTTTGTAAATCTGTCCACAAACGTGTAGTTTCCTCTCTAGATCAGTCAGATTGCCTCTAAAGGGTCTTTCTTTCCATTGTCCACTCATCTTCTCTCACCTAAGATGAGAAACAGCAGCACTGAAGAATAGAGTTGTTCTTGTGGATCGGTCCATTGACCTCCAGAATCTTATCACCAACAATAGCTAATACTTGATGCTTCAGGGGACAGTGCAAACCTCTCCAGCTGTGCGCTGTGTTTGTACAACACCACATACAATGGGGCCCCACCCATGACTGGGACTCCCACGCTCTACTGTGATACAAATAAAATAAATAACAATAATGATAGGGAGACTGTGTGATAATTATTTCCTGCTTGCTCCAGGCTATCAGTGCCTAATGCCCTGAAACTTGAGATTTGATTGCCCTTATCTCAACATGCATATGTGAAAATATTATCAATGATTATTAAAATGATACAGCCGCCATATTTGACTCCATCCCTTCCTTTGTCAGGGACTTCCACAGGGACACAGAAAGCAAAGGAGTATTTCCTGCTTGTTATAAATTTACAGCCATTCACTACAGCTGTTCTCATACTATGACACAGAGTAAAAAAGGAGAGAGAGGTCCAAGTCAAAAAAGTCAGATCAGAACTTTCCTTAAATTTGAGAGGTGTTAGAAACCAGGATTTGGCTTCAGACTAGTATAGTTAGTGGGAATTTACCAAGTTTGGCTCTAGATTTAGAGTTGAACTGTCACCCGGGTCAGGGGATTTCAGATGTAATGTTTTTGTCTAGACTCGTCTCCTATAAAAAGGAGGGACTCATCAGTTACAGGAAAAGCTAGCAGAATTATGAATCAATTACCAATTAATTGTAAAAATTTCTCAACAAATACTAGAACCATTACTAATGACTCTGCAATAACTAACTACAATTACTAATTAACTGTAGAATTTGCTAAGCAATTGTTAGAATTTCTAAGCAATTACTAAACAATTCTAGAAATAGCTGCTCAATTACTAATCAGTTGCTATAACAATTTCTAAACTCCTCCAGAAAAAGCCAATCATTTAGTACCCAATGGCAAAATTTCGTACCACTGTCCCTCAGCTTTTTAATTTTTTAAAATAAACTGACAATTTCACGGAGTTTTATCTCTCTGCTTTTCAGAAGTACAAAAATTCACTGAGCAAGACACCTCCAGAATTTCATCTCTTCCTCTTAAAAACCTGAGCCAATGGCGCCCTCTCGTGTATACAGATTAATTTGATGCTTAGGCGTCTATGCAACAGCCGCCTTTTGGTGCGAGACCAGATTCTTCTGTTGTGTTAACTGTTGGCTTCAGTGGAGTTATCTCAGGGGTGAATTAGACCCAGCATGTGCAGATAGGAAACATATTCTCAAACCACCACATACATACACAATCTGTTCTCTGTGTCTCATGTTGATGGGTGAATGTATGTGTGGTATTGTGGCATTTGCCTCTTTTTATTTATATAACAGTAGCACCTACAAGCCCCATTCATGATCAGGACCCCACTATGCTAGGCTCTGTACAGACATAGGACATAAAAACAGTCCCTGCCCCACAGAGCTTACAATCTAAGTAACGTGCCTGGCACAGAGCTATTTTTACCATCGTGGTTTTTTTCCCGCAACACTGTGGTTAAAACTAGCCAGCACTTTCTAAAATAAAGGTAGGATTCTGTGCTCACACATGAATACTTAACTTTGCCTCATATGGGTACTCTTGTGTGCAAAATGAAGCAGTTCATTAGTGTTTGCAGGATTGGGGCTTTTAGGCTGTTCTGAGGCTTTAGTCTATTGGCTATCAGGGCACTTGGAGAAACAGAGCAAAAGAACCATTTTTTCTCTGTTACTTAAACCACCCTTAACTCTCAAAAGTGCCAATATCTGAAGTTAAAATAAATGAGCAGAGCTGATCGAAAACTTTCCACTGAAAAGTTATTTTGACAGTGGGGTTTTTTGTTGGAAATTTACACTTGGAACACCATCCAAAAAATAATTCCCGCCCCTCCCCCAAGTTTTTGCAAACCAGACCCCTCACCCCAATTTTGGTTTTCAGAGGAAAATTTTCAGTTTTCAGTCACTGAAAAAAAACCAGATTTTAATTTTTGTCAACATTTTTCACAAGGAGAAAAAAATTTACCAGCTAGCTCCACCGATTTGAAAACAGTGCCATCCTCCCACAGATAAGCACATCACCGAACCACCAGCACACGCGTTAATAAGACTCACTGGAGAGGATAAGAACTGAATGAAGACGGATTTCCCTTCTCTGCCCTACACAGGGTCAGTTCAGGACCCTGCGGAGGCACTCTGGCTGGGTGGATTTGGAGAAAAGCTTGCTCTGCAAGTTCCCAAGCTGTCCCTGTTTTGTGCATTGACAGTCCAGGGGCCTCATGGCCTTTATCCAGAGGTGCTGGAACTAGGGGTGCTGCTGCATCCCCTGGTTTGAAGTGGTTTCCATCAGATACTGGGTTTACAGTTTGGTTCAATGGCTCTCAGCACCCCCACTCTGTAAATTGTTTCAGCACCACTACCTCTATCTGGCACCTTTCACAGGCAATACGCTCACTTCTAAAAGTTTTTTAAAAAATTATTTTTGTAAAGATAAGGTGGATCTATGCACAGGATTTTTTCTTTGTGCACCACCAGCACACTGGGGCCCTAATCTCAATGAGCAATAGCATAAATCATAATAGCCATTGGTGCTATAATTCTGTAACAACTGGTTGTTGCATCCTATTACCATGCCTTAGACTCATATATATTCTCTGGGCCCTCATCAGTCAGAGACTTCCTTTCACAATGCCAGCCTGATCTATATATATCTTGGGCCAGATTCTATGTTGCACCTCTTAGTGGATGCGGATCAGAAGGCCCAACACAGAGGGAGCAAAAGTAGATTCATGCCTCCCAAATTTTGGTCTGATGTGGGGTAGAGGAGATAACCCTGTGGAGCTGTCTGGCAACCCAGAATAGTTGGAACATAGAGTGCTCCTTTCTGCCACTACCAGGCCCGTGGGTCTGCCCTACATTATATCCCTTTGTCAAAGGCTGTGAATGGAGGCAACATAAGGCCTTATGCTACATAGGAACCCACCTGCATGGGGAGGAATTTCTGGCTGGTGGATCTGGCAATGTTCTAGCCCCTTTAAGGTGCTGGAGCAATGTTAAGGCTCAGAATTGGGGCTCTTGTCTATGCATGGATAGATTAGATTAATTCATAAAACAAAATGTATATCTGAGGACCAATCATCCAAAGGGCCAAATCCTGAGGTTTGTCCTCAAAGCCAAAACCTGCCCTCACATGTGTTTCCAGGAGATTTCAATTCTTCCCTAGATATTAAGGGGAACGGTGTTCAAAAAACTTTTCTTTAAAAAAAAATTGAAATTTTGTTTGTTTCATATATACATATTCAAAATAAATACACTGCACTTGTTTCCCAGCACTAGCTGGTCCCAGCTGCCAGCCACAGCTGAAATTGGCAAGTGATGGTTTTATCCCTGACCACCAGCTAGCATTTCCATGGAAACAGAAATGGTAAAAATGGGGAGATTTGCTTTAACTATTTCTCTGCTCCCTAACATGCCAGGCACAAGGGAGAGATGAACCCCAGTGCTGCCAGAAGTACTAGGAGCATGAGCACGCAGCACTGGAATTTGAACGCCATAGTAAAAAAATACTCTTTGGCAGCACAGGTGCTGGAGTGGCGGCATCAGCACACCACAGCTGCGTCAGTTCTTCCCTAGTACAGATGTTGGGTCAAATCCATCTTCAGTAAAGCGTCATCCCCTGGAAACAAATCTGTCCCTTGAAGGAGGAGGATGTACTGGCTACAGCGGCTAGCAAACTTTGCTCAGCTGAGGGCTACCTTCATAACCCGCTGTGTGCCTTGGTACCTCTCCTAATTGACCAAAATTGGGGTAGACTGAGAATACACAGAGGTGCAGCCGATAAAGACTGCAGGTCCCAGCATGCAATGCTCTTATTGATTCAGATCAGAAGCATGCTGGGATATGTAGTCTCCATGGAAATACCTCTGTATTAATGAAGAGAACAGACATTAGCTAAATTATGGAACTCTGTGGGCAGTAGTGAGCCCAAGGACACAAACTGGTAGTAGCTCCATGAGTAAGCTCTCCTATCAGTCAGAACATTGTCCTTCCACAGTGTCATTTATAAAATAGGAATTATGCAGAATGTGTAAACTGCCGTTGAAATATTACTCCATCCAGTTACCAATACGCCTTCAATTCCTGTTCCTCACCAACATGCAGCTTTGCTGTGGGGTATTAGCTGCTGCACTCCACCCCAGAGGTGGCTGCATTTCAGTAGCAGATGAAGTCACTCTTGTGCTTGCTAGCATACATTTACAGAGGAAAAACTCACTCACAGATGTGAGAGGGGTGCTGGTGCTGAGCGGCCACATCGAGACGAGTATTACATTCGCCAACAGAAAATTGAACCCCGCACCAGACGCCAGAGCCCTGGCAGTTCAGTCAAAGGAGCCGCTCCCACCGCTGTGCGTTAGCACCAGGCTGTTCTAGATGTTGAGGCCTAGCGGTAGTGGGAGACGCTGTCATGGGGGGCTTCTTTTGTATCTGAGACCAACAAGCAGACAGGCCTCTGTGCAGACCCCACAGATCCCAGTAGGCACAGGTAGAGGGACACCCCTGTCCCTGTGCAGCCCCCTATGCCCCTGTGCAGCCCTCTACACCCCACATCCCTGTGCAGCCCCCTATGCCCCTGTGCAGCCCTCTACACCCCATACCCCTGTGCAGTCCCATACGCCCCTGTGCAGCCCCCTACACCCCATACCCCTATGCAGCCCCCTACACCCCATACCTCTGTACAGCCCCCTACACCCCTGTGTAGCTCCCTACACCCCATATCCCTGTTCAGCCCCCTACACCTCATGCCCCTGTGCAGCCCCCTACACCCCTGTGCAGCTCCCTACACCCCATACCCCTGTGCAGCCCCCTACGCCCCCGTGCAGCTCCCTACACCCCATACCCTTGCACAGTCATCCCCCCCCCGCCCACTACTTCCTATACCCCTGTGCAGTGAGGGGACACAGACCCTAGATGGGGCGTCGTTCCCCAAGCCCTCCTGCTCTTCCCCCTCTCCTCAGAAGAGCAATTAGCTCCTCCTCCCAAAATGCTTTAGCCCCTCCCACTTCCTCAGGAACCCTCCCCCCATGGGGCGTGGCTACGCCCTCCAGTAGTTCCCTCCGCCCCACCTCAACCCTCTGCCCTGAGGCGACTCAAGGCCCCACCCCTCCAGGCAAAGAGGCCCCGCCCCCTCCCTGTGGGCTCCCAGAGGCCCCCGCCCTCTTCAGGAGTCGCAGAGGCTCCGCCCCGTCCCAGTCCGCGTTTCCGCCAGTCCCACCGCGAGGACCTTTCGTGCCCGCTCGGCCGCCGTAGCCGCGCTGTGCGTCGCCCCCGGCCGGGCGGGGCGGCGTGGCGTCGGGGGGGGAAGATGGCGGAGGCTTCCCCGCAGCCGGGACGGTATTTCTGCCACTGCTGCGCGGCCGAGATCGCTCCGCGCCTGCCGGTGAGGAGGGCGCCGCGGCCTGAGCTGGGGGGGAGCCGGGCAGTTGGTGAGGAGGAGGATGAGGGGGGCCCGGCCCGGGCGAGGGATGAGCGGGGGAGGCCGGGCCGGTTGGGGGTGAGGCATGGGGCGGCCGGGTCGGGTGGGGTGGGGGGGCGAGGCATGGGTCGGGCGGGGGTGGCCGGGTCGGGTGGGTGGGGGGGGCGAGGCATGGGTCAGGGTCGGGTGGGGGGGGGTGAGGCATGGGTCGGGGGGGGGGGTGGCCGGGTCGGGGTGGGGGGGGCGAGGCATGGGTCGGGGTCGGGTGGGGTGGGGGGGGCGAGGCATGGGTCGGGGTCGGGTGGGGTGGGGGGGGGCGAGGCATGGGTCTGGGTCGGGTGGGTGGGGGGGGCGAGGCATGGGTCGGGGTCGGGTGGGTGGGGGGGGCGAGGCATGGGGCGGGGGGGGTGGCCGGCCGGGTCGGGGGGGGGGGGCGAGGCATGGGTCTGGGTCGGGTGGGGGGGGTGAGGCATGGGGCGGGGCATGGGAGGGCAGTGGGCTGGGGACGGTGAGTGATAAGACTGGGGCCATGGGGAGTAGTGCGGGGCAGAGAAAGGGGCTAAAAGAAGAGGGGAGCTGGGATTGGAGGGGTCGGGGAAGGGATGTAAAAGGATCCCCTAGGCTGGAGGGAAAGGGGGGGTTGTACTGGGCGGAGTTTGGGGAAGCCCGTTTGGGAGGGTGATGGGCTCTGTGCTGGGGCGGGAGGGGTTGTAGCTTGCATCCCTTTGCTGTTCCTGGGTTGGAAGATAGCAAAGTGTACTGGAGACTCTTGGGTGGGGAACAGGAGGGTGAAGAGGATTTTCTCCCTCTCCCCCTACCATGTTCTGGGGTGGTGGGGAAGGGTGGGACCCTGCTGACAAACTGCAAGGTGGTGGCTGTTCCCACGCACCCTTCCCCCAGGCTTTCGAACTGGGACAACTTGACTAGGAGGGTGACCTTAAATGTTTCAAGGTAACTTATACGGCAGAATGTTTGATCAAAAGATGCCCACACCCCAAGGCTGCCTACAACAGATACCCAGAGAAGGTGTCTCCTGGCACCCATCCATGCCTCTGGGTTCTTCTTGCCTCACTGCCTTCATTTAGGTAGAGGGAGAGGTTCTAAGTGACATTCTTCCAAATTAAAGCTGCATGCTTTCTACTCTATGTGCACCAGAACCCCCCCCCCAAAAAAAACAAACAAACAAACAAGCAAACTAGGGAGTGCGATAGAGTTCTTCCAATTATCAGGAAGATTTCCTATTAACAGTCAGTGAAGACAAGCTGAGTGTAACCCTTAGAGAAAGTAATGCTTTGGAATCTAGAAATGGGCAACTGTGAGGCAAACACAATAATTTCACTGACCAGTGCAGGAGTGTTTCTTACACTCACTGTAGTGCTTTAACGATGTGCTTTGAGCTCCAACTAAAATGCCCATGCATCTTTACTTGTTAGGAGAGAAACACCCTCCCCCATAATGGTGAGAAAGAAGTGCTGATTATTGGCATGAAAGTGACTTTGATAAAGCAACATGTTTGACCATGACTTGTAGGAAATCTGGCCAAGATGTGTTCTATTAATGAGTTGCCAAATGTCATCAGCACATCAAGTTTGTTTTTTGAAGTTAATGAGCCTTTCCCTTGATGCTGAGCCTTTATTTGTTCTGAAACTCTTAACGTCGTGCCAGGACATTATTTGCAATAGAATTTCTATCTTTAGTGAAATTCATTTGCTGATCTGGTGTACAGTGAAAACTCAAGTTGTGCCATGAACTTGGTAGTGAGTTCCAGATAGAATACTTGACATTTTAGTAGAGTGCTTAGCAGCTGACTATCTCAGGGCCCTATAGACATGGTGCTAAATATTAATCCTGTATTACTGGGGAAATTGAGCCCTAAAACAGACTAAGAAATTTACCCACAGTCATAAAAACATCAGTGCCAAGGTTGGAACTAGAACCCACTTCCCTACTCTAGCCACTAGACCATGAGGCTTCTCACAATTGTATTGCTTCTAGGGAAGTCTTTTTAAATTGTGTGCACAAATAATCCAGTTTACTTCATCTTTTACAATATATAGTGAAGCTCTGGGTTGATATTTAATGTGTGCTGCTGTCAGTCGGTCTCTTTATTAGAGTAATTCACAGGCCTGTGACTGGTTGGTTGGTTGTGCTGGACTCCTTTGTCAAATCATCCTTCTGAGAGTTCAAATCTATATAGCATTTTATACAGTGATAAAGTGAGCTTTTACCCCACCCTTTGACTGGGGTTTTGGAAGGAGCAAAAGGAAGTTAGGTGTTCAGTTCTTATTGGAATTCAATGGGAATTGGATGCCTGACTCCCCTGGGTCTCTTTGAAACTCCCAGCTGTAAAGTCTGAGTTGCAGAATCCTACCAAAAATCTATCTTCTGTTAGGCTATATCTACACTACCACATTTGTCGGTACAGTATAACTTATGTCGTTCAGGAGTGTGGAAAAAAACCCACCCTTCTGAGTGACAGAAGTTTCACCAACAGAAGCGCCGGTGTGAAGAGCGCTATGTCGGCCGAAGAGCTTCTCCTGCCTTTCTTTGGGGGTGGTTTAATTACACTGACAGGAGAGCTCTGTCCCATCTTCACACAGCAACTACACGAGAGATCTTACAGCGGTGCACCTGCATTGGTACAGTCCGCTGCTCTAAGCTCTCTAGTGTATACATAGCCTTGGTGAAGTATACAAGACTTTGAGATACACAAGTCTCTCTTTCTGCCACAGACCTGATGAAGAGCTCTGTGTAGCTTGAAAACTTGTACCCTCCACCAATGGAACCTGGTCCCATAAAAGATATTCCCTCGCCCATCTTGTCCCTCTCATATCCTGGGACCAACATGGCTACACCACCACGGCAAGCTATCTCTTCGTGTCAGACTTTACACCTAGTGCCAGCAGATTGTGCAGAGGACTGTCTGTAAACTTTCCTCTAGTTCATTTTAAGATAAACAATTTTTGTTTTGAGGGGGTCTAGATTAGTTCAATGATTGTCTAGTAATTGTAACAGGCTGCTGAGAAGGTTGTCAAATGAAAACGTCTCCTTTAAATCAGTTGCTGTTCATCTGCTACTGTAGCACTGCTGTGATGCTTGCTGTGAAAAGATTCTGCCTTTTCCTGATGGTTTTTTTAACCCCTCTAAATAATTACAAAAATACTCGTTTTGTTGCTATTTATTTTTGTTTGGTAAATACTCTCCCCCATCTCAGTCTGTATCTGGTTTAGCTTTAACATAAATACCAGCATTATGGATGTTCCTCAGGACATGATCGTTGTAAACAGTTGCTGTTAAAACCTTCTGGTGCATCCTGATGCTTGATTCTCCAAGTGTGGTGTGTCTGAATATACCCGGTTAACCCTTTATATGGAGGAGGGTTTTTTAGGTGTGACTATCAAACACCACGTTTTATTTTCCTGTCTGATTATGTTGTAATGGACATTTTTAACCACAGCTTCAGACTCGCTAACTGGATGTCATTTTCTTTCCTGGATGACCGCAAGGATTCCCCTGATATTTTGACAAACTACTGTTGAACTGGGAGATTAACATTTTTGTTAAAGCATGTTTAGCCCACAGCCTTTAATCTGAGCATCCAGCTCTCCAGATAACTCCTCAATTCACTAGCTGTTTTGATGAAAACTTTTCTGGCTGTTTTAAAATCAGGAAAGAATGTGTATAGCAAGGTTTTCTAGATACGCCACCTTGGACTTATGTCAAGTACTGGTTCATAAACTAACCAAGGACAAGGCTGGTTGTTGCTTGAATGGAAGACTTTGAGGAAATCCAGTGTGGTGATGCAGCTGGTGGCGCTCATCTTTCTGAGTCAGCAACTGGAAGTACCCTATCTGAAATACATAAAACTGAGGTCTTTAATCTTTAGTCCCATTAGAGATTCCATAGTGCTTTTCAAAACATGCTGAAGACAGATTTCTTGGCCAGATTCCAGCTTAATTAGTCTACCTACCTACAGTTCTTCCTGCAATGTTATGTTGCAGCTTTCTTTTAAACACCTGCTGTTTCACTTCTGGGATACCTGCACTTGAGCAGTGGGTGAAGTGAACCTTTGTATAGCTGCTCCGTTCTTCAGCGGGATGAAAGAACTGGGTTTATATTTTACGTTTATATACAGTTTAAGAGCTAAAAGGCTGATATGCTCCTGTTAAATACTCTTGAGCTTTGAGAGGGTGGATAGGGAATTTGGTGGTGGTTCCTCCCTTCCCTCCCACCCCCCCTGCAAAAAAAAAACCCTTCCTCCCAGATACATTGTCACTAGCCTTGCGTAATACGCAAAGTTGGGTTTCCTATAACTATTGGAGCAATCCTTTTGGTGGTGAATGCAACAGTTGTCTGTCTCCTAACATAGCTCAGTGCTGAAAATCCAGGTTCAGCTGATGCTCAAGAAGCTGGTTGTTTCAGAGGTCCAAATTAGGAAGGCCACTCTTATTGACAGCAGACTAAGTCGCCAGAGTGGAACTGGCACTGCATGTGTTACAAAAGGAAAGAGTCTAACAGTTTGAAAAGCAGTAAACTTTGGCAATTGTGCTGTTCCAGCTGCAAAAGAATTTGCTGATTGCTGTATTCAGAACTGCCTGTTGTCAAAATTATATCCCTCTAATAGGAAAGCTGAGAGGAGCAAATCACTTGCTTCTCTTGATCAGGCTCATGGTGCTGAGTGTGGAAAGCAATAGATTGGTTTTGTAAATTCTTATCCGAATGGGGCATTGATGGAATTGAGTAAATTGGCTGACGTTTATTTCAAAGTCCAGTTTTTTGTACACTCCTGCCCCTGTGTGCTGTTGACCAACTCCCTGGGAGGCATTTGGGTGAGGTAGGAACATGTTTGAAATACAAATTGTGGGTATTTTATAGAAACATGACTGCAAATCTAAAGAGTTCAGTGTGGGAGAGAAGGCAGCTGTGTCTGTTAAGTGGTATTCACTGACAGTCCCTACAGATGGGTGGTGTCTTGCTGATTCCTTATTCTCATGAATAGAGACAACATTAAATGGATTTTGGGTTTTGCTGTGCATAGCTAGGGTCTTACAATGTGTGGTGTTTTTTTTTTTTGGCTCGGGGAGGGATCACAAACTTCTTAGCAGGGTGAACACAGGCCATTTGCATCCTGTTCCTTTTGGGAATCAGGTAGCTCGGCTCCTAGGTGGAATATCTTTGGGCTTGACTACACTGTCCCACAGTTTGGACTAAAGGGGTGTGAATAGCAGTGCACACCAAAGTGCTATGCTGTAACTCCCCCTCTGTGGGCACTTTGGGTGTAAACATAAAGATCCTGAGTTCACACTAACTTAGTCCTCTTGGACTTGGCACCTTTAAGTTCATGCCTGCAGTGTCCACATGGGAATTATAGCACAGCACTCACTGCTATTCATACCACCTTAGTTAAGGCTGCGGGTTAATGTAGACATGCCTTATGTTCTAGTGGGTGTGACAATCCCGAAAGTAAAAGTGGTAGGGGAAGCAGCATCTGCATTTTTAAAAAGATAAACTCAGGTAAGCCAGCTGTCAATATCAGTGGAATTAGCAAATTCCACTTTGGTCATTTATATTTTGCCTGCCCTAAGTGTCGTGTTTGGTTCGAATTGGGCATGGTACACTTCACTTCCTCTCTTCAGCTGCACTGTATTGTATAGCATTGTTGTGTGCAGTTATTTGTGGGGGCTCATTTTACTGACAAATGATTCCTTCATATAATTTTAAGCCCTTTGAGTTTCTTCTGTCTCAAAGGGGCTGTCGAATTATCAACAGTCATTAAACATAAATGCTTTGCTAAAGCTGGGAATAAACAAGAAAAGCAGGTGTGCAGAGAAGGAATCCGTTACTCTGAGAAGGAATCCTGATTCTGAACATGCAGTCTGTTTGAGCTTTATAAGCGATCCCATCTTAAATTGGGAGCAATAGAGGTAGACCGAAAGAGCTTTCTCTAATGAGCGTGCAGTGTGGGAGGTTATTTTAGTGTTTGTGTTGCAGAATGACCTCCTTATGTCTCCTTGAAGCCTCCACTGGTATAGCTACACTGCGATTAAAAACCCATGGCGGGCCCATGCCAGCTGGCTGGGTCTGTGAGGCTTCTAAATTGCGGTGTAGACATCTGGGTTCTGGCTGAAGCCTGGGCTCTAGGACCCTGTGAGGTGGGAGGGTCCCAGAGCTCAGGGCTGCAGCCAGAGACCCAATGTCTACACCGCAATTAAACAGCCTCTCAGCCCCAGCCCCGCATGCCTGAGTCAGCTGGGTTGTCTAATTGCAGTGTAGACATACTCTGTGTGGTGAAAAATCCCAGATCTTGTTAGGTATTGCTTTCCTCTTAGTTCTTCTTGACATTATAATTGGCAGTAACTGTAACTCCACATTGTTTCTCTTTCATTCTGACAGTTTGTCCTCTAGAAGCCATTTGAAAATCAACACGTATGCATGCTGCCTTGCCAGGAAATCCAGTGGTTTTGCTTTCACTTCGCCTGTGACTACATCAAGATCCGTCTAATGCTCTGTCTGTGCTGGGGGTTAACCAGTGTTATCTGAACCACCTTTAAACCATGCTCTGAACAGATTCAGGCTTAAGTTTGTCTGGCCAGTGTGATGAAGGCCTAAGTTCCCTCTAAGCTGTGCAGCCACATGGCTGTGCGGCAGGCTATCAAGGGCCACGCAGGTGGGGAGAGGAACCGCTCCCCCGGGCTGCTGTGGTAAGAGAGGGCTGGGCGGGGGGAGAGTCCTCTCTCCCCCACTCCTCCCGCAACAGCCTGCACCCCAAACCCCTCATCCCCAGCCCCACCCCAGAGCCACCCTCCTATTTGAAGCTCTCACCCCCTGCACCGCAACCCTCTGCCCCAGTCCTGAGCCCCCTCCCACACCCTGAACCCCTCATCCTCGGCCCCACCCCAGAGCCCACAGCCGCAGCTGAAGCCATCACCCCTCTGCCCCAACCCTGAGCCCCCTCCCGCACTCCAAACGCCTCAGCCCCATCGTCGCCACACAGCACCTCCATATTGGTGGACATAACAAAATTCATTCCATACATGGATGTAAAAAATTAGAGGGAACATTGGTGAAGGCATACGCTAATGGTTTTAAAACTGTTATAAAGACTGCTTGACTTCCTGTGGTCTATAATCTAATCTCTGCATAATAGAATGCTTTTAAAACATGATTTGATAACAGTTGTGCCCTGTTCACACTGACTAAGGAAACTTATGCCTGAAATGGTTTTATGCAGCATTTAAAACTGGTTCATGTAATACAGTGTGGAGACAGAGGGGTGTAACCATGTGTCTGTATCCCATGAGTCTGTTAAGTAGAGATTCTTTTTACAAAAGGGTGAGAAACAAGCATGGAATTCTGGGATTTGTAGCCTTCAGTCATAAAAGGCACAGAATAAGTCCAGCCAGAATTCCTGAAATCTCAGTTGCCATCAGAAACTAAAGAATGCTCCGGAAAGTGTGAGGTAGAAAGGCTGCTTATTACATTTGTAGTTAATCCTGCTGTACCTGGGGAAGGATAGCAAGAGTGAGGCTGTAAAGTTTGGAATTTTCTCTGGAGTTAACTTCACGTATTGTTACATGTTGGTCCTCATGGTGAAAGTTGGTGTGGCCTGCATGAACTGAGACCAATTTCTAGTTAGTCCCCTTAAATGTGAATAATTTGAGCCCAGTGTTACATAGGGCTGCAGTGCTATGTGTCCTACCATATCTAATCCATAAAGGTGGCTTCCTCCTTCTCCAGGACTTAGAGCTCCTGCTTGTTGCCAGAGTGATTCAAAACAGTGAATTCTTTGGTACTTAAAGCATGGTGGACTTTGGGAAGTGGTGCACTGCCTGACTTCACCTCTTAGTTTATAGAGTATTATTCTGAGTGCACAGAGTCAGGGTTTCTGTGCCTTATTCTTGTTGGCTAGCTGGAAAATCCATCCTGGAGAATGGAACGCAGGGTTTTTCTCCATTTCTCCATATGGAAGATACTATCTCTAACTATTTTCTAGCACCTGCGTTTCTCATGTAGTTTTTCTCTTCTATAGGATTATATTTGCCCAAGGTGTGAATCTGGTTTTATTGAAGAACTTCCTGAGGAGCCCAGGTAATGTGCTGTTCCTGAAGGATACTGTGAGCGTTAACTTGGGATCTTCTCTGTTCTGTTTCCTTTTCCTGGGGTGGGAGATATTACAAACTAAGGGGACCAGTTGGACACCCTCTAATGATATTTGGCTTTTCTCAATGAAAACCTTGGGGGCCCAGCTACTTGGTTTTTCCAAGGTTGTAACATACTTAACTCTCACAGTCTGTGTCCACAAATAAGTCAACATGTTTCCCAACCATGATGGTTGGAAGCCTGACATCCTGGCTAGTGACCCGTGGACCATTCAGAGAACTTTCTGCAGTCTTGACTGGACTTTCTCTGCCCTGTGCTGATGGGCTGCTTGCTCCAAACCCCTCTCTTCCCCACAGTCTCTTCATCTTAGCTTCACTCCATACTTCTTTTCTCCCATGCCTTGACCCTTCATCCCCCTGCCCTTTTCTTTCCTTTCCTTTTAACTGATCCCCTGCTAACTAACCCCCCCCCCGCCAAAAAAAAAAAAAAAAAAAAAATCCACCATGCAACTTAAATCCCATTTGCTGCCATCACATTGTTTACTCTGCTTGTATGTTCAGCCCCTTCCCCCACCCTGCGTCTGTCTTGTCTAGTTAGTTTGTAAGCTCTTCAGGGCAGGACCGTCTACTGTTCTGTGTTGCAGGGTGCCTAGCACAATCGTGCCCTGGTCTTGGTTGGTCCTTAAGCACTGCCAAAATATACATATTAATTTAAATGAAATAGTAAGCATGACAGTAGCTGATTTCTAACAGTTTTTCTGCTATGTAGACAGTAGCACCTAGCTGTGGGTTAATCGGGGGTAGCTCCCCTCCTCCCCCCAAAATCTGAGAGAGCATATGATGTCTCAAAGGGCACTGTGAAGAAACACCCACTATTACCCATACACACAGCAGGAAGCAGTTATACGCACAGTTATACAGGATGTGGTTTTTGCCTTGTAAAAAATGCTTTAATGTGTGGACACGCTGACCTGTTTTGGCTGTAATGGTGTGTTTGCCAGTGCAGGTCACACGTAATGTGATTCTTGGTCTTGACTTGCAGAGAGAGTGGCCTTGAGATTTAAACAATGCAAGGTGACAAGATGTTAAAGAAGTCCACTTACTTACACGTTTAAGAACAAACAAGTCTCTGCATACATCAACTGTATCAAGTGTTCATTAGTTATTCCTTTGGATTGCAGTAGGTTTTCTAAACCCATGAAGAGGCATAGCTCCATCCTGAAAGGCAGCATTGTCTGGTAGATGGAGCTAGAAATCGTGCCTAGCTAATCCTAGCTTTGAGAGTGACTTACTGTGACATTGGCAGAGTCACTCAGGTGTTCTGAACCTCCGTTTACTCTGCTGTAAAACCAAGATAACATTTAGCACGCACATGGGCCATGAGGAGTAACGCTCATACGGCTTTTTGAAAGCATAGCACTATGTATTCTCTTGTAATCATTTGCTAACTCTCATTCTCTGACTGGTCATGTGATTTTGCAGTGCAAAAAAGAGGACTGGTTCTGATGAGTGGGTTTCCAACAGCAGCATTAAGCATGTTTGCATCGTTGTCGTGTTGGCATCTTAAACCTTATCCTCATGGTGCTCCGGAGAACATAGCTGAGTTGCCTAGGGGTGGAATGGGTAGAGAATGCTTGGCTGATGTAACAGGTGGGTCTTCCCTAGCAAAGTTACTGTTCTGCAGCTTCATGAGATGCGCACGAGGTGATCAGCAAGAGGGGGGGGGAGGTCTGAATGTTCAGGGAGGCAAGGGACAGCAAGAAGAAAAATTACAGGAGCGATTGTGGTGGAAAACAGCAGCTGATGAGGAAAATGTGTTGCCTGTGAAATGGTTTTGCACAACTCGTAAAGTGGTGTGACGTCTGCCCCAACCAAGATCCCATCCCTTGCTTCCCTCTGCTGCAAAAGCCTTTCCACCTACCCTGCGCCGTCGCGAGTCCGCATTCCTGAGGCTAACCAACGCTGTTCGCTCTTCTCAGGAATGCTGAGAATGGTTCCAGCTCTTCCGCATCGACCAGCGATCAGAGCAGGCATCCATTCGAGGTGAGTAATAGCCGCTCCCCATCCCCTACTAGATTCTTGTTGGTTTTGTGGTTTTTTTTTTTTTTTTTTTTTCCTTGCCATTGAATCTGAATATTTTCTGCAGGGAGATCATTTTATATTGTCCCCCTGGATTCTGTCAAAGTTTGGAGGTAAATATCATCCAAGCACCGCTTCTAGAACTCTCTAAATAGCCTGGCATTCTTCTCCAAGGACAGCTGAGTTTCCCCCATATCCCGTTTTTGTTAGGAGGAGCCATGCTGTGGTATATTGAACTGTATATCTGGGCATGCCAGGGTCACCTTTTAAAGAGTCAGCAGTTAGCCTCAGTTGCCACACAGTGGTATCAGAAAAATAATGGTTATTTCCTAAGTCTAATTTCAGCTGATGCTGTCTGCTCATTGCAGAGCCTCTGCTCAGCACAGAGCCCTCAGCTGTGATGCTGGAGCTGTCTGCAGAGTCTGGCTTTGTCTCGTCAGAGGCCTTTGTTAGTAGAAGTAAAAGGTCTCTCCTTGTGACCAACCTGCCTTGAATTCTCTTCGCTACAGAACGTGGATCAGCACTTATTCACCTTGCCACAGGGCTATGGCCAGTTTGCCTTTGGGATTTTTGATGACAGCTTTGAGTTTCCTGCCTTTGGGTCCAGTGGCCAATCTGAAGACAACAGGGACTCCGAGAACCGGCGGGAGAGAGAACACCAGTCTCGGCACAGATATGGTGCAAGGCAGCCCCGAGCCCGTCTCACTGCACGGCGTGCCGCTGGCAGGCACGAGGGAGTCCCAACGCTAGAAGGGTGAGAAGTGCTTTCTAATGCTCTGCTCAGTGCCCAGGGCTTGCTTTTCTTTTTAAGGCGGCTTAGCTGAGAACCATAACATTTGTTTGTGTCATCCATTCTCGAGGACTAGTCCCTTATTAAACACTTCCTACATGGAGTTATTCTCCTTCGCAGGTGCCTTACTTCCTATGCAAACAGCTGCTTTTGGGAGATTACATTTCAGCTGGAATAGAACCCTTATCCAGCCTGTATCTTGAGTGAAACTGACTTGTTGGCCGTGGTTTACCTGTACTCTACAATAGATCATACCGCAAAGAAGGGAATATGCCTGGGAGCTTTTAACTAAAAGATGCCCTAGACTGAGTAAGCATCTGTCTGCCCTGATTCTTTTCCTTGAGCATGGTCACTTGTGGGCAAAGCAGCACGAAAACCAGCTGATGTGTCCGATCACTGGTGAATTTCTCCGCTCCTTACAGTCAGCAGCTGGAAATGATGCTACCTCCCAGGCCTATGCTAGAGTGGATTGACTTTTCTCTAAGTGCATCCCAGAGACACTGTCCACTTCCCACCTTTGTGTAGAAAAATGGTCCTCTCTGAATAAAATCCTTCGACTTCTTCCTGTGGCAAGAAATAAGTAGTCACTAGGATGCAGTTGCACTTTAAACCGGATACTGTGTCTTACCTTTCGTTCCCCCTGATGGTACCACAGTATTTCCGACCCACTCTGGACTTCAGGGCCATTTGTGGGATTTAGTGGATCCTAGTTCTTCTTTGATCTTGATTTTGCTGTCTTTCAGAATCATACAGCAGCTGGTCAACGGCATTATTGCACCTACGACAATACCAAACCTAGGACTAGGCCCTTGGTGAGTTGGAGTTACGGGCTACTCTACCTAAAGGTCTGGTTGTGTGCAGCCCCAGTGGAGACTAAAACCCTGTTGTCTTTATTCTTAAAGGGGAGTCTTGCATTCGAATCCAATGGACTATGCCTGGGGTGCCAATGGCTTGGATGCAATTATTACACAGGTAAACCTGGCACCTGTTCTATGCCTCTGCCACTGGGGGATGCTCATGTGCAGTGGTTGGTACTGGGGTGGTACCCTTTCTCTAAGAATCTACCCTTCTCCCTTCCATAGAGGGATAGCACTGACATCTGTCTTGGTTAGTAGGGACTCGCAGTCCAGTACGTCTCCAAAACCTAGCATTGAGTCAATGTGTGTAAAAGTTGCTACAAGAGGCGCTCAGGTTTGCACTCCATTGCCAGGGAAAATGTCTTTTGTTTCATGATTCATGTGTCTTGAAATGCACAAGGAGGAGGGCTCTGTTTACTTCCCCCTGCAGTGGCTTATCCTTTCAGTAACGGTTTCTTAAAGGAAGCAATGTATTTGAAAACACAAGCTCTGCGCCTAGAGGGAACAGTATGAGCAGAAACATGTTTCAGTCAGGGCTTGGCTGTGGTTCCAAAAGACAAGCATGTTCTCCTGTCTGCCGCAAGCTGACAACCTGTTTTATGGCTGTTGGTGGTTTAGGGAGGTAGAAGAGGGGGACCGCGCTTGATTCTGTTCCTGGTATTCCTCATGGTGTCCGATAACAAAGGCATCCATTAAATTAAGAGGAAATAATTCCTTCAGCATATGTTTGGCAAGTGGAATTCACTGCTGGAGAGTTCTAAGACCAATTGTCATGACTGGGGCATGGGCTGTCAGACCTAGTGGTTGGAGCAGGAATCTGGAACTAGGAAGCAACCCAAAGTAGGGAGATCGCAGCTGCAGGCACAACTCCCTGTTCCTGTGCTGGGTTTGTATAGAAGTTGTGAACCAATCAGGACCTCCAGCATTCTGCCAATCAGATTCCAGGACTGGAGTCCTCTGCCCAGGGGCTTCTATTCTGGCAACTGCTAGCAGGTCCCTGGGTGGCAAGTTGGAACTTACTAGCTCCTAAGAGCCCTGTGGACCAGGGTTCGAGACTTGTGGTCTCCGCCATCAATACATATGTTAAATTTTGTGCTGAGGGGTGTCAGCTGGTCCATTCAGAGGTCAGGGTGGAATCTTTCTCCTCGATGCAGCTCTGCAAAGTTGCCCAGGTCCGTGGTGGGGAATTTAATATTTGAAGCATCAGGAGTTAGCAAGCAGTAAAGGCGGAATACAGGTGACAGGACATGGTTAGATGGCTCAATACCTTGGCCTAACAAATCCTGTGTCCCATCCAGCCAGTGTCGTTGTCCTGTACCGTATGGCGTTTTTGTCTTTCAGTTATTAAATCAATTTGAAAACACTGGGCCGCCTCCAGCAGACAAAGAGAAGATCCAAGCGCTCCCCACCGTTCAGATAACAGAGGAACACGTAGGTACGTCCCCTGCCTCCTTCACCGAGGAGTCCAATGAAAAGCTTTGCAGAGCTTTCATGTGGTTTTTCCCTTGGAATTTTCATGTTGGCGACTAATCTATCATAGGGCAAAAGAATTCCAGAGGCAGAACTAGGCGCAGCTCTCTCCTACTCCTGCCTGAACAGAAGTACTGTAACGCTGATACGTTTGCAGTAGGCCGTTAACTGCCCCATCTTTAAAAGCTAATGTAGCTAGACACGTATAAAGATTGGAGCCAGCACAGAAATTGGCCGACTGTCTCAGTCTCCCAAGTCTGCAGCCTGTCTTGGAAATGAGAGGTCTTTACTATCTCCTGGGCATTGTCGCCTTTTAGGGGAATCTCACACCCAGTGGCACAGCAGCGTAGGACTGGTGGTGTAGAACAGCTGGCAGCATGGTTCCCACTACCTAGAGATCTGCTCAGGCCTCATTTTAAAGCCCAGACCGAACCTGTTGAGTTGTTTTCATACCTGACCCAAACCTGATGCTTTAGTTGGGTGCGTCCCATCGGCTTCGTTTCAGGTAGCAAGGCTCTCGCTCGCACTGCTGCCCCCACCCTCGCTGTGCCGGACTACGCTGTCTGGTCTCCACCCCCACACTCCACTCACCCCCCGGGAGGTTCTAGCCAGCCACTGCTGGGTGCAAACGGTACATGAAACATCGCACTCTGCTGGGGCTCCTTCCTACAGGACTGGGGAACCCAGTCCAAGGCATGCCCCTGCAGGGAGCGCAGCTGTCTGGCAGCGGCTTCAGACAGCCCCCGCGCCTTTGGCCACGGGGTTTCCTGGCAGGCAGGCAGGACGGGGACAGAATCCAGCCCACCTGCCTGGCTAAGCCACCATCATCCCACGTCTGCTGTACTGTGGTGTGTGTCTCCCACCCCTATCTGCACAGCAGCGCACGTGGGCTCCTGGTGCATTCCAAGCCTCCTCTCTGCATCCTGGTGCTGCCTGGCTTCCTGTTTGGGAGAAGTGCTCCTTCCATGGCAGAGCTGCGCAGCTGTCCGCCGACTCCTTCAGCCAGCTGCTGCCACCTCCACTGAGCTCTGGGGACAGGGAACCGGATCCTTCCCTTGCTCCCTCAGAGTCCAAACCCGAGTCTGAGAGCATCAAGTTCTTTTCATGCCTGATCTGACACCTGGAGTCAGGTTCTGGTCAGGTTGCCAGCCTCTGCCGCTGTGTCTTCTAGATGGGCTATAAGCAGCATTAGATGACACAGTGGTAAAAATGCACCTGGTGGGGCTGCAGAAGTGTGAAATTCTCCTGAAACTATCAGTGCTGGTGCAGCCACTGCATGTAAAAATCTCTTGGGAGCAGCGAATAGTGTTTGCTGGCCGTCATAGCCGTGCATAATAAAATGCCGGACAGACTGGCTTACAGGAAGAGAGATTTGAATCTGTTAGGGTTCATATAGAATTAGGCTTGGCAGACTTTGATTTTTATTTTTTATACGATCAGTGTTTATCTTTAAGCAATTTTTTTTCAGTTTTTATTGATTTCCGTTTTCACAATGGTGGGGAATGATGGGAGGGATCGGTCAGTACTTCTTTAATGACGGTATTCGTTGAGACTCAAAGTTAGTTTTATAATTGTTAAAATACAAATTGTCGACCTCGCCTGTCAAAATATACAAGGTGAAGTTCCATAACTCAAATTCTAATAGGTTCTCAAACTGCCTTTTTCTTTCTTTACCGGTGTGTCAATTTTGATGATTGACGGAAATATTTTTTCATGGGTTTGTGTGTACGGTGACATTGACATTTAAAAATAAAAATCGAATCCTTCCAAGCCTACACATGATACACTGACAGCAGCATGTTGAGGAAGGGAGTAAGAGAGAAAATATAGGTAAGGAAGGAGAGGAATTTGGGAATAAGGTGGAGAGATACAGGCAGCTATCCCAAGTGGCAGAAGCTCTGGAGGCAGTAGCTTTCTCCCCAGTGCTGGGGAGACTGTGAAAGGCCAGTTGCCAGATGACCTAAGGCAGGAATAAAGAGTCAGTCAGATGAGCTGGAGCACGTCCGTGGCGAGTTTTCAAAGCTGGGCAGCTCTGAACCAATTTCTGAACTGGTTGGGGAAGCCAGCGCTCATTCTGCTCCCAAGCAGTGAATGAATGATACCCAGTCAGCCCTCTTTATTCTTCGCTTTGTGGTTTTGTGCCTTGCAGGGTCCGGGCTCGAGTGTCCTGTATGTAAAGAGGATTACACACTTGGTGAAAATGTCCGGCAATTACCCTGCAATCATCTATTCCACAATGGCTGTATAGTCCCCTGGCTGGAACAGGTTAGTTACACCAGCGCCCGGATCCCTTTGATGCAAGGGGAATATTATATACTCTAGACGCATTCCATTATACTGTTCCCATTGGTAAATATTTCTATATCCTGCTGATGCCTGAGCATGAGCAGCCTTTTGCCTCTGAAGAAGGAGGTAGGCAGTAGCATGACTGGCTGTTACTTGCATTGTTCCCATGTCCTATGTCTAATCCTTTCTCTCCTGGCTTTTTTTTTTAAATCTCCAAAGCACGACACATGCCCCGTGTGCCGGAAAAGTTTAAGTGGACAAAACACTGCCACGAATCCCCCAGGACTCACAGGGATGAATTTCTCCTCGTCGTCTTCCTCCTCCTCCTCCAGCTCACCAAGTAATGAAAACTCGTCAAACAACTCATGAATCCTAGTCCAGCCCCAATCCTGCGTGCCCTGTCCATAGTCCTTCGTCCCTAGCCAACGTAAGCAACTAAGGGCCTTCCGGAGCGGAGCAAGGGGGGGAACCAAAATCCAGAAATTCCCTCACGAGGCCCCTGGCTCTTCGGAGACGAGACACCGCTGGCTCTCCAGTGGGGGGAAGATCTCTGAATTCATCACGTTGCCGTGCGGACTCTTAAAACTGCCATGAAAGACCGTTAAGCTTCACAGATTGGAAACCCAAGGTGCTGAGCTATTGTCTGCGACTCCAGCTGGGGGAAGGTGGTTTGTATGGTTTTGAGATTCTGCTCTTTATATTCTCTCCCCACGCCCCGCTCCTCCATCCCTTATGCTTTGAAATTTTAAACCTTTAAAATGACAGTGTAACAAAATCCGGTTTGCGCCGAGGATCTCCAGGTCGGGAGGGCGAGTGAGGGTCAGGGAGTTGCCACAGAAAATGTGAACTCATGGAATAGACCGAGCTATCCTGCCTTCCCCTGCCACAGTCCCTTTTTGTTTTCTTTATAACTTCACCCTTCTCATATTCAACACAGAAAGGGTTTTTATAATTTTAAATTATTACTGCTGTTAAATAAATGGACGTTTCAGCTCAACAAGAAGTTATGCATGATTTGTGGATAAATACAGGGTAAGCTCGTCTGAGTGCTGTGCGATACCTTCCCAGTGGCAGGCCAGTCTGCGCTGAGATCATTGTGCCCTCCTTCCCTCCCAGTGTGCTGGTACACAGTGACTTCTTTAGCACTAGGTTCCTACTGACCAACACCCGTGTACAGTGCCAGCCTGCAAATCATCAAGCGCTGTCGGCTGCGGGATAGAAACTTGCAGCATCTTTGTTCGATTTCTGTATTTCTACCGCCACCCCCCGCAGGCCTGCCCTTCTCTCACCCTGGATGTGGAATGTTGGCTGCAGGACTGAAATTGTACCAGAGCGAGGACCAGCCCAACGCCATTGTGATCAGATAAAATACAGAGCAAGTGACGCTTGGAAAAAAATGTATTTCAAAGCTACTTCAAAATACAGCTGCTTTAAAAATCCCCAGGAGCTTGTGAATCAGTTTCCTTGCAAGAGTTGGTTTGATGGGGGGAGGGTAGTGGGGGGGAAACTTTTGTCCTACTGTTCAGGGGCCGGGGGGCAGGTTTTTGATTTGGTATGAGCTTTTTTAATAAACTGATTCTCTCTGGAGAGAGGAAGTCGGAGCAGGTATGCTCAAAGTTACGTTTTCATGGGTTGTGGGCAGGACCTATTTCATTTACTGTTCTGATCACTTTAAAACTTCAGCTTCAGCGGTGGATGGTATGATTCTGAAGGCATCTATAGTAGGAACCTGTGTAGCTGGGGGTTTTCCAGGCCTGCCTTCTGGAAAGAGGGACCTGCCCCATGTAAAGGGGAGGCTGTGACACAAGCTGTAGCTGGAGGATTAAGTGAAGCAGCTGATCCCATGGAAGACCCCAAAGAAGCACCATGGGTGTGTGGATCCAACTGAGCTCTGAGGCTGCAGAGTCAGCAGGGAGCTAGGTGGGAAGTCAAGCTGTCGGACCATAGAAGATGCTGTATGATGTGTCTTCAGGGTGAGAGGCAGAAGCTTACTTCTGGCGTCAAGTGGAGTATTCTCCCCCCCCAAAAAAAAAAAAAAATCTTCTCTTGAAAGCTGGCCATACTGACATAGTCTGGCCGTAGAAGGAATCCTGAAATCTTAGCCGAGATCCATGGTGGTGAGATATGTAATGTGTGTTGAAGGCCTTCATAGAAGTGTACGTGGGGAGGAAGACAGGTAAGGAGTCTGCTGTAGAGCGATCCTTTTCCTCCAGGGCGGGACCGTGTGGCAAGGTGCATGAGCATTCTCTCCTCTCCAAGGCCAGGTTGACAGGTTTTACCAATGTAGCTATGTCAGGAGTGTGAGGGGGGAAAAAAATCACCCCCGTAACTCACGGCTTTGCCAGCAAAACCCTTTGTGTAGACACATCTTATACCGCAAAAGGGACTCTTGCTGGTATAGCGAATATCATTCGGGGAGATGGTTTAACTCCACAGGCAGAAGAACTCCTTTTGCTAGCATAAGCTGCGTCTCCCCGAGGGGACTTTGCCCAAAGCTTTTGTAGTGTGGACTAGCCCCAAGTAATGTGAGCTTTTAACAGGAAGAATCTGTCATACCCTGCAAACTCACAGTTGCAGTTCTGTGTGTTGCCGGCAGGTGGAGCAACAGACCCAGAGGTGTCAAACAATCTGGTTGTGGCAAAGCTAAAATGTTCTGAGAGCAGAAAAGATGATTGGGGGGGAAACCGTTTGTCATTCTTCCCCTCTAAAGTGGTGCTCTGGGTTACATGTTACAACCGCAAGCTGTCTCCTGTTCCTTTCCCAGGTGCTCGTGGCAGTCAGCCTGGTCATGTATTGACCCAGCTAACCTAGCCTTCATGTGAAGCCTTTTAGTCTGACTCTGGGGCAGGGGGGCCAAGGGGGCCTGGCTTATACCTTTAGTTAAGATCTGTGGCTCAGGATGTAAATTTTAGGACTCCGCACTCCCCTTGCTCCACAGCGGAGCTACCACTGGGCTCACTGGGAGGTTTGCTCAAAGGTCAAGGAGAGGATCTGGCCTTTATGTCGTAACGAAACTTTTTTTTTCAGTCCTTGACATTGTGCTAAGAAGGGAATATGCTCCTGGTTAAGACCGGTGGCCTTTCTTCCTCTTCCAGCCGCCTTTCTCCATTTCTCCTCCAGTCTGTCACCTCTTTTCCCTCCCTTGCAGTAACTTCCAGTCTCCCACTGGAGGATCCAGTTCCCCTTCCCTTGCCCCCCTTCCGTCTGCTAAAACCAGAAATAGCTCACCTTGCCATCTAAAGTGTCGTTGGTCATGTGCGTTATCGCCCCAGCAAGGTTAATGGTAAGCAAGGGAGTACGTACCTATCTCATTGTTTCAGGCTTGCTGCAGACTCAGGCAGAGACCGCTGCCTCAGCTGCACTTGGTGCACATTTGGAAGGTTATCTTCGTAACCAGCGGGCTAGAAACCTTTTTATAAAATGAAAGTTTAGACTCCAGATGAGCCATGTGGGCCACATAAATGTACCATGCTGGCCCGTGGCTGTATGTTTGACACCATTGCTATAGGATGTGTAGTGACAAAGGCCAAAGTGTGCCCCGTTGTGATTAGGGTGATCCATATAAAACTGACTGCCTTCCATATATCCCCGCCATAGTGTATTTCCATTGGGGCAAACGCAATGAGAACCAAAACCGAACTATCTGAGCTCTGAGTCTTTGGATCTCCTGGCAAAATCAACCTATGGACCCTTCCCCGACTTCTCCAGCTTAGCTCCAGTGCTCCTCTACCCAGACACTTGGGGTATGTTCTGCTTCATACTTCATCTGGAGTTTCCCTGTGTCCCACCAGTTCCCCGTTGCTTAATGTTGCCAGGCTACAATACTGGTGACTCCTCTAAATTGACTTGTTGTCCTAAGGCCCCATTGCTAGTTGGCTTTTAGGGCAGTCCCTGTTTTTAGGATTCAAGGGCAGAAGCTCGGCTGTGCTCTGAAAGGTTGAGAATGCAACCAGGAAGCTATGTGCACTGCGGAGAGTGGGAGGAGCTGGTAGACTGGCTGCTGGGCCCACGTTGACAGTCTAGTGTGTGAAGTGGAGCCATGGGAGAGGCTGGTAGGATGACTTGAGTAATCCTGCAGCTGTACTTTCTGTTCCAGTGACACTTCATAAAACAAACTGGCTGTTACACGCCGGCTGGGTCACTTGGATTGCCACACACTTCAAACCCTCTTGTCTCACTTCTCGGTTGCCTTGTGCTGTTGAAAATCTTTTGCCCTGTTTTCATGTTAGCGTGACAGCTCCGGGTGGGAAGGGAGGTATGGTATTCCGGGTATCCCCTTTAGAGGGTCGTGCCAACACCTCCACGACTTTCAGCTGCATCTGACTTGAGATGCTCGCAGAGGTGCCTTGTGCACCATGTGTCGCCTTTTATAGATTTGTTAAAGATGCATTGGGGCAAGATGGTTCTAGCCCTGCTTTGTGGAGAATGCGCAACTTCGAGGTTGTTCCTGACATAAAGGAGGGACCAGTGCCATGAAAACCCAGCGGGTGTGTTAAACACGCAGTGGTGATGGTTGTGGTAGAACCCAAAGCCTCAGATCAGGAGTGGGAACCCTATGTCCTCCCAGAGAGTGAAATCATGGCAGCATAGCCCCTTCCCGTTAAGGATGAGGTTTTCCAAAGAGTTCTGCTCCCATCTAGGCAAGTGGTCAGATGTTCTCAATGGGGATGCTGCTGAGTCCTTAAGAAAATCAGTGCTGAAAATCTGTCCAGAAGGGTATTTGTTCCCTCCAGTTCTTTATGCTCTGTCAAGTGCAGGGCATTGGTCCATCCTAGTTCAGCTGTGCTGTTGAGGCCGCTGGAAGTCTAAGGAAACCCTTAAGCACAGGTCTGTGTCTTAAGATCCATCCAAGGGAGGATGGAGGTTTGTCTAGCACCTCTTCTTAAACGGTTTTGGAAGGAAAACTAGACCATTTTGCTAGAGGATGGAGCTGCTAAAACGTTGGGAGAAAAAGCCCAACTGTGAGTGAGAGTGCATGGCCACCGAAAGCATGTCTGGGATTCACAGCAGGGTCTAATCCAGCAAAGCCCAGGGGAGCTACTACACCTGAGCAGCAGTGCTGGAATGTTTCTCCTGTCATGCTCACCAAGTGGACAAGTGTCGGAAAGTTCCTTTGATCTTTCAAAAGGCTGGCATCTTCGAGACGTTGCATCAGGGTCGGTGGCTTGTTTGGAACATCCTGAGCTGGAGGGTGAGGCTGGAATTTTGTCACCAGGGCTGCCTTGCTTGAGGGCCAACTCTCTCAGCCCATTGATCTTGCTTCTGAGGATGAGTGGGTTTAGACCCAGGATGGACAGAAGAAAGCATTTATCTCATCATTAAAACACAGGTCTGGGAGAGAGAGGTAGGTTCTATACCCAACTCTGCCATCAACTGAGACCTTGGACACCTTTGCTGTGTCTTCCCACTTGTAAAACAAGGATGTCACCTACTCCACATAGGTATAGGGTGGCTTAATTCATTCATGTTTCTAAAACACACAGACTCACAAACTGCCAGAAGGCTTCCAAGAGTTTCCTCGCCAGCTGTTGAACCTCAGTCCCTTGTGGCTAACGGTGGTGGTGTGAGACCTGATTCTCTTTAGCAGAAGGCACCATGGGGTTAATGCATGAGCTTTTCCCCTGAGCACAGACCTGTTCTAAATCTGGTTTGGTGACAAAGCAAACAAGTCTGGTGGCTTCCGCTCCAGTCAGCGTGCACATCTGATGTTACCAAATGACCGTGCAGTTTTGATTCTCTTAGAATCTGGCTCAGCAAGGGTGTTGCAGAACCGTGCACTGCCAGAGCCCTGTGTGGGACGCTGCCGTGCTTGTGCTATGTCTGGTTCCAGCCATTGTCAAGATCGCTACATTCACCCAGTTGTTTCCTTCAAAGGAAACTGGAGTCAGCGCTGTAGCCTGTGCCCCTTTAAGGACCGAGCTGCTTTCAGACACGTGAAGGATGACTCTGGCTAAAGTACGAGCCTTAGATTCTGGATACAAGGGTTCGATTCCCTGCTGTGTCACACACCTTGGGCAAGTCATTTGGGCTCAGAGCCTTAAAGGTTTGGGATCTGGGCCTTGATCTCCCAGCTTCTGTCAGCTGGAGATAATAGCACTGTCCTACCTCAGAGGGGTGTTGGGAGGTGATGCCTTAGGTGGATGGAGGTCAGATTACTCTTGAGTGCTCAGTAAGGGGGCTATAGAAGTAGCTCAGACCAGCATGCCTGCATGCCTTGAACTGGTTGAGGTGCAAAATGAGGCACTTCCTGGAACTGTTTTTGGTTGGGGGCTGGAGTCCCTGCTGGGCAACATAAATGCCCATGACTAGGGGATGTAACCAACTAATAAAATCTAAAGCTTCCATCCCGCTGTGTGTTGCTCTGGGTTTCATGGAGAGGGAAGCCTTGCGTGTGCTTTTCTGGCCAGAACCGCGCTCCAGCATTAATCCCTGAGATGGGGGGTGGGGGCAAATAGATTTCTCCTGCAGCTGAGATCTCCTGAACTGTCTCTTAGTGGGTGAGATCAGGAGCCCTGTGCTCCGCCTGGGATCACAGGTGGCCTTTCCTGCTCTGTAAGAGGATGCTGCTGTAGTACGGAAGCTGTTATCTCAGTCTGATGGGGTGGCTGGAGTCCACTAGCCTCATTTAGTTACTGAGGAACTGGGCTACTCCGTGGAGCTTGACTTGGATTCCTACTAAATAGCAAGGGGTTTCCCCTCCTCCTCTTCCTGCTCCAGGAGGGGAAGCACAGTGATTAGGATCAGGCAGCTGCAGTTACTTGATTCCACAGTGGAGCCTTTGATGTCCTGGGCACAGCCCCATGCCCCGGTGTGAGAAGCTGGCAGCAGTAAAATGAAGATAGGCCAGTTCGTGTACCGGCACAAAGGAGCAAGTCGCTCTGCTGCATCTGAGAGAGGCCCTGTGCCTCCCGAGATCAGAGGGGAGCCTGTGTACTATACACCTAAGATAGGAATTCCTTGGTCAGGCTGGAGCAGCGGTGTGGTGTACTGGGTACAGCTCTGACCTGGGAGTCAGGAGATCTGGGTTCTACTCCTGGCTCAGCAACTGACCCACTGTGTGCCCTTGGGCAAGTCACTTCCTCGCTCTGTGCCTCAGTTTCCCCTCCTTTGTCCTCTCTAGATTGGCATCTTTCCCAAAGAGCTCGCACTCAATGTACAGCACCTAGCACCGTCTGGTCCTGATCCCAGATGGGCCATGTCAGTGTTCCTGTATCACAGATGATGATCCCTGACAGGGCTGTTGCATCACAGTTCCTTTCCTCAACACGGTCACAGCTGGAGTCCACCGGTCTGCAGCCCACCTTCCAAGTAGTTCTGTAATGCTGGGCACATAAGCAACAGGCCCGTGTTTTCCTCGTGCTGAGACTCCCAAGTGATTGGGCGGCCTTACGAACGGGAGCGTGCTGGACTCCGCAGGGGGCAGGCTCCTGCTGGAGCGTAGTAACAGAGCTGAGCTCGTCCATTACTGGTGGCACCCACGCGCCGTTCGCAGTTACGAGGCGCGTGCACACAGAGATCGACTTTGAACCGCTGCTTCCTAGCAATTGGAACCCATCGTCGCCTCTCTCCACCTGGCTTCGGACCTACCTTGTTGGCTTCCCCTGGGCCTAACCAGACAGCCCAACCGGACGGGCAGTCTGCTGCTGCTCCGGCACGGAGGCCTTGGGTGAGAAGTTTCTCTTCCGGCAGAGCTTGGTCTGGGGGGTGGCGACGGTTAGGAAATCCAGTCACTGCCCCAGTTCGTGCTGCTGATGTCCAGAGAAGGGAATTTCCTCCCAAATACAGATGGTAGCAGCAGGGTGACTCCTTGCGTAGTGATGCGTAGAAGGAAGCACAGGTGTCTTGCTTTCACTGCGGCAGGGATTGCAGGCTGGGCTGTAACCTGGTGAACGCAGGCCAAGAGCACAGTCCTCTCAGCACCTGGGAGCCCTTTGCTTCCCTCTGATTGTCCTTATCTGTGGAGGAAACGGCGAGGAGTATGAAATCCAAGCATGTTCTGGGAGCGTTATCAGTGCCATGAAGTGAGATGCCCCTGGAGTACCATTGATGAGCTCGTCGGGCTGTTCTTTTATCTGGGGCTCTGCCTTGCCCTGGCCTCCTGGGACGTGTTTGGCTGTGAGCGGACCCTGAACTCACTCCCTATCTTATCTCTGCCCAGTCTCTCTGGCTACTTCAGTCTCCTGAGGACCCTTCCCTGAGGGTGTCTCCTGCTGTTTGATGAGCTTAAATGGAGCCATGGCTTTCACTTTCTCTTGGCTCATTGCCTGCGGATGGGGGAGGGGGTACCCATATTAATGGGACCAGCGGGAGGTCATATCTGTTTATCCTGCTTCTTTCCCCTTCTACCCTACTCTGACCGCTGGGACCAGCTCATCATCTGGACCAAATCTGGCCGTGCTCAGTGCTGACCTAGTTAGGTCCTTATTGAGGATGCCCAGTGGTGGTCATGAATCCCGAGGATCTCGGCGGTGAGTCAGAGCCACCCTATAGAGGGTCAGAAGGCCCCATCGCCTTGATCCCTTTACTGGGCTGCATCAGGATCCAATGTCCTAGGGCAAAGTGAGCTCATGCCCATTTGGGCCTGTGCCCTTCTTTGAGCTGTGGGCTGTCAATCTGACCCGCCAGGCTGTACGCTGGCCACGGGGCGTCCTTCATGGGGCTGTGAATGACCAATGCAGGGCAGACTGCTCTGCTGCTTTAAAGCCCTCTCGGCCCTTTGGTGGTGGGGAAAGGGACACAAGATAAGGACTTGGAAAAGCAGGAGTCGCTGGTTCTTTTCAAACCAGCCGCGCCCTGTTTCATTTCATCGCGCACACACCTCCCCTTAGCTTTGCTCTTCAGGACAAATTCCATCACCGGTCTTGATGCTGTACCTAGCTAATACTTCACACATACAGCATTTGACGCCTTCATCAAGGTATTGAAGGCAATCACTGCTGTGTGTGCCCTTTCAAGAATGGGCCCCTCTCGCTGTCATGTTCCAGAGCTGGCCGCCGTCCACTCTGTCTCGCAAAGGCACAAGTTGTAGACCAGTGATTTCAGCTTTTGGAAAGCCAAGCGGATGCCGCACAGAGAACCCCGAAGAGCAAAACTACAGAGATTTTACCGCTTGCCCTCCAGCAATGACACAGCCCTGTGGCTACTGTAAAAATACGGAAGAGTGCTTTAATTTGCCTGGACGCTTATAGACATACACTGTATACACGTGCATTGATACATAATTTAACAAAAACAACCCCAAAGTGTTTGGCTGTTCCCACTTGGGTAGCTCAGCCTCACGCCATCCGTGGTCCTCCTTTTGAGGGAACAATAGTTGGAGCATTATGCCCAGAGATCTTGGGGCCTGCTGCGGGGGGACGGGGGAGCTGCCAGCGCTCAGGGTGCCACACGCAGGATGATTCCACTTCCTGGTCCACGGGGAGCCAGTTCTATTCAAGTGGGAGCCAGCGTCCCAGCTCTGGTTTGGCACTGCTCGCTGGAGAGCAGGTCCAAAGCAGTGGTTTTAAATCCTTCGCTGCTCCCCATGCTGGAGGGCAGTGGGAGAGCCCATCTCCTTTTTGTTACAAAAAATAATAAATAGCACAAAAAAGTCCTCTTAAAAAAACATACAAACCCCAGCCCGATTCGGTCCAGGGCGGCTGCGTGCGTCTCAGGAGACAAGCATGGGCAGGAAGTGAGTGGAGAGGTGTTGGCGCTGCGTCTTGCCCCCCTGCCTGGGCTTGCCGTGGCCGTTGAGGGCCAGGAACATGTGGTGGTCCCCGTGGTGCCAGTGTAGTGAGGCGTAGGTGTTGTAGCCGTTCTCCTCGATGCGCTCTTCGAACTTGCAGTTGGGGTTATACTCCTTCTGGGGAGACAAAGAGGACCGTGAGTACGGTGCGGCTGGGGGGTGTCCTCTGACGGGGGGGCTGGAGCACGGAACCTCAGGAGTCCGGGGTTATAGCCCCAGCTCCTGACCGGGAATGAAGTTCAGAGGTTGCAGGAGGGGACTAGGAGTCAGGGAGCTCGTGCTCCAGGAAGGGAGTGGGGTCTAACAGAGTAAGCGGCCAGGAGGCAAGACTCCTGGATTCTTCTCCTAGCAATGTGCTACGGGCCCCCCCAGCAGTGAGGGCTTCCTTCCAGCAGGCTGCCTGTCTCTAAGCAGCTACCCAACCCCTCTCTTGGCAGCATCAGGCCCAATATCCTGAATGCCGGGCTGGGCCGAGCAGGGTCCTGCTAGCTTCTATCCCAAATTGTCCAGCCGACCAGTCTGATCCCTGGTCCAGAACGAAGCCACGAGCCGCGCTCCCCACAGAGCATCATGTAAGGAGGGCCGAGGACGAGGGGAAACAGCTTGCTACCTACCGACCCGTATACTTTCCCCTTCTTGTTCATGGCCAGGTAGAAGCCCGTGTGCACGGATTTGATGGCTACGACACCCACTCGCACCGACCGGATCTCCAGGATGCCTGGGGGGGGGACAGAGAATTCAGGGCACTGAATCGGGAGAGTGTACCCGTGCCGCAAGCGGGCGTGGAGAACAGCTGGGCTGCCATGGCGCAGGGCCAAGGCGCTTCATTTCGTTAGCCAGCAAAGCACTGTTTTGTACGAGTGCTGACGGAAGCCATTGCATTGCCTGCCACTGAAATGCAGCCACCTCTGGGGTGGAAGGTGGCAGCTGTTTAGCAGCTTATTACAGCAATACGACTCAATACCTAAGAAGCCTTTCATCCAATTCAAACTTTTCAAGGGAGGCAGCGTGCAGTCGGCTGGGCTGCAATTTGTCGAGGGCACCTTGTGTGGAGGGTTCTAGCTGGACCTTTTTCAATGAGGCTGCCGGTAACAAAACATCCTCCTATCGCTCCCTTCGCACCCTGCCCGCATGTACAATGCAGGTGTTAGCCCAGCTTGCCTGACCTCTGATTTCCCAGTAATGGTCCCCAGGAGGCTTGAGTTAATTGAATGCCTCCCATCCTTAAAGACTCAAACCATCCCCAGCAGCCCGAAAGCTGAGAGCCAGACAGCTGCTGTCACGTGACTAACAAGGCATTGCATTATGCAGTGAAGCTTGTGTCTCTCCCCAACAGAAGTTGGTCCGACAAAAGATATTTCCTTGCCCCTTGAGAGCGTTAATGTATCACTGGACAGGGGAGGGACTGGAGGCTGGAAAGTGAACCAGCAAGTGACTGAGTTACAAATTGCTGCATTGAAACCCCCTGGCCAAGGAGAGCTTTAAGGAGGGATGGCGGGATAACCAGCAGGGCATGGCCAAAGCGCTTACCATCTAAATAGACAACGGGTGGGAGGTGAAACTGAGGCACGGTGCGAGGCAGGGTCACACAGCAGGTCAGTGATGAGACTAGAACCCAGGTCTCCTGACTCCCAATCCAGTGTGCTGGGCACTGGGCAACACGGCCTCCCAATTATTGGTTGCGTTGGGGGCTCTTGGTGCTCCTGCAATCGGAGATCGGCGCGCCCCTCCGCTAGGCATCCGTACACACCGTGAAGAGAGCCCGTGTTCCAAATAGCTTCAATCTAAGCCAAGGCTTCGGCCACGCTGGGATTTTTGGGCTGAATGCAATGGGGACAGATGATGCAATTTCACCGAGGAGCTCTTGGGCCAAACGCTGATCTTGGTTCTTCTAGTGAAAATCTGGGGTCAGTCCGTGGAGATCAATGGAGTGACTCCCGATTTTCAGCAGTGTAAGATCAGAAATAAGTCCAAGGTAAGCCCTACACTGCTTCAGAGCTCGACAAGATGCTTGTGTGATATGTTGTTTAGTAGTATTCATTATTTGTCTTGTGATAGCCTGGGGCCAGACTGCACTAGGTGTAAAAAGGAGAGTCCCTGCCCCAAGCACACAGTAGAGAGATCTTTCAGTTCCTCCAAGCCTGGAGAGGTTTCTCCTTCCTGCCACAATACAAAACAAAAAGACCCTTTGATACAGAGCTGGAGAGGGAGACTGGGTTTGCAGAGCTCCGCTCTGGGGCCTTCGTCCTTCCAAGCTGATCCGGCCCATAGCACAGAGCTGCGCCATATGCACTAAGGGAGGGAAATCCACTTTCCTTGGGTTGCCCGGCCTTTTCTGTAGAGTGCTGACTGCGTGTTCAGTAGAACTGCTTGCAAATTCTCCAATGCCCGTTTTCCGTCAGAAATATGGACTTGACGGAATTGGCAAAACGTATCGATGTTGCCGACACTGGACAGGAAATTATCAAAGCGATTTGTTTTGACTTTATTGTTTCAACTTTTACGGTATAATTTAGAATACAGACCAAAGTCAAAACATTTAGACTTTTAATATAGCACAAAATGAACCAAAGTCAAAATATCTCCGTATCGGGTGGTTTCGATGTTTTGGAAATGAAATCTAGGAATTTTCATTGTGTGATAAATTAGGAAATTTTGACTTTTCATTTTGATTCAGCTCAAGAGATGATCCTCAGCTGGTGTGAAGCAGAAAAACTCCATTGACCTCAATAGATCTACAGTGACTTTATGCCACCTGCGGATCTGTCCCAAAGCCTCTATCCCCAGGAGCTCAGACAACACCGAATGCCCTGGAATGCACAAAGAAGAAAACTGATGCATCCAATGAAGTGAGCTGTAGCTCACGAAAGCTGATGCTCAAATAAATTGGTTAGTCTCTAAGGTGCCACAGGTACTCCTTTTCTTGCTGCAAATACAGACTAACACGGCTGCCACTAATGTAGCTCACCAGACTAATTGGTGTCTGTCCTGATCACAAGCATGTGTGGATGTTGACTGAGCTAATCAGTGCAAACAGTTCCTGCCCTTGTCTGTGCTTAGGGGCCAGCTACTCAGACTGCTGCCAGCTCTCCTGAATGCAGACAAAGCCCTTAGAGTGATTTGTTTTTATGTTGCTAATACCTAGTGGTTAGATGGAGCTCTTTTGTCAGGAGATCTCAAAGTGCTTTACAGAGGAGGTCTGCATCATTATCCCCCTTGTACAAACGGGGAAACTGAGGCACAGAGTGGTGGTGATTTCTTCTTTTGTACGTGCCACAAGTTGACTGTTTGGCCCTCTAACGGCTGCATCATCGAGGGCAACAAGGTATTGCAGTCCCCCCCCCCCCACCCTCCAATCTTCTAAACGTGCACTCCTGCCCCACATGTGGAACTGTCTGCCTCACTGCCCCACCCTCCCACGGGGAAGATTGGTCTAAGTCACCTTTCTGCATTGTGGGAGCTGCTCTGGCCCATGCAGTCAGCCTGTGGAGCCTAGTCTAGGATCTGCATCCCAAGTTGCAAACAGGTAAATTAGGACTTCTGAAATTCATCAGCATGCCGGTCTCTCGATCCCAGAGTTGCCGCCACTCTCCGAGGACACAGTTGTCAGCGCTGATACGCCATGATTCATCTGGGATTGGCACTGGGCATGAACGTGAATGGCTGCTGCAAAAGGATGGCACCTTGTCTAAGTTTTGGGGGGAGCTCTGTGTGCCAGTTGATACAAATTAGATATGAATATGTGGCGAAGGCAACTGCAAATGGTACGTGTCACTGCGTTCGGTTCCGCATCAAGCAGATGCGGATGCTGCCTTCTGCCCTAAACTGCTCCACCATATTCTGCTGGAGCGAACATCGGCGCCAGGACCAAGGTCTGTACAACATTCTGCTCTGCAGAAGGTTCCTGCTAGCTTCTGAATCAATGGCCGTGTGGGAGCTGATCTTTTTCCTTTGCGTTCTACATGGGAACAGTGTGTTCGACTACAGTCCAGTTTGACTCCTAAAGAAGTGAACAGGTTAGAAAGAGATTGGACTGTCCTCAGTACAAACTGTTACGGGTTGGCTGGTCAGGTAGAAGTTTCTCCCAACCTTGCTACTCTTTCCTGGCTTCCAGTGGGGACTAGGGGTTGGCCTGGTTCTCAGGTGCCAGGAGCAGCTTTGCTCCGTCCTGGAGTTATCTGCTGAGACTGACCAGAGCTCAACAGGAATGTTTATTGCTTCAATAAAACACAGTTTGTATCAGTGTTTTTTCTTTCTGTAAAATGCTCACAACCAAGGAGACAAATTCCAGTTGCCCTCAAGAGCTGGGGATGGGACGAGATGCCCATTAAGCCCGACAGGATGCTTTGAAACAGACCATTCCAGGTGATGTTAGGCAGTAAACTGAGCGCACGGAGGATCCAGAAGAATGGACTCTTCCAGGGATCTGCTCTTGCCCCAGCATATTGATAAATGATCTGCCCCCCCCCCCCCCCCACACACACAGGCCATTCAGGTATGCAGATGACATCTGCCTCATTTCAAGAGACAGACTTCCAAAAGATTGGGGACAACCTGAACTAAGGCGTGGTAGCATCGGACTCTTGCAAGAAGTGGAGTCTTAAGACCCAGGTGTCAAAGACTGTGTGGTCATACTTCCATCTGTGTCACGCCAATGCTTCGCAAGAGCCCCAGGTCGTCTTGAGTGGAAAACAACGGGCATGGGACCAGCTAGCCGTATATCGAGGAGTAACTCCTAGCTTGTATACTTATCTACAAAGAATGCCTCACCCCATAGCTGAGAAGATTATGAGCAAAAATGACCCCCAAATAAGCTTCCCGGCTCAACCTGGGGGGGCAAATGCACATACACTGTTCAGCTCGGTGCTAGCTCTCTGCCGTGCTCCAGGGTGGTTAAGCTCTTCCCCCACCAAGCTAGTTGATGTCCAATTGAATCAAACAATGTGAATAACTGGGATTACGAGACCAAACAACCACCGAGTTGCTGCTGGTCCTTTTGAATATCCGGTCTGCTAACATCAGGCGTCATGTTCCAGCACAAGAACTGCCTGGACAAAATCCAGGAGACCCACAACTGCCATTTGTCACAGGGATCTGGGAAGCGTCTCACCACCATGAGCAAAACTAAGGAGAGACTAGGAAAGCCGGAGGTTCAGGTGGACCTTTCCCAAAGGCCTAGCACAACTGAGTCGCAAGAGGTGCTGTGAGCGCAGGAAGGCGTGCAGTCTGGTAGTGCAGAGGAGGAGTTGGGACTCCTGGGTTCTATTCCCAGTTCCCACCCTGTGTGACCCGGGGCGGATAGTGTTCTTAGTGCCTCATGTGGTCAGCCAAGAAAAATCCCTGGGATGAGATTTAACAGTCCATTTGGGCCCTATAATTTATGCTCATCGTCTGACTTTCTGCATGACACAAGCCAGAGAACTGCACCCAATAGCCCTTAGAGGGGAGGGAATTCCCCTCCCCTTCTCCACCAGCCCAGCAACTTGTGCTGGGAGATCCTGGGATGAAAGGTGCTGCATGAAAGGGAAAGCATGGTTACCATCTCAGGCGCTGGCTGTGGAATTGGGATTTCTGTCCCCTTGCTATGTTCTCTGAGCTCCAGCTTGAAAAACAGGCCAGCGCTTTGATCATAAGCTGCACGGGCCGTGAGATCAGGCCTGCCTTTTCCGAGGAAGAGCAAAGAACAAAAGCACCCCAGCTTGTCCCTAGCTGCATTAGCTGCAGCCACAGCCGTCCTTTCACGCTGTCAAGGAGATGAAAGTTGGGGACGGATTTCCCTGCAGGGAAAAGTCCAGATTTGTTGTGTGATTTATTTTCCCCTCTCCCTTGGGACTAGCTGCTTCCCTAGAGCCAGGCGCAAGGGATCTAAGCAAAACCTCCACGTGGCTGGAACAAATGGTCAGTCTTTGACCGGCGCTGACCCCTGATTTATTTCCTCCTAATTGGCAGCTGTGTTGTGTGTTTAGTCGAAACGTGATTCCTGATCTTCAGGTACCGACCCCGCTGTTAGATCATCCCGGGCTCTTTCACCTCAGCGCCCTCCCAGGGGTCCTTCGTCAGCTCCCCGTGCCTTTGGGGTCTGTGAAGAACAGGCCCTGTGGGCTAAGGGGAGCAGAGAGCCTGGCCCTAGCTCCTGGCTGCTTTCGCTGAGAGGCAGAGGGGGGAAAAAAGATGAGGAAAGAGGAACTGAAGGGATTCAAGTGGTAAAACTGCAATTCTTCCCCGCTCCCCAGTGGCGCTGGCTTTGGTTTTTTCCAAACTGCTTCTTTTCCCTTCCTCTTAGGAAACTCCAGCCGTGTCCTAGCTGTGTGAGCCACGTCCTCGGTGACCGACCAGGCCCAGGATGACTTCCTCATGTCAGCCTGCAAATCGCTGACCCACCTTCCAAGGAGAGAGAGAAGACTCAGCCTTGGGCAAAGAGGGGTTGGGTGTATTTGCAGCGTGTATACGTGTGCATGGGTACGTGCTTTGCATGTATACGTGTGCATGGGTACGTGCTTTGCATATATACATGCTACACGTTACCTGCAGAAACAAATCCCGTACAGATGCTCTGCCTATACACAATAATATGTGACATGCATTACACATGTACCCTCCACCTATACACGTTATGCTACGTATGCAGTGGAGATGTACATGCCACGCACATAGCTTGCACATGTACACATTTCATGCATTGCCCGACAGGGAGGCACAGGTGCAGTGCGTCTGTGTGAATGGATGGAGGGGTGTGCACGCCTGCATACTTGTGAGAATAGGGGTGGAGGGGTGCGGACGTGTGTATACGAAAGGGAAGGTGGGGGGCTCAGTGCAAGGCCGGGGGTGTGTTTGAACGAGAGGAGATGTGAGAATGGGGGTGGCAGAGGGTGTGTGCACATGGGAATGTGGGTGGATGTGAGTGCAAGTGGAGGGAATGCAGATGGATGCGTGGGGTGTGTGTGTGTGGACAGGGCTGGGGGAGGATTTATGTCCCGTGGATTGTTAGCGGGTGTCTGAGTATGTGGGGGAGTACATGAGGAGAAAAGGGGTGCAGTTGTAATACAGAACTAGCCTGGGCTCTGGCTCTGTGCTTTGCCAGAGGTGGGTGGGTGGCTGGCAGATGTCCTAGCAGAGACACTAATGCGAAAGGCATGTGGCCAGACAAGGCAGGGTTTACAATGGAAACACCCAGCATGGTTTCAGGAAACTCCATCTCCAGATTCCCGTAGCTCCTGCTCTGGCCAAGACCCTGGGGGTAGCGAGCCTCTGCACAGACACACGGCTCCGCACATGTGCTGCTGACTCCTTCACCACCCCCAACGCTGGCACTTGCAATCTGCACTGCCATCCTTACTCAGGGTCCTTAGCACCACCTCCTCGCACAGTCGTGTGAGGAGAGTTCACGTTGCCTTTGTCTGGGGCCCGAGGATCTTGCAGCATTTTGCAAAGGGCTAGTTCTCACAACGCCCTGGGGACTGAGGTAAGTATTTTCAGTCCCATTTTGCAACTGGGGAAACTGAGGCACAAAGGGGCTGTGAGTCACCCAAGCTGCCACAGCAAGTCAGCATCAGAGCCAGGCACTCAGGTCAGGAGCTCCTGGCCCGCAGGTGGTTGCTCAGACTTCTAGACCATGCTACCACTTCTATTACTATGCTACACTCTTGGGAAATCCCAGCTCTCCTATTAAACCCAGTTCTGGGGCGGGATCTCCAGTCTCTGTGTCCATTCTCCACAGCAGTGGTTCCCTGGGAGGGTGTCTCCTTCCCCCACATACCGTGCTGGAGGCCTGCCCTCCTTAGCACCACCAGACCTCTAATGCTTGAGCGAAAGGAGTAACTCCATTAACTGGCAGCTCCCGCAGGCTCTTATCCTCTTTTGTGGATTTGCCTCTAGAGGAGGACAAAGACATCCCCCCCCACACACACACACACTCCTACCAGGAGCTACAGAAGCATCCCCCTTAGCGGCTGTGGCCCTGGGAGGAGAGAGTGTGAAATCCACTCAGTGACACTGACAAACCTCTTTTCTTTGGGGGCAGGTGGGGTTTTCAGCACAGCATCCCACCTGTTCTTTGTATCACTGGAGCAGCTAGGGATCAGAGCCCCATTGCGCCAGGCTGGATGGGGGTATATGCCCCACACCGGCACTGAGAGGGTTCGTGGGAGCTTCAGCACTCAATCAGCCTACCTGTTGGCACCTGGAGGGCGTTAATTAAGCAAGGCCACCTAGAAAGGAATCAGGTGAACCTCAGCTGGGGGAGGCCCAGGAGAGAGGAAGCGAGAAGGCGCAGAGCAGTGCAGGAGACTGGGAAGGGCAATAGGGGCTTAAGATTGTATCTGTGGTTTGGGGATTTGTGGGTGAGCGCTAGGGAAGAATGCTGGGGCGTACAGCCCTGAAGGAAGGGTGAGGGCTGAAACCTTGGAGCGCCGGAGGGACATACAGCTGCCCGGTGGTCCCAGGAGGGGGCTGTGGGGAAAGGCCTACTGCCAGCCCAGGGTAGGAAGACACCCGTAGGAGGCAGCAGGGATGAGTCTGAATAGACAGACCCAGGCTGTTCCCTACAGGCTTCCTGGGCTGGAACCTAGAGGAGAGAAGGGACCTGGGTTCCTCTACCAGCCACCAGGGAAGGTGGTGGAGAAAAAACCTGCAGAGACAAGGGGATCAGGACTTTTGAATACCCCAGGACAAGAGTGAGTACGGACCACGGGGCCCAGAGTCATGGGTTGCAAACCTGTCATAACAACATTGGACATTTGCTGTGTTGGATTTTCTCTTACCCCGGAAGGGGTGGAAACAAACTACGACCTGGCCGAAGAGTTGACCCCTGCAGGGCTGGAGCAACCTTCGCCAGGAGCATTCAAACAAAGCCTGCTAGGCCATGCCCCGCCACGAGGGGGCCCACCAGCAACGAGTCCACCCTTCTACTCGGGCGCTGGTCGATTGGTCCTGCCCCAAAGAGTTTGCCGTCTAAACACAGGGGAGGTGCAAGGGGCAGGTGCAGACTGCAGTGACCCTGCAGGGCGTGCCGCATGATGCACGGATGGAGCCACGCGTGCAGAGGCTTAAAGGACACCAAGAGAGAGCCCAGGGTTGAGTCAGGGAGCCAGGTGCATTTTCGCAGCTGCCGCCTGACCTGCTGTCCTAGACCTGGAGTTTCCAGCCAAATCTGGTCTGGTTCATGCCCCAAACATCCCTCGTAAATAGGGCCAGAGCAGGACGGCAAGGGGCAGGCGGGCGGCTGTGCGTGATCACAAGGCAGGAAGTCTTTCATTAATGGGCCAGCTCAGAGGAAGCCTGGCAGCCTCTGAGGATCAAAGGTCACCTGGCTCTTTATTGTTTCCGATTGCACTTCACGGATGGGGAAGCTGGCTGGGAATTGGAAGGCACCTGGCATCCTGCACCCCTTACAGAGGCTTGGGGGAGTGCGGGGAGTGGGTCTAGATACCCACTCAATGCTCCCCAGCTCAGTCCACTGGTGTATTTGCAATCAACCTCCCGTTGTTCTGATGGGCCAGCACTGGCAAGCCAGAATTCTCCCCCATCGCCCCAGGCCCCACATGGGAGGAAGGCAGAGGACGTGGTCTTACTCTCCAGAGAGAGGAGAAGAGCTCCCAGGGGCGACCGAGCAAATGAGGACGGGAGAAGTGGCAGGAGCTGCTCTCGGTCAGGGTAAAGGAGGTGGGTGGGAAACTGGCAGGAACTTTGAGCAAGGGAGAAGGCTCCAGACCCCACAGGAGGCAGACAGACAGACAGATGCATGCATGTTGGGCTCCACAGATGGATGGATGGACAGATAACAATTTAGGCCAAATTATTTCACATGAAAGGACCATTCAACATGGTCCCAGTTGGGGTGGCTGCAGCGGCTGTTACAAAGGAGTTGGAGAGACGGGGCAGGCTCATTTCTGGAGCTGGGGAGAAGCTGCCATAGATTTGTATGCCAAGGGGGTTCTGGCCACATCCTCTGGCCCTGGCGATCAGGGCAGATTGTTTCCCGCAGCACCCCCTGCTGGCAAGGACAGAGATTAGTCTCTCTCGCTCTGGAAGCAGGCAGCAGGCTCCTTACTTTGCTTTGTGCCACAGCGTCCTGACGTAGCTGCAGGCGAACGGACCCGTCGCCACAAACTGCCGACGCAGGGCTTGCTCCAGCACCCAGGGCAGCCTGTGGACAGGCTCCCACTGATGGCAATGGCCCAGGCCCAGGACCCACTGAGGAGGCCCATTCTGTTCTCCCTCTCCTCTCCCCCAGCACCCCTGGAAGCAGAGAATAAAACCTCCCGTGGGACTTTCTGTTCCAAACCCAGCCGCTGGGGCACGTGCCCCGGGCTTTGCTGCAGTGGGCAGCTCCCGGGACAGTGGGAGCAACGCAGGGGGATCAGCGGCTGAGTCTGGGGTAGCTCAGCCCAGGGGTGAGCGGTCACAGTGCTGCAAAGCCACTCCCCTCGCTGGCGCAGCGCTCCTCGTGGGCTGGTGCTAGGGCTCCTGGGGCATATCCCATGCTGCTTTGTGCTGCAATCAGCCTAGCTGCTCTCTGATTTTTGCCCCCCCCACCCAATGACTTGTGGGAGGATTTGTCTGTCTTTCCAGGCACCCAGGGGGGATTGTGGGAAGGCATTGGAGGACAGGAAGCATTCGAGTGGTGCAAGCCCACATCCTCCCTGCAAAGAGGGTGGGTTACCAGCTGGCGTGAACCCAGCACTCAGGACAGGACGGGCCAGGTAACCCAGGTTTAAAGCACCACAGCACTAGAGTTTTGTGTGTGGAGGGGAGCCAGGATGGGGCATCTCCCGAGTAAGACCCCGGCCTCTCTCTCTTGTGAAAACATCCCCCTTAGATTTTCTCACACAGCTGGACACCACTTCATCTCTTAGCATGAGCAAAACTGGGCTCCATTAAGCAACTTTCTCTGTCCCTGTTTTGCATCCAGCGCACCGTCCCCAGTCTCTAATTTTGGCTCATCGCGGCCATTAAAAGGACACGGTCAGGATGAAAGTGGTGTTTTACAAAGACCAGTGCTGGCGAAGCCTGGGATCAATGGGAGCACAGAAACTGCCAGATCAGACTAAGAGCCCATCACCCCGTCTCCAACAGGCCCCAGCACCAGCTACTTCAGAGGAAGGTGCGTGAAACGCTGCAGGCACTTATGGGAAAATTTCTCTTAAGCCCCTCGGTTATTGGTTGGCTTCTGTCTAAAACAGGAGGGGTCAGATCCTTTCCCAGGGGGAAGGGAAATTTACCTCCTCCTCTGTGGCATTTGCCACCCACCTGTCGCAGGGTTGCACTCGTACCCAGGAGCCAGGACCTGGCGCTGGCTAGAAACCAGTGAAACCTACCAGTCGTCTTTTGCACGGTCTGAGCAAAGCCCCGAGGAAACAGCCTGGGTGGTGAGAAGCTAATTAGGTGGCTGCGACTCCAGTCAGGTTTAATGATCCTCTGCGACTGCTGCTGTTAATAACAAAGGACGTTTGCTTCTCTAAAAATAACACAAGCGGGTCTGCTCTCAGTCCCGGCTGGATCTGTCCTGGGAGTTCAAACCCGATAGTGTCTCTGTTCCCTAGCCCAATAAAATCGCCACCCCAGTAAAAGGCTAGATCCCACCTTGGCCAGCCTCAGGCTTAGCAGCGGGGGCTGCACAGCTATCAGAGCTCCCAGGAGGAGCTGATCTGGCCAAGTTCCCTGTGGGAGGCTCCAGGACAGCATATGTTTCTGTTGCGGCAGCATCCGCACAAAGTCCGTGCCCCCCCACACCACCCCAGGCCGTGCTGTTAGCCAGGGCCGATATGGAGTCCCTGTTCTGCCTTCATTGTTCCTTTCCCAGCCTTCGGCTCCTGTTGGGGAGCTTGGCAGGAGCGAAGGGCGACGCAATCCTCCCACTTGGGCCCTTGGTGTTGGCAACCATCAGCTTCAGAGGAAAGACATGGCTCTGCCACCGAGCCCCTGTGTGGAGTCAGGCCCGTCGCTCTGTGCCTCAGTTTCCCTATCTGGACAATAGAGATCATCCTTTGTCGGTCTTGTTTCTTATGATTGTAAACTTTTGGGGGGAAAAGTCTCTCTGTCTGTTCGCTTCCCAGCACAATGGGGTCCAGATTTCAGCCGGAGCCTGTAGGTGCTACTGTCACACCAATAATAAACTGGACCAAAGTCACAGGGAAGGGTAACCCTGGCCGATCTGGGCCATGTTAGTCATCACCTAGCCACGCTAGGCTAGACTCCACCCTCGTTAGGGTCAGTGGAACTGCCTGGATGCAAGCGAGGACAGGATCCAACTCCTGCAGGAGTCAACCCCTCAGATTGTGCACAGATCTCAGGCAGCTTTCCCGGCTCCAGGGCTTTTCTCTTCAAGATACCATCAGCCTCCCGTCCCTGTCTCCGTGGCCGCATTTGGGTGCCAAGTCCCGCCAGGAGCTGCAGCGCTGTTATCAAGGACATGGGAAAGGGGTGGGGACCGGCAGAGCAGGGAGACAGTGGAACTGAATCAGGACTTTGCTTCCACAGTGAAAATATTTACAGCCGAACCCTGATGAACTGAGACCCTCCAGCATACAGGGGCCACTGGCCACCTCCTCCTGCCAGCAGCCTGGTGTGGCCCTCCTGATTAGAGGCTGGTGGAGGAGGCAAAGAGCCAGCCTCATGCCCCAGGGAAAGGCCTAATCTTGTGTTGTTGTTACCGTCTCCTAGCATCAGGCTCCTCCCCACACCTCCTCTCTCAGGGATGCAGGTTACCCTGCTGTAGCAAAGCAGCCAGGCAATGTGATGCTCCTGATACCCTTGCTGTGATTTTCCCTGATCCTTCCTTAATGCACTCGAGATGTCATACCATAATGCTGTCCGATCTGGTCAGGCTGCACGCTATTTGGGACAGTGGCCTCACCTTCGTATTTGACTATTAAGTACTCGGGCTCTATGCAAAGGTATCATAACAGCAATATCTGGCCTCCTGTAACAAACACAGGCCTCCATGCCTCTGCCCAGGCCTCCTGACGTTAATTAGGATGCGGTTCTGGGCACTGACGCAAAGGCAGATGCGCAAAGTTCCTTGCTGCATTTCAGGGCCAGTCTGTTGCACAGGGAGAGCTGGGTAGAATTCCAGGCGTCTGGGAAGCGGGCTTGGAATGGGCCAGGATTAATGTAGCGGAGGGGTGCTAAGACTAGAGGATGCCTCAGTCTGCAAAAAGTCAGACCTGGATTCTGAGCCTCCCGCTCCAACAGAAATTTGGTTCAAGCCCAACTCATCTTAAGAGCGATTCTTCTAAGTATTAAGACTATAAAAGCGTCTCTAAGAATCATAGAATCATAGAATATCGGGGTTGGAAGGGACCTCAGGAGGTCATCTAGTCCAACCCCTGCTCAAAGCAGGACCAATCCCCAACTAAATCATCCCAGCCAGGGCTTTGTCAAGCCTGACCTTAAAAACTTCAAAGGAAGGAGATTCCACCACCTCCCTAGGTAACGCATTCCAGTGTTTCACCACCCTCCTAGTGAAAAAGTTTTTCCTAATATCCAACCTAAACCTCCCCCACTGCAACTTGAGACCATTACTCCTCGTTCTGTCATCTGCTACCACTGAGAACAGTCTAGATCCATCCTCTTTGGAACCCCCTTTTAGGTAGTTGAAAGCAACTAGCAAATCCCCCTCATTCTTCTTTTCCGCAGACTAAACTATCCCAGTTCCCTCAGCCTCTCCTCATAAGTCATGTGTTCCAGTCCCCTAATCACTTTTGTTGCCCTCTGCTGGACATTTTCCAATTTTCAGTTTTCCAATAAGGCCAAGATCAGGCACCCATTGATAACATATAGAGAATAAAAGAGCCCAAGAATTTACAATAGCGTAGCCAAAGGGCAGGGGAAAGGGATTATTATCCCCATTTTACAGATGGGGAACTGAGGGCCAGAAAGATTAAAGCCCAGGTCCTCAAAGGTATATAGCCCAGATCCCATTCAAACCAATGGGAGTTAGATGCCTAAATATCGTTGAGGATCTGGCCTTTAAAGTGCCTCACCCAAGGCTGCACAAGGCATCAGTGTCAGAGCTGGCAAGTGAACCCAGATCCCCCGAGTCCCAGGTCACAAGCCCATCCTGACCCTCATTAGCAGCAGGCAAGTGGCCCTGTGATCTAGTGTGAGCTCATCGCTGCACGGAGCTGGACAGGCGACTCAATCACAGGGCAAACAATTGCTGCAGGTGCCGAGTGCAACCAAAAAGAGAATTATTAGCGACCAGACAAGAAGCTGCTGTCCCGACGGCCTGATGAGGCCGGGTGTTGATTGCAGGGGCTGGGCCTCAGGGCTGGGATGCGGGGGGAATTGGAGATTTCCGGTGGCCTTGTAGGAGATCTTCTAGTGCATACTTACAGCAAGATTTTCAAAAGTGACGCAGTGAGTTTGGGGGCCCAACTTGAAGCTACTTTAGAGAGCAGGTGCTCAGGCCCCTTCTGAAAATCAGGCTTCTCTGACGCAGCTCAAGCTGTTGCTAATCACTTCTCAAAGTCCGGGCCTTACTTGAGTTTCCGTGAGAGATGGGCCTGAATCCGAACTGGAATAAAAACCTGGATCCGGCCCCATGGTTCATGGCTGCAGCTAGAGCCAAACTCCTTCAGCTCTGCTTTAAACGGAGCTTCCCGGCTTCGAAAACCCCTGCTCTCTTCATGACGCATGGTCCATCCTGCCTGTCCTTGGGTAAGTCGCTTCCCCGCTCGGGCCTCAGTTTCTCCTCCTGTAAAATGGGGATAACGGCACCTACCCACCTTTGTGGAGCACTTTGTGATCGAGCGATGGGAAGTGCTCGGTGTGTTATGGTTATGTTCGTGCCCGATCAGGTGGTCTCAATGCAGTGAAAACTCCCGCTGCCTTTGCTGGCATTCTCTCCCTGCAGCAGTGGGCCAAACAGCACTAAGTAATCCCCGAAAAATTCCTCAGAAAAAACACCTGCCGCAGCGTATCCAGCACACCACCTCTCCACTCTGGCATCCATATACACGGATGCTCCCCAGGGCCTATGTACATCTCTGAGAGTTAACATGCTTGTAATGACCCCGCTGGGCAAGCACCTCTCCTCATGGTGACTCTCTTACTGTTATTTTCCTTTGTGATGGGAGTGGGAACCTGGGGGAACCCGGGCTCCAAACAGCCAGACAAAAAGACCAGGTCCACCAGCAGTTTAGGAAGGATCAGGGCCTGGGAAGTGGGGATAGGACCATTAATAAAACAGAGCTTTCCACCTTCAAAGCCCTTTACACACATTAACCAAGCCCTCCCCGCCAAGTCTTGTCTCCCATGTCACAGACAGGGAAACTGAGGCACAAGGAGGCAAAGTGATGCACCCTGGGTTGCAGCCAGAGGCAGAGCAGGGGTGAGAAAGGACCTGTTCCTGGCTCCCAGGCCAGTGCTCAAACCACTAGCCCCTGATACCTGGGGCACAGGCCTCTAATGTCCCCTGGGGACTCCCCCACCCCGGTGCCCTCCAGACTCACTGTTAGGACTTTCCTTCCACCGTGTGCCTTGCACCTTGCCACTGCTGTCGATGCACAGGAAGAAGTGAGTGGCGCCGTACAGCCTCCTCCAGCGCACGTCGCCCTCCAGATGATTATAGCTCCGGGGGCGCCTGCTGGTGGCCCCCGAGTGGTTGCTCCCCGGCGGGTCCCCGTGGGCCGATCCGGCGAGCAGCGAGAGGGCCAGGCAGAGCCAGAGAGAGCAGGGGCGGGCCAGCCCTCGCCGCCCCATGGCAGTCCCGGGGCCAGGAGGTCCAGGCGGCAGGCGGGACGGGTGGGACCATGCGCTACGACGGGTTCCAGCACATGCCCGGGCTCAGGCTGGCGGGAGGCACGGGGCGCGTCGCCAGCCCAGCCAAGAGCTCCCCGGGGGCATCCCCGGTGCCAGCTTCCCCGCAGGGCTCCCAGGGCAGGGGGGACCCCCCCCCCAGGAAGGGGTCAGCGGGCAGCAGCCCCTGGGGAAGCCCAGCCAGGGCAGGCAGGAGCGGGCGGGTGCCCCCAGCCCTGGCTCCCGGCCCGGCCGCTGCTGGAGTCAGGGTCAGAGCGGGGGGCAGCGGGGACTCCCGGGCGCCGGCCGCGTCTCGGTCTCAGCCGCGGCAGGAGCAGACGCCACGCGGGGCCGGCCGGACCTGGGGACTCCTGCCATTGACAGAGCCGCCGCTTCTCCGGCGGGGGGGCTGCCCGGCGACGTCCCAGCCAATGGCAGCGGGCGGAGGGCGGGGCGGCTCCGCTCATTCATAAATCTGCGAGGCCTTTAAAGCTCTGGGTGCGCGCGTGTGTGAGTAGCTATGTGTCTGCACGTATGTCTGCGTATAATGGGGGAGCATGTTTGTCTGCATCTGTGTGTGTGTGTGTGTGTGCATATGTGTGTGCATGTTTGTCTGCATTTGTGTGTGTGTGCATCTGTGTGTGTGTGTGCATCTGTGTGTGCATGTTTGTCTGCATTTGTGTGTGTGTGCATCTCTGTGTGTGTGTGCGTGCATATGCATGTGCATGCGGGTGTATGTGTTTGTCTGCATGTGTGTGTGTGTGCATGTTTGCATTTGTGTGTGTGCATATCTGTGTTTGTGTGTGTGCGTACGTGTGTACATATGTGTGTGCATGTTTGCGTGGGCGTGTGCATGCGGGTGTATGTGTTTGCATGTGTGTGTGCGCGTATGCATGTTTGCATTTGTGTGTGTGCATATCTGTGTTTGTGTGTGTGCATACGTGTGTACATATGTGTGCACATGTTTGTGTGGGCGTGTGCATGCGGACATATGTGTTTGCATGTGTGTGTGTATGCATGTTTGCGTTTGTGTGTGTGTTTGTGTGCATATCTGTGTTTGTGTGTGTGCGTACGTGTGTACATATGTGTGCACATGTTTGTGTGGGCGTGTGCATGCGGGTGTATGTGTTTGTCCGCATGTGTGTGCGTGTGTGCGTATGCATGTTTGCATTTGTGTGTGTGTTTGTGTGCATATCTGTGTTTGTGTGTGTGCATGTGCATGTTTGTCTGCCTTTGCATGTTTGTGCATGTGTGCATGTGTATGTACATGACTGTGAGTGTGTTTGGGATCATGTGTGCCCATGCATGGGGGTGCCTGTTGCCCTGTCCTTGGTGCAGTCACTTGCACACTTCCGACCTTATGTCAGCCCAGCTCATTGCACGCCACCAGGGCTCCTTCCATCCTCTGTTGCACCCCACAAGCTCCCTGTGTGACCCCCCCTCCTTCCCTTCAATGTCAGGGACTCCCTGCAACTGCCCCCTCAATCACCACCTTGTCATTTTACATCCACTTGGCGCTAGTGTGAATGGCTGGGCAAGGGGCAGTGACATAGAAACTCAAGCGTGTGTGTGTGTGAGAGAGAGACAGAGAGATGGTGTGCACCACAATCTTCTCAGTTCTAACCTCAGCTCCGCCACTGACCCTGGGCAAGTCCTGTCACCGTGCCTCAGTTTCCCTCTCTATAAAAGATGGGCTATTCCTCACTTGGGTGACCAGATAGAAAGTGTGAAAAATTGGGATGGGGGTGGGGGGTAATAGGCTCCTATATTAAAAAAAAAGCACTGAATATTGGGACTGTACCTATAAAATCAGGACATCTGGTCACCCTATTCCTCACCTCACTCACCCCGGGGAGAGATGTGTGCATGTGAGTGTGTAGCTGTGTCCTGACATCAGTGTGTCATGTTTACCCCTAACACACACCTGAGCGTTCTGCCTTTTTCACACCAACCACAGCTCTTCTTTGGCTTGTCGTTCCAGTACATTGTGAGGTGGAGATTTGTTTGTGTGCCTGACAGGTGGTGTGAAAATCGGTGCTTATGTTTACACGTGAGAGCGAGACACGGGAGCTGGGGTGGGGGTGGGGGTGGGGGTGGGGGGAGCCTGAGAAGAGAAACTCACCAAACCTAGCACAGAAACACGACACACAAAACGAGTTTCTTTTCAGAGACAGGCTCTGGGTCCCCCTCCCTGCGCACAAGCCAGCTGCACAATTCCAAGTCCCTCCCTCTGGATCCTGAGACTGCTGACGGTGCATAAACTGCCACTTAGATACCTAATACTTACCTATCCTCTCTTACCACTGATCCTGACTCCTCCGCATTTGGAGGAGGCACTAGGGAGGAAAAGTTGTCCAGTGCTAGCCTGGGACCTCGGAGACCTGAGTTCAATTCTTCACTGACTCCCTTGGGCAAGTCACTTAATCGCTCTGTGTCTCAGTTTCCTCATCTGTTCAATGGGGATGATAGCACTGCCCTACTTCCCAGGGGGGGCAATGAGGATAAATACATTAAAGATTGTGAGGTGCTCAGATACTAGGGCGACAGGTTATATAAATACCCTGGACAGACAGCTCTGGAGAGGGGGGAAGTTGGAAACCGCCAGACCGCTTTGGAGAATCCAGATCAGCATCTGCACGTCTGGTGCTGACCCCGTCTGACTCTCTGCACCTTCTGACGCACGGCTCGACGTCTGAACCCAGGGATGCCCCTTGGCATGGTGGTCTCCGCTGTGACACAGAGTGTTTTGCTGGGCCATGCGGAGCCTGTTCCTTCCCAGCAGCAGGAGATGAGCTTCCAGGAGGCCTCTACTGTCCTGTGTTGACATTCTTCTCCCTAATTAGCAGCAGGGAGGGAAACGAGCACAAATATGCCTGGGCTGACCTGACCAGTTTTTTAAGCGCTTAATAGCAGCCTGTGAGTCACTGCTTGTCACCGGGGGTATTTCTGCACCATCTGAGACAGAATTATGAGGTACTGGAGCAGGTCCTGGAATACCGGTACTGCCGGCAGAGTGCAGCCTTGGGTATCGATGTGCTCGTCTCACACACACAAACACTGCCGGGCATGTGACTTTGGCAACACAAACACACCTATACATGTGACTTGCATACACTGATCACGTGACTCACGCATACACACATAGGTACCCGCGCACAGACACACACACGACCGCTGGCCACGTGGTGCGTAGGCGTCATTTATGTGTGCACCCGCAACTGCTGGCCATGTGACTCGTGCGCACACCCCTGCCACAAGTGCATGCACACGTGCACACAAACACAACCATGGGACTGGTGCGTGCACATGCGAGTGCTGCTCTGTTGTGCACACGGAGTTTCTGGTGGTGCGACTCTCATGGTAATTACCATCGGCTGCTGCCTCCATGAAACAACCCCCGGCCAAAAGTCAATGTGGCAAGCCCTGGAGTTCAAGCCGGGTCTTGATGCACCAAACCCAGCAGCGAGGGCTGGGGGATACAGGAAGTCTACAGCCTTGTCCCTCCCAGCTGCAGCTGTCTTTAAACAGGCTTTCTCCTGAGCCAGCCCCCCAGTCAGTAGAGCAACTGCAAAGCCAGCACTGGCCCTGGCTGTGGCCGTGGAGTCCCAGGGCTCGTTCAGCAGGCTCTGGACCCTTTCTGATCCTGGGCACTATTAAGAGATATTGGCCCAAGCGGTGGAGGCTGGTTTCAGCTTCGCACCATGCAATATGTAACCTCCACTGATCAGCAGTGACCTTGACCTTGACTCAGGCCGCGTCTCCCTGTTGAGTCTGAGCAGCTGGATTGTGGCTTTTGGTGCATCTGGCTTCACTTTGTCTTTTAAAACAGCGGGCTCCCTGCAGTGCCCATTGCAGCCAATGGGCATCTTTTCTCTGGCTTGGGATCCAATCCCTAGGGCTGGCGACAGGTCCTGATTGCCAGCCCCAGGGGACTGAAGGCCTCTGTCCAGCAGCAAGAGAAGCTTTCCCAGTGCTGCCCTCTGTTGATGGGCCTTGCCCGGACATGCAGGGGAGAGGAAAGAGCGTCTACGAAGCCCATGCAGGGCTTGATTGCTCAGCTGAGGCTGCCGGCTGGGGTGTCAGCTGCAGTGGGATTCATTGGTGATCCGGGCAGCTGTTCCCTAGATTCTGCTAGCGGGATGGGAGCAGCCTTGGTCACTACCAACGAGGGCTTGATTGGAAGGGGTGACCCGCCCCATCACCTTCCCAGCCCTATAGAGGGTCACTTTCCTCTCCCACTCCCTACCCCTACTATGGTCGCTGTCCGCTGTTCGGATATAGATATTCAGGCCTGTCTGTAAAGGCCAAACTCTAAGAATTTAGGTGTATTCTTGTCACTTAGCTAGTTCTAGAGGTATAAAAGAGAGAATCAAAATCACTGTCTGACTGTATAAGGCCTTTTCCCTGTGACAGTCTGAGGCCCTGTTCTTAGGCTAAGGACTTTGGCTAAACAGCAGAGGCAGCCGTAAGCTGGGAAGCGACTGGTCAGATCCTCACATTCCAAACTAGTCTCATTGAAATAAGGTGCAATTGGGCTGTGAGGAATACAGTCCTGTCCTGATAACGCCCATCGCCTCCAGAGAAAGGGAAGTGCCTTGAAAATGTAACAGGAAACTTAGTTTGATAGCATCGTGTCTGGCAAGAACTCACTTATCAATAGCTGGGATGTGAAATCCCCATTTCTGTGGTGTTCTATCATTGTAGTCCCCATTTCCCTACTGTTTGTCTGTACAATCTCTGTCTGGTTCTGTGATTGTTTATATCTGCTGTATAATTAATTTTGCTGGGTGTAAACTAATTAAGATGGTGGGATATAATTGGTTAAATAATCATGTTACAATATGTTAGGATTGGTTAGTTAAATTTCAGGAAAATGGTTAAGGTATAGCTAAGCAGAACTCAAGTTTTACTGTATAGTCTGCAGTCAATCAGGGAGTAAGGTGGGGGAATTGGAATCATGTTTTGCTAATGGGGGGAACGGGGACACAGGTGTAAGGCTCTGTGGTGTCAGAGCTGGGAAGGGGGACACTACGGAAGGAAACTGGAATCATGCTTGCTGGAAGTTCACCCCAATAAACATCGAATTGTTTGCAGCTTTGGACTTCGGGTATTGTTGCTCTCTGTTCATGCGAGAAGGACCAGGGAAGGAAGCGGGTGAAGGAATAAGCCCCCTAACATCTTAATGCCATGACTTGGATACATCGCATCGGATAGGTGAGTGGCAGCCTGTAAGTCCCCCTCCCCAACAGTCCATGCAGCTGCTTGGAGGGGATATTGCGAACTCTCATGATGGTAGTTGTGGGTTCTGGCAAGCCAGGGTAAAGGATTTTTTGGATAAATGGATAAGGAAGAACCCGGGCCCATACCAGGTGCAAGGGTCAATCTGGGATGAGATTAAAAAGGAAGTGGAGGCAGTGTTAGGGGACCCAGAGGGATGGGGGGTGGCTGAGGAGCCCACCCTCTTTGGTATATGGGTAGTGGAAGAAGGTCCCTGCCCATGGGGCCTAGATGCCTTCCAGGGAAAGGAGGCACTTCAGCCTGCTTGTGAGAGGTTTGAAGTAAGGGCAGCATTATGGGAAGCTGCCAGGAATCTTTCAAGCTTGGTGCTGCTTCAGCAAGGGCTGTAAATTAGTTAGGGCTGGTTAAAGATGATTTGGCACAACAGGGTTTAAAGTCAAAAGCTGAGTTAACAGACGACCTTTAGAGACAGGAGCTGGGACTTGGTCCTGGGGGAGTGGAGAGAAAGAAGTTTCAAAGTGCAGAAGGGCAGGGTTTGCAGGAGCAGGTAACAACCCCCACTCTTCTCCCAGAGCCAGACCTGGGGCTAAGGGCTCCCAACCGTTTCAACCCAGGGAGCCTGCTCTTGGCTCAGACCTAGCTATGTCCTTTCCTTCTTTTCCTTCTTCTTTTTCTCAGTTTACTTAATTTGCTGCTGGTAGCCTATACTTTAAACTGACCTGACCGGCTTAATTGGTTTCTTTCCGCCTCTTTCCCCACCTCTCCCCCTGCCTTTCCACACTTTTGTTTTTCTGAAGTTTTAACGGAGGGCACTTTGGATACTTATGTGAAATGTTTCGGGTTATTTTGGACAAAGCATGAGGGAGGTCTGCTGTATTCCACTGGAATTTTTGGAATAAAAGATCCATGGGCATCCATGGAGACAAATGTTTTACTGCCTCTTTGAACAGTCTCAGGGTGAAGGCAGCTGCGTGGCAATAATTGTACTTGGTGGCTAAGTTGTTACAGCCAAATTGCACGACCTTAAAGAACTAAATGTAGGAGTAAGTGATTTAAAGCAGTGAGTGAAAAGTTACAAATCGCTTTTGCAAAACTTGATGATACAGGGTTTGGAGGAAAGTAAACATTTGGGAGTTGTGGAAATGGTGAAAGGTAACTGTTGTGAAGATGTTAGAGTAACAGTTGTGGTGTTACAAGAAGGAAGTTTTTCTTTAATGATAAAACCCAGTTCTATAAATGTAACTGTATGTGCAACTCTGTGCAGTCACATTGGATGGAAGCTTGGTAATTAAATTATCCAAGGGGGTCAGGTAGAGTGGCTACTGCCACCACTGGGCTTCTGTCCCCAGAAGCCTTTACAGCTGTTCTGAGGGAAAATGGGCCCTTTTCCCACAGAAATGGTCTAAAGGGACTGCCGCCGGCAGCAGGCGGAGAGAGAATCTGAGCAAAATTATTTGACTATTGGGTAATGTAAGCAAAATCACTAAAGGAATGTAAGGGGTTTCTATTGGAACGTAACTTGGCTGCCCCTGGTTGTGTCTAGTTGTACAAGATGGGAGTGTAATCGGGTACAGTTGTGTAAAAGAGTAATTCCAGTGCAAGACATGTTAGGCAAAAGAGAATTTTGTGTGTCCATAGGAAAAAGAAAGGGAAAAGGGGAGGAATGATGGGAACACTAAGCCTTGGGGTGACTCTGGGGGATCGGACTGTCGCTTTGGTGGGTGTGCATAAAAACTCTGTGGGCATGGGGGAGGCAGTTACACCTTGTGTAAAATTAATATGGCTAATGTAATGTTATGGAGGTTTAAACTATGGAAGGAATGTGCATTTTCCCAGAACATGTGCAGTGTATATTGGAGAAGGGGTAAAAAAAAAAATGCAAACAAAACATGGTACTTAATTAAAATCCTATTAGGCTCCAAAAGGAGCCACAATAGGTTGTCCTTTCTTTTTCAGATCTGTGTTTTGGAGCAGGAGATGAAAGTGGAAAGTAATCAGAACTCTGGTGGAAGTGGAATGTTTCCCTTTTAAGACAGTCTCTGAGCTGCTAATAGCTTTGGATCCAAAAGCAAGCTAGAAAGGCTCTGTGTAAATGCAAATTACCTAGCTGATGGGCACAAAGGAGCTGCAAATAATGAATACATCTGGTCAGCAAACAAGCTACTAGAAGACTCAGATTATGGCCTTCCAGGAAAGAGAGGTGAAAAAAACAAGTCAAGCTTGAAAATAAGGGGAACAGGTTAACCCTAAGGGTGTGTGTGTGTGTGTGTGTGTACAGCTAAAATCTAAAGCTGTCTCTTAGCTATTACCTGAGAATAAACTTAATGCTTGGTACAGCAGAGAAACTATTGCAAACCTGGTCAGTTGTACAAGAGGGGAAACTGAGGTACACCACCTCATGAATTTCATAAATGACCAGTGAGTGGGGTATTCACTAGCCTGACTATAGAACAAAATAAGGACAGCCTGGAGATAATTCTTCTGTTTTTCCTGCAATTAGCAAGGAAATTTGTGAAAGGAAGTGGTATTACTATTAAGCAATAATCTGTCCCCACTAGGGGGTGGTGGAAATTGTTTCTTTTGTTTTTCAGACACTCTACAAGCAAGCTGGCGCCAGTGGAAAAATAACCGAGAATACCACGGATCTATGTTTTGTGTTGTTTGTCTGTGGTGTTTGTCTTGTTGCTAGCATTGTTGTGTTTTAATGAACAAAAACCTCATGACATGAGTGGGGGATGGCTTCAAAAGGCTGACCCTGGGGGGGAAGATGTGTATGGGAATGCAAAATGCTCAACTAGGAGGCCAGCACCTGTGTAATAGCTACCATCGTACCTGGAAATGGAACAGCAACTAAGGTGGTCCCCACAAGCCCTATGGAAATAATGAGAAGGGGAGGAGCTCACTGGGAATCAATGGAGGGGTACGCAAAATGGTGTAAATCAAGAGAAGATGTTTGGATGTGCCCCTCTCCTATGACTATGGAGGAGCAGGATCAATGATCTATGCAAGGGGTGGACAATTGGGTGTACTATGTATAAGGTGTTTTGCTGGGAATGTACATATTACTGGGGGGCACAATTACACCAGCCCATTTTGTACTGTTAACTGTACTGGTGTTACGTTGCATATGGAGATAACCTATAAGTAATGTAGTAAGCCCTCCCCAGCCTGCAGTGTACTAGACAACCCGGACCCAACCTTCTCAGGCCCACTCGAATGGGAAGTCTGGAAGATTAATTGGAATAGGTGTGGTATGCCCGTACGAGAGAAGGTGCAGGGCACTATACTATACAAGGGGCAGTGGGACAAATGGAGTATCGACACCTTCCACCTTGAGGCCTGGCCCTGTCAGGAAATGTCGCCATATGTCCTATGCTTTTCCAGGGATACCTGCGCAGGAGGATCCCAAAAGGAAAAAAAAGGGGTGGAGTGTTAGGATATAGATATTCAGGCCTGTCTGAAAAGACCAAACTCTTAAGAATTTAGGTGTATTCTTGTCACTTAGCTAGTTCTGGAGGTATAAAAGAGAGAATCAAAATCACTGTCTGACTGTATAAGGCCTTTTCTCACTGTGACAGCCTGAGGCCCTGTTCTTAGGCTAAGGACTTTGGCTAAACAGCAGAGGCAGCCATAAGCTGGGAAGCGACTGGTCAGATCCTCACATTCCAAACTAGTCTCATTGAAATAAGGTGCAATTGGGCTGTGAGGAATACAATCCTGTCCTGATAACGCCCATCGCCTCCAGAGAAAGGGAAGTGCCTTGAAAATGTAACAGGAAACTTAGTTTGATAGCATCCTGTCTGGCAAAAGAACTCACTTATCAGTAGCTGGGATGTGAAATCCCCATTTCTGTGGTGTTCCATCATTGAGTCCCCATTTCCCTATTGTTTGTCTGTATAATCTCTGTCTGGTTCTGTGATTGTTTCTGTCTGCTGTATAATTAATTTTGCTGGGTGTAAACTAATTAAGAAAAATTGGAAAACGTCCAGCGGAAGGCAACAAAAGTGATAAGGGGACTGGAACACATGATTTATGAGGAGCGGCTGAGGGAACTGGGATTGGTTAGCCTGCGGAAGAGAAGAATGAGGGGGGATTTGATAGCTGCTTTCTACTACCTGAAAGGGGGTTCCAAAGAGGATGGATCTAGACTGTTCTCAGTGGTAGCAGATGACAGAACGAGGAGTAATGGTCTCAAGTTGCAGTGGGGGAGGTTTAGGTTGGATATTAGGAAAAACTTTTTCACTAGGAGGGCGGTGAAGCACTGGAATGGGTTCCCTAGGGAGGTGGTGGAATCTCCTTCCTTAGAAGTTTTTAAGGTCAGGCTTGACAAAGCCCTGGCTGGGATGATTTAGTTGGGGATTGGTCCTGCTTTGAGCAGGGGGTTGGACTAGGGGACCTTCTGAGGTCCCTTCTAACCCTGATATTCTATGATTCTAAGGTAGTGGGATATAATTGATTAAATAATCATGTTAGGATTGGTTAGTTAAATTTCAGGAAAATGGTTGGTTAAAGTATAGCTAAGCAGAACTCAGGTTTTACTATATAGTCTGCAATCAATCAGGAAGTAAGGCGGGGAACGGGAACAGGGAATGGGGGTGGGGAAATTGGAATCATGTTTTGCTAAGGGGGGGGAATGGGAACAGGGACACAGGTAAGGCTCTGTGATGTCAGAGCTGGAAAGGGGGACACTAAGGAAGGAAACTGGAATCATGCTTCCTGGAAGTTTACCCCCATAAACATCGAATTGTTTGCACCTTTGGACTTTGGGTATTGTTGCTCTCTCTTCATGCGAGAGTGACCAGGGAAGTAAGCGGGTGAAGGAATAAGGCCCTAACAGCCGTCTGCCCCTTCTGTCCAACCGTGGCTTTCGGAGGAGCAGGACAGGGCAGTGAAAAGGGAATGCCAGCACCCTGTGCAGCCTGGCAGTGGGAACCCTCGTGATGGTGAAACGCTGGAGGAGCCCGTGCAATGCCCCTGGGTGCAGCGAATGGGTTGAGCAGTGACACCCTGAAATGCAAAACGGTGACCAGGCTAGAAACAGACAAAGAACCAACCATGCGGCACTGGGAATGGACCTCCATGGGAACCCGCCGGGACTCCCTGCCCTCTTGATTCCCTACAACAGGTATGATTCTCACCCTAGCTCACCGGCTGACCTCTAAAACAGCAGCCAGAGGATCACAGGCTGCTCCTGAGTACCCGGAATAGGCCTCTTGTCAGCAAACCAGAGCATCCAGGCGAAGTGGGCAGGAAGGGAGTGGGAGAAACTTATTGATCCAGACTGGGGAACTGGCTTCTTGGAGCCTGGGGGCAGGAGAGGAGGGGAAGAAAGATTGACAGATGGGACTAAACTAAGACCCCCAGATCTGGCCACCCCGGATCTTTGGGGCTCAGATCCTCAGGCGAGTGGGGATGGACAGCTAGACGGACAGGATCAGGAGCCAAGCTTTGCAGCCTGTGTCCATCTCTAAGTCAGACAGACCAACTGATCTCGTTGTACCTTTTTTGTTATCGCTGGAGATTAAAGGGTCCAAGGTTTGATTTCCTGCTGGGGCAATAACTCTCCTATAAACTCTGCCTGCTGAGGAGCGTTCATCTCCCTCCCTCCTGAGTCGGGCAATCAGGTAGAAAGGGTGAAAAATCGGGACATTTGTTTTTTTTCTGGGAGAAGGGAAAGTTGCCTATATAAGACAAAGTCCCTAATATCAGGACGGTCCCTATAATATGGGGATGTCGGGTCACTCTTATCCCAAGGGACCCAGTACAGCTTTTCAGGCGGGTGCCACGCTGGGGGCTGGGAGGGAGAGGGCAGGGGCCGGGTGAGTTAGGGGCCTGGATCCGGATGATGCAGAAGGTGCTGGGACCTGACATCTCTAGTGATTTTCCCCACGCTAGGGTTTGATGAATCTGTTTCCTTGGCTAAGGAAGGCTCTGGGTCACCAAACGAGAGCAGCTTACCCGTTGCCCACTGGACAGCAGCTGCAGACGTGGTGTCTATTGCTGACCCAAAGGAAGACGCTCAACTGGGCTGGGTGGCTTGATGCTCTCCCGGCAGCTTTGGAAACGGAGATTGATTTCCTCCCACCCCCAAATTATCTTTGTGCCAGCCAGGGATTCCTTGCAGCTCTGCTCGCCTGCCTGCAATCAGTGTCACCTGCGGCTTCTAGGAGGCCTTCCGAGGGCACCAGCCCCCAGGCTCACCTGCCCACATGAGCATCCTGGGGGTGGAATCAGTGTCCGCCACCCAGCCTTGGGGCCCCACCCCCTGCAGTGTCACTCTGCGCTGGTGTCAGCCATCTGCAGTCTGAGCTGCCTGCAACGGGTGACACCTCACTGCACCTGTCTGCTACTGAAATGCCCCCTACTGCATGCCAGGTCACCCCCACTGCAAGCTGCCTCCCCCTGCACTCTTCGTAATCAGCATCCCCAGTGTCCCCAGAACTGGCTGCTCAGGGAGACTGAGGTGTCAGGACCCCCCTGCTATGAGCCACCACCAGGACTTGGATGGGCTCCATTGCTGGCCGCAGCTCAGGGGACATCCCCCGAACCCGAAGCCCTGTCGGGTTGGGTTTCCAGACCTGGCAGTTTAACAAGAATTCCAGCCCCGTAAATCTCTCTGCAGCTGTGTCCCCCGCCCCACGTGGTTATATAATGGTTATAAAGGCTAATCTGATCTCTGTGCAGTGCCCAGGCCTTTGCGATCGGACCGGAGTGACCAAACCATGGCTGCCTGGCAGGGGATTGGTCATAGGGTAAGCGTCCTCTTCCCCAAAAAGTGTAACTGGCTTCCACAGAGTCACTCCAGATTTGCACTGGTGTAAACACTCAGGAAGAGCAGCCCCCTCTGGCCACACCTGCCGTTGATGTGACTCCCAGCGTGGGTGGGTGTTGTGTTTTCACAGCCACACCCTGCTGGCTGTTATTCGATAGGTGCCTATGCAGATGGGGAAGCCCATTGCTGATTACTGTGTCTTGCCAATTAGCAAGGAGGCAAACAAGCCCTAATGAAGCTGGGCCAAAGGCTCCCATGATGCACCGTAGCCAGCTGGCTGATGGGTGATGCTTGTTCTAATTCTGCCAACAGCAGCCTGCTCGAGAGGGGTCCTTGGTAGATTTAAGGGTCTTTCGCTAAAGTGCTTCCCTCTGCTGTTCGGGGACATCTCTGTGTGTGAGAAATGGGAGGGGTGCAAAATTCTGGGGTTACTGTGGTCAGAGCAGTGGGCTGGGAGTCAGGACTCCTGGGTTCTGCTCTGAGCTCTTGGAGGGGAGAGGGGTCTAGTGGTTAGAGCAGGGCGGAGGCTGCGAGTTGGGATTCCTAGTTTTTATTCCTAGCTCTGGGAGGGGAGCGTGACCATGAATTAACCCCGTCTACCTTGGGACAGAAACGCCCCAAGACGTTGGAAGAGCTGTCAAACCTTGTTCTTTAGGATATAATCTGGTCTGTAACTACAAGACCGCAGGCTGAGCCCTAAGGTGGGGGGCAGGTTATCTCACTTCTGCCTCTTGCAGCATTTCTTGCACCTTCCTCTACTGCATCCGGTACTGGCCCCCGTGGCAGGCAGGAGGGTGGACTAGAAGGACCTCGGGTCTGATCCAGTCCGGCAAAGCTGATGGTAGGACGTCGGGCGGGGGGGTTGTGTAACCATTAGCCCTTCCCACCCTCCGGCAGGGTAGGTGCTGGCATGCCCCTCTTTCAGCTCCCCAGGGCAGTCCCTGGAGCAGACAGCAGCTCTTGTGTCACTGAAGGTGATGCTGACTCAGCTGAGGAGTGATCCTAATGAGCAAGAGGCCTCACCCCAAGCAGGTGGCGTGCAGCGTTCCTGCTCCTCTGTCTGCACCGCGGTGGCATTTTCGAGGCTTGCCTTGGCAGGAGTTTATTTGCAGGGAGGATTCTGGTGTCACCCAGGTGGATTGTTCTCCTAGAAATGGCTGGCTCAGAGGAGAGGCCTGTGGAAACCAAGCAGAGAGTGTGGGTGACTGGTCAGAACAGAGGAGCAGGGCACCAGGACTCCTCCTGGGTGCTGTTACTGGCTCGGGGAGAGGAGCATGGTCTAATGATTAGAGCAGTGAGGCTGGGAGTCCAGACTCCTGGGTTCTGTCACTGGATCTGGGAGGGGCATGCAGTCTAATGGTTAGAGCAGTGAGGCTGGGAGTCAGGATTCCTGGAATCTATTCCCAGCTCTGCCAGTGACTCACTAAGCCAGTTTGGGAAGGTCATTTCCCTGTGCCTCAGTTTCCCTATCTGTAAAATGTCTGATAGCTCTGACCTACATCACCAGGAGTTATGATAGTGTAGTATTTGGCTCTCAGAGCTGAGTCAGCTTCATCATCCCTCGTTTTTCAGACAGGGAAACTGAGGCCCAAAGAGGGGAAGCAGCTCGCTCAGGGACAGACAACAAGTTAGCGGCAGAACCCAAAACAAAACCCAGAGCACTCGATTTTCAGCCCAGTGTGCTATGGACTACGCTGCCTCCTCTAGGGTTTGCAACGTGCTTGGAGATCCTCAGGGCCGATTAAAGCCGATTAAAACCAATGGGAGTCTGTGGCCCTGGGCAGAGGGAGAGGGGGTGTGCGCCCTCTGCTGGAACAGGGGTAAACTTCCAGCTCTAGATTTAAATACCGGCTTGAGCCAGTGAAGCAGAGGGTGGGAAGGGAGAGAAGCAGGGGCTGCCAAGGAGCAGGCTCTTGCACCGACGATCTGGCCGAGGCCTGGTGCTACACGAGCAGAGGGGGCTGGAAGTGGAGGATTTTACAAGCCAGGAGCCCACTCCTGCCCTCTTCCCTTCTCGCTAATGGAACTACAACCCCGGGTTTGAACCGAAGCGACCTGCCGAGGGTGCCCGGCGTGACCGCGGGCCGGCCGGGGCGGGTGAGAGCGAAACGGATCAGAGGAGGAGCAGCCCGGACCGAGGAGGAGGGCGGCTGAGGGGGAAAGGGCAGGGTAGCAAGCAGGAACCGTGACTGCCCTGCGAGCAGCACCAGCCATGCCAGGATCTCAAAGCAGCAGGAGGACACAGGGGCAGAGGAGGGCAGGCAGCAGCAGCTGCCACGGGAGAGGGTCACAGGCAGTGCCCTGCGCTCCCAGCGCAGGCCACCAGAGGGCGCCAAAGGGCGCCCCCCGACCCTGCACTGCATCCTGGGAGTTGGAGTCTCCAGCGCCGGAGACAGCCCCGCCGGGTCCGTGCCGCGGCGCGGTGCACGCCGGGACATGTAGTTCCGCGGTGCCCGCGGGTGGGGTCGGGCGGTGAACTACAGCCCCCGGCGGGCGGTGCGGCTGGCGCGTGCGCGGTGGGGCCGGCGGCGAGGAGCGGAGGGACGGAGGGAGGGATGGCGGCCTAGCGTGGCCGGGGGCATGTGGCGGGTGCTGAGGCTGCGGGCGGCGCTGCTGGGCCGGGGCCCGGGCTGGCTGCGGGGCCCAGGTAACGGCGGGTCCAGACGGAGCGGGGGGGCTGAGACCCCCCTCCCCTCCCCCCCCCAACGGGCACGGAGCCGGGGGGGGAGCTGAGCCCCCCCTCCCGTCCCCCCCAAAGGGCACGGAGCCGGAGGGGGAGCTGAACCCCCCCCGCGCCCCCCTCCCCCCCCAACGGGCAAGGGGCCGGGGGGGGGCTGAGCCCCCCACGCGCCACCCTCCCCCCCCCCAACGGGCAAGGGGCCGGGGGGGGAGCTGAACCCTCTGCACTCCCTTCCCCCGCCAACGGGCACGGAGCCGGGGGGGGAGCTGAACCCCCCCGCGCCACCCTCCCCCCCCAACGGGCACGGGGCCGGGGGGGCTGAACCCCCCGGCGCCCCCTCCCCCCCCAACGGGCACGGAACCAGAGGGGGCTCAGCCCCCTCCCTCCCAGCAGCGCGGTGAAGGTGTGTTCCCAAATCCAAGGTATAGAAGACAGTGGGGGCCACTGAGTCCCTGCCCCTTTCCCCGTTGCCCCTTAACAGCACCGGGAGGGGATCCCCCCCCTTATCCCATCCCCTCGTTGATAGCCATGCTGGGGATCCCCCCCCATCCCCTCGTTGATCGCCATGCTGGGGACGGGGTGTGTGATTGGGGCACGAGCTGCTCCTCGGGGGTCGGGCAGTTTTCAGTCTCCTTTGCACAGTCCCCATAATGGGGAAGGGGCTCCCCTTCCTCTGAAGCGGCAGGGTCCTTTGGGGAGCAGCCCGGGAGGCTGGTTCTCCACTCGGCTGCTGCAGCTGCTGTCCTGTCCCTGTGCTGCTGGGGCGTCTCGATGCCCAGTGGGGCACGTGCATGGAGCCGGGGGGGGCCTCCATGTGCATGTGTCTGAGCTGTGCCTCCATCCAGCCATGTTCGAAGGGGCGTACAGGGAATCACTGAAATGCTGGGCGGGAAGGGACCCCCAGAGGTCATCTCGTGGGCAGAGCAGTGACTCCATCCATCTCTTCCACCTCGCCCTCATTGTCCCTTTTCGCTGCAGGAAGATGGACCATGATGAGAAATTACTCCTCAGCCAGCGCAAAGGAGGAGGCCAGGAGGAGAGGCGCCTGTGGGAGGGCTGAGCTGCTGGAGGGTAAGTCGGAAATGCGGGGGAGAACCAAAGGCATCTGTTCCCATAAGAGTCTTCCCCCCCCCCTTCCCCCTCCCAGAGCAGTTTGGGTTTCCTGGTGAGTAGGGTGTATGTGGAGACCTGTAGCTTGGGGGAAAATGCCCCTGTGGCAGTGGGAAGAATCCTTCAGCCAACTTCACCTGCTGGCCAGCCCATACGTTGATGTCAGGTTTGAGGTGTGCTATGTTGCAGGGGTTCTCAGCCTCTTCCCTGCTGTGACCCCAAGTTACAGTGGGGCAAAGTTGGGGAGCCCTCCCATCTAGCCGTAAGGAGGGGGAGGGTGGTTGCAAATGCTTCTCGTAGTGCAGTGGTTCCCAACTGTTTGGTACGGCGAACCACCAACTGCCTTTGGTCTTTTTTTTTTTGTGATCCACCATTACTTATATGCAGCCCCAGCCTTGCAACCCTAATCCTGGCCTGGTGTGGACGGGATCCCCCAGGGTGGGGGTTGGAGTTGGAGAGCAAACCTGCCCCTCATTCCCCCTCTGCTTCTCCCACAGCAGCAGCTGCGGGGCTGGGCCTGGCTCCCTGCTCCAGGCATCCTGACCTGGCATGGGGGGTTGCAGTGCCGCTCAGGTTTGGCCTAGCCCCGCAGGACAGGAGCTGCCACTGCAGGGTGAGTGCAAGGCGGGCTTGCCTAAGTCAGGGCCCAGTGATGGATTAATCTGGCTCTGGATGTGGCAACCTTCTAGCCACCCCCTGGTAAGGCAGGACCCACTGCTGGGAAACACCGCTCTAGGGGGTCAAGGCTATCTGTCTTTGCCCACTGGGGCACCTTGGCCAAGTCACTTTCCTTCAGTAAGAGCTGGGGATCACACTTGCCTCACCGAGGTGGGGAGGGATAACTCACTTGTGTCAAAAAAGAGTGTCAAGCTAAGAAGCTGGGGTGTGTGGGGAGCGACGAGATGCTTGATTGGTGTGGGAAGGACATGGATGGAAGACTGTCTACAGTGACCATGTTCCCTTTAATTCCCTGTTCGCTCTCTGGCGTGTTTTCTCTGGCAGTGCTGGAGGCTCGCGTCAAGCAGCTCCAGGCTGATAACGTCTCGGAGGTGACAGTCGACCGAGTGGACGTTGCCCCGCTGCGGAAGAGCAGCTTCCAGCGTCCTGCACCAAGCCCAGCAGGGAAGGAGCCTGCTCCGAAAGTCAGGGATGGGGGCGTCTCCTCTTCTGGGGGCACGTCCCAGCCCAGCCGCTGGGTTGAAAAGCTGAAAAAGGAGAAATGGATCAAGCATAAGAGACAGTTGAAGCTGGAGCAGAAATTCTCCTCGGCTGCCTCACCCCGTGGTACAGAACGAACTAGCACGCCAGTCTTGGAGCCAGGCAAGGATGCTGGAGCCAAAGAGAGCCAAGGCCGGGCCAAAGCCGTTCCCCCAAAGGGAGGGACAAATCCAAAGGTGTCCGGCAAATCCAAGACCTTCCGTGAAAGCCCCAGGGCTGCGGTGGTTCCTGCCCGGGGCCCTCCCAAGCTGGGCTCCCCTGCCAGCCCCTGTGCTGAGCAGGGATATGAATGCAGCAGGCTGGAGGAATTGCCCGAGATGGGGGAGCTAGAAGGGCCGATGGTGCAGTGGGAACCCAGGCCGCGTCTGGAAGACAAGGAGGGCAACAAGTATGGGAGCATTCAGCTCCTCATCATGTCCTTCCTGGAGAGCTGCCTCTTCCTCCGCCAGCCCGAGAGGGCCCAGCAGTGCCTGATGTTCTACCACCGCTCCCATGCCAGGAGGAAGCTGCTGGGCATCAAGATGTATGACATCCTCATGCACGGCTGGGCTAAAAAGGTACCTTATCCCGGTAACCCAGGCTGGTGTGATGGGGGCGCTCCTCCTCCAGTGGCCGCAGCACACATAGATGTTTGAGCTAATGGCGCAAGCTGTAGCTGCCTACTTTTAGATCCGGAGGTCCCAGGTTCGATCCCTGCAGGGAGCCCAGCCCGGGCATGATTGCATCTCGTTTCAGCACGCACCCTTGAGCCAGGCCCACGCGTCTGTTTTGAACGGGGGATGGCGTGTTTCTCAGGGTGGAGTTTTCTGAGCCATTTGATCATATTAATTCATTATTGAAATGGTGCAATCGGGGGGGATTGATTTAAATCATCAAGTGGGAAGCCTCGATTTAAATCATCGATTTTAATCAACTTTTCCGTTTGTACTTCAGTTATTTTCTAAAGAAAGGTGCGTTCTCATTGGTTGATATAACCATTAAAACATTCTAACTGAGAACAAAATAGAGCCTTGACGCTAGATTTGGTACATGTTTTTGCTACCTAGGTGGGTACACTATAATGATATACGTTTATCTAATCAATTATATCACATATTTTCAGATTCTTATTAATTAATTGTATGTTTTTAGTATGTTAGAAAAGTGATGCATTGCTTATTTACTAGATAATCAACTTTTTGCTCATGATTTGTGTCAAGCTGCGTTAGGATGATAACTGAAATTTAATTAAACACACACAACAGCATATCAAATTTATTTTCATTAAACAAAACAAGCCCTTAATACAGGATATGACTTATTGTGCCATATTTTTAAAGCTTGACCAAAAACGTTAGATGTTTGCCCCCTACTTTTTTCTTTATATAGAAAAGCAGCCTTTCACTCAAAATTTCTGATAGAGGCTCATGGATTTAGCATATTAATTTCTTATTTAAATATTTTAAGAGATTGTAATAAGTTCAGGCCTTAACATATTTTGTATTAAATTCAGATTTAATTTTAAACAGGTTTATTTTTAAAAAGAAAACAATTTAAATAGCAAAATCAAAAAATTCAATTTAAATTGGACAAAACTAGATGTTTTTTTTTTAACCTTGGGAGTAATTAACTCAGGTGGGTTTCTGAGTAGCAGCTGTGTTAGTCTGTATCCGCAAAAAGAACAGGAGTACTTGGGGCACCTTAGAGACTAACAAATTTATTAGAGCATAAGCTTTCCTGAGCTACAGCTCACTTCATCGGCTGCATAGAATGGAACATATAATAAGATATATATACAGATAAGTTGGAAGTTACCATACAAACTGTGAGAGGCTAGGTTTCAGAGTAGCAGCCGTGTTAGTCTGTATTCACAAAAAGAACAGGAATACTGGTGGCACCTTAGACTAACAAATTTATTTGAGCATAAGCTTTCGTGAGCTACAGCTCACTTCATGGGATGCATTCAGTGGAAAATACAGTGGGGAGATTTATATACATAGAGAACATGAAACAATGGGTGTTACCCTACACACCGTAACCAGAGTGATCACTTAAGGTGAGTTATTACCGGCGGGGACGACGACGACACCTTTTTGAGTTATTATCAGCAGGAGAAAAAAAACTTTTGTAGTGATAATCAAGATGGCCCATTTAGTCAGACAGGACAGTCTCTACGTAAAAGAATAAATGGACACAAATCAGATGTCAAGAATTATAACATTCATAAACCAATCGGAGAACACTTCAATCTTTCTGGTCACTCAATTACAGACCTAAAAGTCGCAATATTAGGACAAAAAGACTTCAAAAACAGACTCCAACGAGAGACTGCTGAATTGGAATTAATTTGCAAACTGGACACAATTAACTTAGGCTTGAATAGAGACTGGGAGTGGGTGGGTCATTACACAAAGTAAAACTATTTCCCCATGTTTATCTCCCACTCCCTCCTCCCCCCCGCCCACTGTTCCTCAGACGTTCTTGTCAACTCCTGGAAATGGCCCACCTTGATTATCACTACAAAAGGTCGTCACCCCCCCGCTCTCCTGCTGGTAATAGCTCACCTTAAGTGAAAAGAAAAGGAGTACTTGTGGCACCTTAGAGACTAACCAATTTATTTGAGCACAAGCTTTCGTGAACTACAGCTCACTTCGTCAGATGCATCGGATGAAGTGAGCTGTAGCTCACGAAAGCTTATGCTCAAATAAATTGGTTCGTCTCTAAGGTGCCACAAGTACTCCTGTTCTTTTTGCGAATACAGACTAACACGGCTGCTACTCTGAAACCTGTCATTTAGACAGTTGACAAGAAGGTGTGAGGGTATGTAACTTAAGGAAATAGATTCAGTCTGTGTAATGACCCAGCCGCTCCCAGTCTCTATTCAAACCCAAGTTAATGGTATCTAGTTTACATATTAATTCAAGCTCAGCAGTTTCTCGCTGGAGTCTGTTTTTGAAGCTTTTCTGTTGCAAAATTGCCACCCTTAGATCTTTTACTGAGTGGCCACAGAGGTTGAAGTGTTCCGGAATTCAGCCCTGATGGGAAGGAGCGGCTTGCCAGCTGTGGGGACTGGGTCCTTGGCGCTGGTACAGCATGGGGAGTGGCAGATTGTGTGCCTCCCGCACACAGCCACTCAATGTGTCTCAGCTCTGGCTGGACTGGAAGGGGTGAGGGGGAACCGGGGCTCCAATGCCCTTTCAGTCTGTCACCACTGGGGCCAGAATGAGGCCAGTTGGGATGGTGGTTTGTGAGTTGCTGCCAGTTGTAATGCCCACTGGGACTAGTCTGAGACCCACCACGCTTGGCTCATGCAGGGCCCCTTGGAGCCATTCGATGGTGGAACCATTCAGTGCCTGGGTTCAGAACGAATCAGGTTTAATCTGGAAGAGAAATGGAGGGGCTTGGAGCTTGAATTGATCCCTCTCCCTTCTCTTCTCAGGGCTCCTTGAACCAGATTGGCCGGCTCTTCTTCATGCTGGAGGAAGCTGGCCTGAAGCCCAATCTCAGCTGCTACGCAGCCGCTCTGGAGTGCCTGGGTCGCGCTCGAACCCCCGCCACGGTCATCAAAAGGTAACTGGCCGGGTGTGCCCGGCGTGCTATGTAAATAACAACACTGCCTCTCCCTTTTCCACTGCTTCCCCCGGCTCGCTAACGGCTCAGGGAGCTGCATGGGATGAGTGGGGGAGGCCTGCCTTCTCTGTGGCAATGCAGATTTGGGGGTTGTAGCGAGCTGCGCTGTGGGGTTCCCATTGAACCAGTGGGCAATGGGTGGGCTGGGACATGTCCTCCCAACCTGCCTGGGGGGACGTGCAGCTCCGTATCTTGCAGTGCGACACTGAACGGGAAGCAGAGAGCGGTGGCAGTGGGATGGGACGTTGTGCAGGTGCTCAGGAGGGGAGCCAAGAGGAGGAGGCCCACACATCTCAAGCCCCTGTATTGGTCCGTGCTAGGAACAGTGTCTCTGGAGCTGCTGGGGGATGGGAGGTTGGAAAGCCGTGAGCCTCTGCAAACAGCTGGATCTCCCGCCCTCCATGCATTCATGGGCAGCTCCTTAGACTCCACTCAGAGCCTCTGCCTCTGGGATGAGCTGCTGTCCTGCTGGGTCTGTCTAGGTGCATTCCTCCAGGGCTTTCTCTAGTTAAAGTCTCTTGTTAGCCATGTCTTGGCAGGTGAGGGTGACCCTGCCATCTCCCCCGGTTGCTGCTCCACCATCTCTCAATGGCATTTGTGTGCTCTTTCTCCTGGTTGCTATGGATCGGTGCCAGATGCTGTTGTTAGCCCCAGGATATCAGTCCTCGGGATGACAGGTGTGGCTTAAAAAGGATTTGTGGTTGAAAATTAGTATGTGGGAAGCACTGGATATGAGTCAAGGCAGCACGAAAGAGCTCTTAAAAATAATAAATAGTGTTTGTTTATTAAAAGAGTCTGAATCCAGGTGAATTTCTGTGGCCTGATGTCTGTCACCTGCCTCAAAATGGGGCCGTTGATAGTTTCCTTGCAGTTCTCTTTGCATGCTTCTTGTGACTCAGTGACTTTATGGCAGTCTGTATGTTCTTGGCCACCTTGCGTGTGGCAGACGCCTCTTGTTAACTTGTCCTGGGTCACCTGTTCAGAGCTCAATTGTGTTGATTTTTTGCCTGCAAAAATCTATAAAAACATTTGCATGTCCCTTTGCCTCTGAGCATGTCCTCCCCCCCCTGCCCCCCCCCCCCCCCCCCCCCCAAAAAAAAAAAAAAAGATTCAGAATGGACCATCCTGTATTCAGGACTGTGTGGTTTAATGGGTAGAGTTTAATGGACTGGAGACGTGGCTTCTATTCCCAGCTCTGCCACTGAGCTGCTGGATGGCCTTGTTCCATCTGACATCTCTTGTCTATTTAGACTGTAAGTGCTTTGGGGCGGGGACTTTCTCAACTTTGGGTCTGTAGGGTGCCTAGTGTGATAGAAGCCCCAACCAAGATCAGGGCCCTAGCTGCTACTGTAATACAGGTAGTAATTAGATATTTCCAGTGTACCTTTTGTGGATCACTTGCTGTAGTGGGGTGTTTATTGGCCAGCTTTGGAGAAAAGAGGTCACAGTGACTTGCACTGGTGTAGGCTCCCAAAGTGCCTACAGTCTTTACGTACAGCACCACTGAAATGCAATCACTTCTGGGGAGGAGTGCGACAGCCAGGTGCACAACACGCTGCACTGGGAGGAGTTTTGGCAAAGGGTGCTGATGTAAAATGCCTTGGGATCTTTCCTGCTCTCACAGGACAAGGCAGGACCTCAGTTTTCTAGGTGATTGGTTTCACTCGCAGTCAGAGTTGAGGTTAGGATGGGGAACACGCCGCAGTTCTCCCAGCAGCACCATGCATCCACCGTTCATCAGCCTCTGCAATGAGCTTGCCTGTCCTCACTCAAGGTCAGCTGCCTGCAAATCTCCCTGCCTGTCACGTGCTGTGTAATGCTTGGGGGGCCACCAGATGGCACTCTGAGCCTGCAGCTTTGTCTGCACTCTGCCTTGCTGGTGTCCCAGAAATCTTGGTGGCTTTAAATTGTGGCTCTCAGACTCCCAGGATTGTAGCTACTATGAGCAGCAGTGACTGTTTAACCTTGGGAGCCGAAGGGCTCCGTGTATGGGAGAGATTCTGATGCCAGGGCTCTGGGTGGCTGCAGAAGAATCCCCAGGCGTGGCAGCACGGCAATGGAGATGGTCCTAACCCAAACCACTGGGTTCGCCTCCTTAAGTCTATGCAGCAGCTGGCTTTTATTTGGTATTGTGGTGGCCTGAGTTATGCCCACAGCACCCCCAGGCTATTGTCCAGATAGCTCGATGGTAAACCCACAGTCCTGCCTGCTCTGCATGAGCATCGAAGATCCCACGGTGCTTATGAAAGAATAGTATCCAGTGTGCTGGTTGGCTGCTGCTCTCCACCCCAGAGCAGGCTGCCTTTCAGCACCCTCTATGCAAGCACTTGCCTCTGCCCTTCTAACAGGCATGGGAGGAGCTGAGTCTAGGGCTGCAACATGGATATCCAAGTAGCTTCCCTTTGTCCCTCCCCTTTGATCTCATGACTCCATTGCAACCCAACCTCATGGGTTTGGAATAGGCTGAAATTCCCTGGCCCTCGGTCACACTGACAGCTGTCCCACTGCCATCCTTCAGTTACACGCTCTCTGCCCTCTACCAGATGCCCCCCGTCTGCAGTGTGGCTGGGAGCGAGCTCTGACGAGATGTGATACGAGGCATGTGTTGGAAGCAGGCTCCAGGGTAACAGTGGGAGTTGCCTGCTTTGCTGTTAGAGTAGGAGAAGGATCCTCCAAGGGAGGAAGGGGCATATTCAGCTCATGCCCTTGGTCCTTTAACTCCGTTTTCCAGCCTCTGCTACTTCAGAATGACAGGTGGATGCATGTTTTTGGAGGTGATGAGACCTAGAGATTTTGGGGCTTCAGTTCTCTCTCCTCCCAAGCTTGCAGTTGGCCCTGTAACCCCACTAGGTCAGGCTGTGACTTTGTTGCATCTCTCCGGCTAATCAGGGTTAGGACTTGGTTGGGAGACCCTGCGAGAAAAATCCAGAGCGCTGCAGGAAATGTTGCCAGTTCACTAGGAGACGCGCTGTCCATGGAGTCAGTGGCACCCTGGCTTTGCAGCTGGCGAGGTCTCCTGTCAGATGGGACGTAAAACCGAGGACCTGACTGCTCGTGTGATCTTGATTGGTCGGAGCAGGTGTGTTAGCCCCAGTTGACTTCTGACATGGGTACATGAGCTGTGCCTCTGCCTGGCTTCAGATCCACTGTCCACCTCTTGTGCTAGGCTGCTCTATGCCGTTAAACAACTGCCATGCCCCAACACAGCAGCTGGATTTCAGTAATTGGTGATGTATCTCTTCACCTACGTGGGGCTGAATCCTGGGCCAGTGGGATTGTAGGTGTGGGGCACCTCTCAAGGTTTGACCCCTCATAGGTTTCATAGATTCATAGATTCATAGATATTTAGGTCAGAAGGGACCATTATGATCATCTAGTCTGACCTCCTGCACAGCGCAGGCCACAGAATTTCACCCACCACTCCCACAAAAAAACCTCACACCTATATCTGTGCTATTGAAGTCCTCAAATTGTAGTTTAAAGACCTCAAGGAGCAGAGAATCCTCCAGCAAGTGATCCGTGCCCCATGCTACAGAGGAAGGCGAAAAACCTCCAGGGCCTTCCAATCTGCCCTGGAGGAAAATTCCTTCCCGACCCCAAATATGGCGATCAGCTAAACCCTGAGCATATGGGCAAGATTCATCAGCCAGATACTACAGAAAATTCTTTCCCGGGTAACTTGGATCTTACCCCATCTAAAACCCATCACAGGCCATTGGGCCTATTTACCATGAATATTTAATTACCAAAGCCATGTTATCCCATCATACCATCTCCTCCATAAACTTATCGAGTTTAATCTTAAAGCAAGATAGATCTTTTGCCCCCACTACTTCCCTCGGAAGGCTATTCCAAAACTTCACTCCTCTGATGGTTAGAAACCTTCGTCTAATTTCTAATCTAAATTTCCTAGTGGCCAGTTTATATCCATTTGTTCTTGTGTCCACATTGGTACTGAGTTTAAATAATTCCTCTCCCTCTCTGGTATTTATCCCTCTGATATATTTATAGAGAGCAATCATATCTCCCCTCAACCTTCTTTTAGTTAGGCTAAACAAGCCAAGCTCCCTGAGTCTCCTTTCATAAGACCAGTTTTCCATTCCTCGGATCATCCTAGTAGCCCTTCTCTGTACCTGTTCCAGTTTGAATTCATCCTTCTTAAACATGGGAGACCAGAACTGCACACAGTACTCCAGGTGAGGTCTCACCAGTGCCTTATATAACGGTACTAAGACCTCCTTATCCCTACTGGAAATACCTCTCCTGATGCATCCCAAGACGACATTAGCTTTTTTCACAGCCATATCACACTGGCAGCTCATAGTCATCCTATGATCAACCAATACTCCAAGGTCCTTTTCCTCCTCCGTTACTTCTAGTTGATGCGTCCCTAGCTTATAACTAAAATTCTTGTTATTAATCCCTAAATGCATGACCTTACACTTCTCACTATTAAATTTCATCCTATTCCTATTACTCCAGTTTACAAGGTCATCCAGATCCTCCTGTAGGGTATCCCTATCCTTCTCTAAATTAGCAATACCTCCCAGCTTTGTATCATCTGCAAACTTTATTAGCACACTCCCACTTTTTGTGCCCAGGTCAGTAATAAAAAGATTAAATAAGATTGGTCCCAAAACCGATCCCTGAGGAACTCCACTGGTAACCTCCCTCCAACTTGACAGTTCACCTTTCAGTAGGACCCGTTGTAGTCTCCCCTTTAACCAATTCCCTATCCACCTTTCAATTTTCCTATTGATGCCCATCTTATCCAATTTAACTAATAATTCCCCATGTGGCACCGTATCAAACGCCTTACTAAAATCTAAGTAAATTAGATCCACTGCGTTTCCTTTATCTAAAAAATCTGTTACTTTCTCAAAGAAGGAGATCAGGTTGGTTTGGCACGATCTACCTTTTGTAAAACCATGTTGTATTTTGTCCCATTTACCATTGACTTCAATGTCCTTAACTACCTTCTCCTTCAAAATTTTTTCCAAGACCTTGCATACTACAGATGTCAAACTAACAGGCCTATAATTACTTGGATCACTTTTTTTCCCTTTCTTAAAAATAGGAACTATGTTAGCAATTCTCCAATCATACGGTACAACCCCTGAGTTTACAGATTCATTAAAAATTCTTGCTAATGGGCTTGCAATTTCTTGTGCCAATTCCTTTAATATTCTTGGATGAAGATTATCTGGGCCCCCCGATTTAGTCCCATTAAGCTGTTTGAGTTTCGCTTCTACCTCAGATATGGTGATGTCTACCTCCATATCCTCATTCCCATTTATCATGCTACCATTATCCCTAAGATCCTCTTTAGTCTTATTAAAGACTGAGGCAAAGTATTTGTTTAGATATTGGGCCATGCCTAGATTATCCTTGACCTCCACTCCATCCTCAGTTTTTAGCGGTCCCACTTCCTCTTTCTTTGTTTTCTTTCTATTTATATGACTATAGAACCTTTTACTATTGGTTTTAATTCCCTTTGCAAGGTCCAACTCTACTTGACTTTTAGCCTGTCTCACTTTATCCCTACATATTCTGACCTCAATAAGGTAGCTTGCCTTACTGATCCCTCCCTTCTTCCACTCCCTATATGCTTTCTGCTTTTTCTTAATTACCTCTCTAAGATGCTTGCTCATCCAGCTTGGTCTACAACTCCTGCCTATGAATTTTTTTCCCCTTTCTTGGGATGCAGGCTTCCGATAGCTTCTGCAGCTTTAATTTAAAATAATCCCAGGCCTGCTCTACCTTTAAACCCATAAATTCTTCAGTCCAATCCACTTCCCTAACTAATTTCCTTAATTTTTGAAAGTCAGCCCTTTTGAAATCAAAAACCCTAGTCGCAGATTTATTTTTGTTAATCCTTCCATTCAGTTTGAACTGAATTAGCTCATGATCACTTGAGCCAAGATTATCCCCTACAACCATTTCCTCTATGAGGTCCTCATTACTCACCAAGACCAAATCTAAAATGGCATCCCCTCTAGTCGGTTCAGCAACTACTTGCTGAAGGAATCCATCAGCTATCGCATCTAGGAAAATCTGAGCCCTATTATTATTACTAGCACTCGTCCTCCAGTCTATATCTGGGAAGTTAAAGTCTCCCATGATCACACAGTTTCCATTAGTATTTACTTTATTAAAAACATTAAAAAGGGCTCTATCCATATCCAAATTAGATCCCGGCGGTCTATAGCACACCCCAAGCACTATCCCAGGGGAGGCTCTAATAGTTTTCTTCCCCAATTTAATTTTTGCCCAGACAGACTCAGTCATACCCATTTCATCGCTTCTTATTTCTTTACATTCTATCTTATCATTGATATACAGTGCTACTCCACCACCTTTACCTTTATTTCGGTCTTTCCTAAACAGCACATACCCTTCAATACCTGTAGCCCAGTCATGACTACTATTCCACCAGGTCTCTGTTATACCTATGATATCTGGTTTCACTTCCTGCACCAGTAACTCTAGTTCCTCCATTTTGTTACCTAGGCTCCTTGCATTAGTGTACAAACATCTTAATTTTTGCTGTTTAGCCTCACTCACATTCTGTACCCTATTAGGCACGGTTATTTTACTACCAGTATAACCTATTAGACTTGTATCTACACTGCCCTTCCTCCTACCTACAGCTGTATCCACTCTTACTTCATTTTCTTTCCACTCTATGCTGAATTCTGGCGTGGAGATTACCTGGACATCTCCCAACCATCTCCCCCAAATTCCTAGTTTAAAGCTCTCTTAATCAGTTGTGCCAGCCTCCATCCTAGAAGTCTATTTCCTTCCCTACTCAGATGAAGTCCATCCCGAGAGAACTGTCCTCTATCCATGAATGCCTCCCAATGGCCATACATCCCAAAGCCCTCCTTATAGCACCACTGCCTAAGCCATCTATTGATAGTCATAATCTTGTCACACCTTTGTTGCCCTTCTCTAGGAACAGGCAGAATCCCACTAAAGATCACCTGAGCCTCAATTTCCTTAAGTGTCCTCCCCAGCCTAGCATAGTCTCCCTTAATACTTTCCAGCGAGAATCTAGCCGTATCATTTGTTCCCACATGAAGGATAATTAGGGGATTCTTTCCCGCTCCCTTTAGAATCCTTTTCAACCTCAGGTCTACATCCCGTATCTTAGCACCCGGAAGACAGCACACCCTCCTATTTTCTGGATCAGCTCTGGTTACAGGCCTATCTATTCTTCTCAGTAAAGAGTCCCCAATCACATAGACCTGCCTTTTCCTAGTGACGGTGCTAGGTGGACAGTGCTGGGTAAACCAACACAGCAGAGCTGGAATGTGCTTGGCAAGGAAGGTGGGTCCTGCTGCAGGGACGAAGCCCCACGCAGGGCAGTCAGGCCTTCGTATTTCCAGGCAGCATCCCGAAGCTTCGCCGTAGGAGATAGGTCTCTCTGCTCAGCTCTTCACGCATGGAACATGAAGGTTAAGGTGGATGCAGAGCAGGGACGGTAATGGACGTCATAGAATATCAGGGTTGGAAGGGACCTCAGGAGGTCATCTAGTCCCACCCCCTGCTGAAAGCAGGACCGATCCCCGACTAAATCATCCCAGCCAGGGCTTTGTCAAGCCTGACCTTAAAAACTTCTAAGGAAGGAGATTCCACCACCTCCCTGGTAACACATTCCAGTGTTTCACCACCCTCCTGGTGAAAAAGTTTTTCCTAATATCCAACCTAAACCTCCCCCACTGCAACTTGAGACCATTACTCCTCGTTCTGTCATCTGCTACCACTGAGAACAGTCTAGAGCCATCCTCTTTGGAACCCCCTTTCAGGTAGTTGAAAGCAGCTATCAAATCCCCCCTCATTCTTCTCTTCCGCAGACTAAACAATCCCAGTTCCCTCAGCCTCTCCTCATAAGTCATGTGTTCCAGTCCCCTAATCATTTTTGTTGCCCTCCACTGGACGCTTTCCAATTTTTCCACATCCTTCTTGTAGTGTGGGGCCCAAAACTGGACACAGTACTCCAGATGAGGCCTCACCAATGTTGAATAGAGGGGAATGATCACGTCCCTCGATCTGCTGGCAGTGCCCCTACATATACATCCCAAAATGCCATTGGCCTTCTTGGCAACAAGGGCACACTGCTGACTCATATCCAGCTTCTCGTCCACTGTAACCCCTAGGTCCTTTTCCGCAGAACTGCTGCCTAGCTACTCGGTCCCTAGTCTGTAGCAGTGCATGGGATTCTTCCATCCTAAGTGCAGGACTCTGCACTTGTCCTTGTTGAACCTCATCAGATTTCTTTTGGCCCAATCCTCTAATTTGCCTAGGTCCCTCTGTATCCTATCCCCACCCTCCAGTGTATCTACCTCTCCTCCCGGTTTAGTGTCATCTGCAAACTTGCTGAGGGTGCAATCCACACCATCCTGCAGATCATTTATGAAGATAGTGAACAAAACCGGCCCCAGGACCGACCCTTGGGGCACTCTGCTTGATACCGGCTGCCAACTAGACATGGAACCATTGATCGCTACCCGTTGAACCCGACAATCTAGCCAACTTTCTATCCACCTTACAGTCCATTCATCCAGCCCATACTACTTTAACTTGCTGGCAAGAATACTGTGGGAGACTGCGTCAAAAGCTTTGCTAACGTCAAGGAACAACATGTCCACTGCTTTCCCCTCATCCACAGAGCCAGTTATCTCTTCATAGAAGGCCCTATCCACTCTGAGACCTATCTGTCATTCAGCTGGCATTTAGCCAGCCCCCGCCCCCCTCCCAGTTAGCTGCATGGGTAAGACCAGGGGGTCATGATCCCCCCCCCAGTGCCTGGTCCTGACCCCACCTCTCCCAGGCTGAGAACCCATGGGACAGTCTCCCATGGGTTGCACAATAGAAACTAGTTCATTTCAAACCCTCTTTGGCTCCCGCTCCCTCTGTTAACTGAAGGTATTTTGCAGGTCCCGTTTGAAAGGCTCCCCGTGGACTATGCCGGCGCTGCCTGGGGGAGCTGGCACTGGCCAGCCAAGCTGAGGCCCTGCCCCAAAGAGCCCATGGCTGGGGCACTGCAGCACAGATCATTGGGACGGGGTGTCTGTGGCGTGAAGCTTCCTGGTTCACTTGGAAGTTCGGAGGCGTTTGGAAAGGGCAGAGGGGTGCATGGGATAGAGCCAGCTGTGTGGGGTGGCATGAGAGAAGGGCAAGGGATTACTGTGTCAGCAAAGCCGCCCCCTCTTCTGGCCAGGGCAGTGCTTCGAACCCATTCTATGTAGCTGCCCTCAAAATCCTGTCAGCTCCTGCCCCAGGTCTGTAGGTCTGGGCAGCGTGGCAGCTGCAAGCCTGGTAGCAAGTGACAGAGAGGTTCCAGCTCCAGTGCCCTGTCTCGGTAGGTGTCTGCATTTCACGATGGCCAGCATCTCCCGTTGTGCTGGCTGACCCCTGACTGCGCTTGGGAGGAGGAGAGGCTACAGCAGACCTGGTCCAGGGGGACTGTTCCACTGGGGCTCCCCAAGGTGGGGCTGGTTCTGATCCACACGGTTCCTTTCTTCTCCTCTCTGGTGTGCATCTTGCTTAGTCTCTGGTTCCCTGTTTGCACCATCACTTGTCTTGTACCTAAACATTTATCCTTTTCCTGGGTAGATATTCCCTCCCTCTCCTCTGTCCCCCCTGCTGATCCATACCTGTTTCCCCAGATGTGTGCAGCAGCTGGAAGAGGATGGTTTCCACCTGGACGAGCTCTTCAAAGACACAGTCTACGAGGAGGATGAGCGGCAGATGGTGCTGAAGGCTGTCAGGATAATCAAGCCCAACTTTCAGCCACTGTCGCTGCCCCACTCAGAAATCTGCTCTTCTCCTTTGCTCCGGGATTTCTACTCCAAGGTAAAGGGGGGCTGCTGGGCGCACGTGACCTGGGATCCCGCAGGGCTAATGACAGTTTCCCTCCTTGGGATAGGCTATTTGGGGCATGGAGCCCTTGTTATTGGGGTGATTGTCACAGAACTGGTTGCACGGACCACGAGCCCCTTGAGTGAACCAGCAGTGTGAATAGCACTGAGCACACACACACGAGTCCTTCCAGCTTCCCCGAGAGGCAGAGCCAGCTTTAGAGATGGGGAGAGAGGAGCTGGGAGTATAAGTGACTTGGCCACGGCCAGAGAGGGAGGCCTGTGTCAGAACTGGGATGAGAATTCTCAGATTCCAGGCTCCTAATCCTGGGATCAGTCCCATTCTGCCATGCTAAGAACTGGGGTTTGGTCCCTCCTGCATGTCTGCTAGCTGGCGGTTTGGCTCCCAAGGTGCCTAGGTTGAGAGCCATGGAAAATGGGGCCTTATGTCTTAGGAGGGGGGGAATCCACTGCCCAAAACAGCTGGGAGTTGTGCCCATGCCAGGTGTGTAGGGTGCTACCTCGTTGCTGGAAATAAAGCTGGCAAAGGCATGGAAGCGTGACATATGACTGCAGCCTCTGTGTAGCCATCAATCAATCGCAGCATTTTCATACAGCGTCTCTTCTAGTTTGGCCAAGTGCAAGGAAAGGGGAGAGGCTGCGTGGGGCCAGCCCCCTGGCAGCTCCCTTGTTCTGCTCATGAGGTTGGGATTCATAATTGACAGGAGTGGCTAATGATGACCCTCATCTCGCTGTCAGCCCTTCTGAGGAGGCTGTGTGGGTGCTAGCCTGGGACCAGGATTTAGTGCCTTGCTCTGCCACAAGTCACTAGGGGTCTCTGTGCCTCAGGTCTGTAAATGAGGGAACTATTTACACCTGGGAACGTCCAGCCGCTGAGCGACGGAAGCACCCGAACGCCCTGTACCTGAATCCAAGCACTCACCACCTCCGTCTCCCTGCAGGAAAAGCCGGTCTCCTACCCCAAGCTGGACTTCTCGGTGCGCGAGCTGCGGGAACGCTTCCAGCAGCAGCTGGAGATGGAGGCTTCCAACACCATAACCATCAGCTCTGTGGAGTCGGCCAAGCCCCTGACGGAGCAAGCCATCAAAGCGGTAAAGCCTGGCGCTCGGTGGAGCTAACGCAGGCATTGTCCTTGCCCCCCTCTGAGAGCAAGGGTTGTAATCGGAGTTCGGGTTGCTCTGTAGAAGACGTGCCTCTGGTCGGCCAGCTGCATGTGGGAATTGTTCGGGGTGTTATGCAGAAGGTCAGACTAGGCAATCAGCGTGAGCCTTGTGGCTGGAGATCCCTGGCTATCCAGCGAAGTGCTGCCGGAGCCTTAAGCCCAAACCGTGCCGGGGTTTACAGCAATATTGGAAAGTCAGTAAATACTCACAATTCGAAGCTAAAGGACCTCACTAAAAACAAGCAGGGGACTACATCCCCCCCGGGTGTAACCCCCTGCTCCACTGGGTTGGGTTTGTGAATGACTTGCTCTGGATTACCTGGGGGCGTTCCATGCAATAACTGATGCCCTAGGGATAGGGGAGACGAAGCTGTTCTGTGCACTGTGTAAACAGAACGCCCAGCTGAGAGAATGCGGAGATTGAAGGCTGGAGGATCCCTTTGCTTGGGGAGTGCCCCCTGCTGGTGCATTCAGGGAAGCGCTTCCTCAACTCGCTGACTCTATGGAGCTGCTGGTGGTTGCGTTGGAGGGCAAGAGAATTAGTGAAAACGTAGCCAGAGGCAGGCAGTGAGAGAGAGGAGGTGGCAGCGGAGTTCTGGCCCTGATACTTGGAAAGGGGGTGAGAGCCTGGTGTGGATCTCTAGAGACCAGTGGAATGGGGAAGCCCACCGGCAAACTCCTGTGCCCTCTGTTAGCCCACACCTGCCTCTGCGCTCTCACCGTGCGATCGCCAAGCAGCTGACCGCCTTGTTTGCCTGTGTGCAGCGGGAGCTGTTGACCACGCTGCGCTCTGAGTGGCGGAAGTCCCTCCTCCAGACCCTGCGGGAGTCTAAGATCCACATGGCGAACAGGAGGTCCTGGCAGATGAGCCTCTATCCCTACCTGTGCTTGCTGGATGACGAGGAGTACGTGGACATCATGCTGCAGGTAAGACGCCTTCCCCGGCCCCATTAGGCCACTGTGCAGGAACGGAAGAGTCTCGATGCCACTGAGTGCCCCCGTGGCCGATGAATCAGACTTGCAGCTGTGCCATGGGCCACTCTCACGGGGGAATTTGCATCTGGGCCTGCAGAACCAGAGCTTGTGCTGTGAATCTGGACTAGGTATTAGATCAGGGCCACGTTTGCGCCATGTGCTGAGTAGCAAGCCCATGATCTCTCCCAGCTGCTCCTTCATCCTGATCTTGGCTGTGTCCTGCTGGCTTTTGTCTGTCACACTCTCCCTTTGCTGTAGTGAGCCTGGGTGGTGCCTTAAACGCCCTGATTGATTTGCCCTTCTCCCCTAAGACCCTCGCTGCCTCCCCCTTTTCAGAGCCTCTCCAGCCTCCCTCCCCAAGGAGAGTCCCTGCTGGTTTTAGCTAAAGAGCTGGGCACCAAGATCTACAACAAGTATGCCGTCCGGAAGAAATCGCGCAGCCGCCTGGTGGAGAAGATCCGGAAGATCTATGACGAGTACGTCCAGCTGCTGGCGAAGGATGCCCAGGTAGGCCTGTCTTAGCTCCCTGCCCCAAGGGTGAGGGGTCCCCCAGGCTGGTGGGCCGTGGCGTCTGGGTGTGATAGAGACAAGGGCAGATGTAGCTTCCATGGCCTGGACCTGGGGCCTTGTCTCAGGCTCTCCAGGCGATCTGCCCCAGTAAATGCAAGCAGCTCTTTGTGGAGAAGCAGCCTGGGCAGCAGATTGCTTCCTGTGGGGGCAAAGGGCTGAGTCTCTGTCTGCAGGATGCAGGCTTGTCAGGCTTTGGTGTCCTGAGTGCTGCTCCCACAACACCTAAGATGTTCGGGATTTTCCAGAGGCTTTGGGGTTTGCTGTCAGACTAACGCTCCCCACTGCAGGACTCTCGACAGCTGAGAGCTGGAGGAGTCCTTGACCTAGGACTCGGTAGGTTGGAGGCTGTCTCCCAGAGACTGCGGGGTCTGGAGGGCAGACTCTGCTTCTGCAAACGTCCAGGGCTTGTATCCTGGGAGGGCATCTCGGGAACTGCAGGTTCCGGAGAAGAGGCCACGAGAGCTAACGAAGCCACTAGCCTGTCTGGTGTGCCTGGCAGTCTCTTCCCACCCAGAATGAGCTGTGCTGGCAGAGTTGGAAGAGTCGCTCGGGCACTGATTGCCCAAGCTAGATCTTGTTCTGGCCCAGGAGTGACCCTGGGTTTGTACAGCATAAGTGCTGCTGGTGAAGTTGGCTCTCCGAGCCATGTATATAGTGGGAGGTGCAGATCTGGAAAGGCAAGTGTCGTTGCAGGCCCTGCTGGAGGTGGGCTGGCAGAAGCTGCTTGCAGGAAGGCGGCCCCTTTCCTGCCTGCACTGACCATGCCTGTGTGTTTTTGCTCCTCAGCTGTCCCTCCTGTTAACGTTTACACATAGCGTGGCTGCCCTGTGGGTGTGACGGGGGAGGGACGCTCCTCGGCATGGCTCCCAAACACAGCGCGCGTCCTCGGCTGCCCCTCTCCAGAAGGCCCCCAGTCCCCGGAGGCAGCCTGGATGATAATCTGACCCAAATTCCAGACAGCTCAGTCAGCCCCAATTAATCTCTCGAGAGAAATAATTGCTGCTCACGCTGGGCCGTTTTCCTCCTACTTCCTCAGCTGGATAGTTACCTGCCACGGGAGTACTGGGAGAAGCTGGAGGCTAGCTCGGGGTCCTCCCTGCTCAGCAAGGACTGCACCTGGCCTCATATCCTGATGGTGCAGCTGGGCACTCACATGGTGGAGCTCCTCGTGCAAGTGATCAAGGTGCAGAGCAACATCCTGAACCCCAGCTTGGAGGTGAAACTCATCCCCGTCTTGTATCACGTCTACTCCTTCCGCAGCAGCCGGCAGGTAAGGGCCCCGGGGTGGGGAGAGGTCTGTAACCAGGCATCAGGACCCTCCATCAGAACAAACCTGCTAGATCATCGGGTCTGGCCTTCTGCCAGCGCCAGGTGTGGTCCCCTCATCCCTCTGGGGAGGCATCGCTATTAAACTGAACATAAGAACGGCCGTACTGGGTCAGACCAATGGTCCATCTAGCCCAGTATCCAATGCCAGGTGCTTCAGAGGGAATGAAGAAGCAACCATCAAGTGATCCATCCCCTGTCATCTACTCCTGGCAAACAGTGGCTAGGGACGCTCGGAGCAGGGTGTTACATCCCTGCCCATCCTTACTAATACCTGTTGATGGACTTCTCCATGAAATTATCTAGTTCTTTTTTTAACCCTGTTATAGTTTTGGCCTTCACAGCATCCTCTGGCAAGGAGTTCCACAGGTTGACTGTGCGTCGTGTGAAGAAAAACTTCCTTTTGTTTGTTTTAAACCTGCTGCCTATTAATTTCATTGGGTGACCCCTGGTTCTTGTGTTATGTGAAGGAGTAAGTAATGTTTCCTTATTCACTTTTTCCACAGCAGTCAAGATTTTATAGACCTCTATCATATCCCCCGTTAGTCATTTCTTTTCCAAGCTGAAAAGTCCCCGTCTTTTTAATCTCTTCTGATACAGAAGCTGTTCCATACCCCTAATCATTTTTGTTGCCCTTCTCTGTATCTTTTCCAATTCCAATACATCTTTTTTTGAAATCTGCGCACAGTATTCAAGGAATTGGTGAACGATGGGTTTATATAGAGGCATTATATTTTCTGTCTTGTTCTCTATCCCTTTCCTAATGGTTCCTAATGTTCTGTTAGTGTTTTTGACTACCACTGCACACTGAGCAGATGTTTTCAGAGAACTATCCACAGTGACTCCTAGATCTCTTTCTTCAGTGGTCACAGCGAATTTAGACCCCATCATTTTGTGTGTGTAGTTGGGATTATGTTTTCCAATATGCATTAATCAATATTGAATTTCATCTGCCATTTTGTTACCCAGTCACCCAGTTTTGGGAGATCCCTTTGTAACTCTTCACAATCAGCTTCGGACTTGACTATCTTGAGTAATTTTACCACCTCACTGTTTACCCCTTTTTCCAGATCTTTTAGGAATATGTTGAACAGTACTGGTTCCAGGACAGACCCCTGGGGGACCCCACTATTTACCTCTCTCCATTCTGAAACTGACCATTTATTCCTACCCTCTGTTTCCCATCTTTTAACCAGCTACTGATCCATGAGAGGGACCTTCCCTCTTATCCCATGACTGCTTACTCTCTGAAAGTCTCTTAAATACACTGTATCACCCTTGTCCACATATTTGTTGACCTCCTCAAAGAATTCTAATAGATTAGTGAGGCGTGATTTTCCTTTACAAAAAACATGTTGACTCTTCCCCGACAAATCATGTTCATCTATTTCTCTGTTCTTTACTATAGTTTCAACCAATTTCCCGGAAGTCAGGCTTACCGGCCTGTCAGTGCCAGGATCGCCTCTGGAGCCTTTTAAAACAATTGGCGTCACATTAGCTATTCTCCAGGCATTGGGTACAGAAGCTGATTTAAACGATAGGTTACATAACGCAGTTAGTAGTTCTGCAATTTCATGTTTGAGTTCCTTCAGGGCTCTTGGGTGAATCCCATCTGGTCCTGGTGACTTATTACTTTTTAATTTATCAGTTTGTTCCAAGACCTCCAGTGACACCTCAGTCTGGAATGCCTCATACCAGCAAAGGGCTATGGTCAGGCACATGTCATCTTAGTTCTAGTTCCTTTCCTTCCTCTTCCCAGCTGCCCTGACGTGTGTGTGTGCCCACTGTGTGACTTGCATGCATGCTCTGTTCCACTAACCAAAAAACTTCCTCCTCTTCCTTCCCTCCCCCTGTTCAGTTCCTGGCACACCCCACAGCCTCCCCAGAAGGACAGAGGGTCATAAACTGCCCCCGACGGTTTAGACACCCATACCCGCTCCAGCTGGGACACCCGTCTTGGCCTCGCCAGCTCCAGGGTGTTCAGAAGCTTCTGCTCCTGCAGCCCCACTCCCGCGTAGCTGTGATCCTTACTCATGTGCTGTGGGTTAAATGGATCAGCAGGTTTAGGGCAGCCATGTATGTTGGATGAACTAGAGTCTGTCAGTTTGTCTGGCTCCGAAGCGGGGGCACTGGGGTGAGAGGCCCCTTTCCCCAGCAGCGAGCGAAGTGAAGCCGCAATGCAGCGTTACAATAACTTTGCATTGTGCTGCCTGTCTGGACTCTCTTTGAACCCAGTCTGAAGGGAGTTGTAGCCCCTTGTGTCGCTAATTAACTTGCCCCCCGTCTCCCCGCAGAGCTTCACCCTTCTTTAATTCTACCCCCCCCCAGATCGGGTTTATAAAGCCCCATCCGATCCTCACCCAGATCCTGTCAAATGCTGCCGAGACCACGTTGACTTTCGACTCCTTTGTCATGCCCATGCTGTGCCCCCCGGTGCCATGGACCTCACCACACTTCGGGGCCTACATCCTCCTCCCCACCAAGCTGATGCGCTGCGTGGAGGGGGCCATCCAGCACCAGCTCCTGCTGGAGGAGTGTCCTCGCAGCAACCTGCACTCAGTCCTGGATGCCTTGAACCAGCTGGGCAACTGCCCTTGGAAGATCAACCAGCCCGTGCTGGATATCATCATCTCCATCTTCAACGCCAAGGGCAGCGAGAAGCTGGACATCCCGCCGCCCATGTCGGAGGCCCCCAAGCCATCCATGGCCCTCCACATGGGGCCCGGCACTCCCTGGAGCAAGTCATCCCTGAAACGTGAGCTGACGCAGTGCAGGAAGAAGACGGCGGAAATGTACAGCCTGCGGATGGACGCCCTCTACAAGCTCTCCATAGCCAACCACATGAGGGATAAGGTGTTCTGGTTCCCCCACAACATGGACTTCCGGGGCAGGACCTACCCCTGCCCGCCCTACTTCAACCACTTGGGCAGCGACATCACCCGGGCCATTCTGCTGTTCGCGGAGGGAAAGCCACTGGGGGCGCGTGGCCTCGACTGGATCAAGATCCACCTTATTAACCTGACGGGGCTGAAGAAGAAGAACTCTCTGCGGGAGAGGCTGGCCTATGCCAACGAGATAATGGAGTTGATCCTGGACTCTGCTGACAACCCCCTGACGGTATGTAGCCGGGATGGTCTCTCTGGCTTTAGAGGGAGCCCAGAACAAGCCTGGCACTGCTAGCCCTCAGGGAGAGGCATCAGGAGCTAAGCGATAAAGCGGTAGCCTGGAATCCAGGACCTCTCGAGGCTGCTCTCAGCTCAGGTCCACATTACAAGCTTGTGCGGGCAGAGCTGCGTCGGTCAGAGGTGCAAAGAGCTGTGATTTCCTGACCAACCCAGCTGTGCCCCCAAAAGCCCCAGTGTAGACGCAGTTATACCGGCAGATCTGTGCTGTTACTGGGGTAGCTTGTTTCGCTCAGTGGGGCTGGAATAAACTCTGCTGGCAGTAGTGCAGGTTTGCCGGTAGAAGCTGTGTTCGCACTAGGAGCGCTTGGCTGGTATTGTATGTGGCATCGCTACCCTGGCAAAGCGCCCCTACTATAGACGTGGCCTCCGGGATCCTGTGAGAGAGGATCTTGCCCTGTGCCCAAAGTGGCAGCCGGTGGGTGCCTGCCCACCCTGGGTGGCTTTATTAATATTCCAGTAGCACCCTGCGGTCCCAGTCCAGATTGTGCTAGGCCTAGTGAGAGACAGGCACTGCCCCGGAGCTCTTCCAATCTAAATACAGGCAACAGGAAGGGTTGAAGAGGGATACTGAGGCTGAGACCAGGTCTACACTAGAAACTTTTGCTGGTATAATAGTGTTAGTTAGGGGTGTGATCGGCAACATTTTTATACTGGCAAAAGCCTCCGTGTCAATGCGGTTATACCGGCAAAAGGTGGTACTGCCTATTTCGTTTGGGGAGCCGGAATACGGTCTACCAGCAAAGCCCGTTTTTGCCGCTAGAAGCTGCGTCTCCGCTAGGAGGCGCTGCCGATACAGCTGTACCGGCAAACCTTTTCTAGAGTGGACTAGCTCGCCGAGGGGTGTAGCGACTTGCCGGAGGTTGTGCCTCAGGTCAGTGGCCCCTGGTTCTGACGCAGTTCAGTACCCAGGGACTCTTCTGCTCTAGTGCTGAGATGCTCTTCCCTCCCCTCCTGTCCCCCTGCCCAGGGCAGGAAATGGTGGATGGACACCGATGAACCTTGGCAAGCCTTGGCGTGCTGCATGGAGATAGCCAAGGCTTTGAGATCACCAGACCCCACAGCTTACATCTCGCACTTCCCCATTCATCAGGTAAGGGGCCCCGTGACTGTGACTGTTGGATTCCTCCTGCATGGGGCAGAGAGCTTGGGGAGCTAACAGAAACTCCGGGGGGAGAGGACAGAGGGATGTGGGAGACTCTGGGTCGGAGGGGTACAAAGGCTGTTGGAACTGCAGTGGTGCTTGGGTTCGACCTGTAAGCAAACAGACCCTAATTCGCTCCCCTGGCAAGGACCAGGCCACTGTCAAGTGCTTCCTGTTCCAGGGTATGGACAGGAAGGATCAGCGTGCACAAATCCCTGGTCTTTTCCTCATTAGCTGCCGGGCCTGTTATCTGGGTATTTATATGGCTGCCATCCCCATAGTATCTAAACCTCTCCCAAGGATCTGTAGATTCAGTCTCACTACACACTCCTGCGGAGTAGGGAAGCATCACTAACTATGCTGTGCAGATGGGGAAACTGAGTCACAAATCTGAAGTGACTCACCCACGAGCTTTTAGCACAGCTGGGAACTGAATCCAGCCTGACCCTGTGTTGCTTTGAATCAGACAGGCTTGCTGCAGATAGCGGTCGTGGCTGCAGTCTCTGAAAGGCACTGCAACTGCTTGGTATATGCCCCTGGGGCGGGGGATCTCTCCTGCTCTGTAGCCAGAGGGCTTATGTCAGCTGTTCCTTGTCCTTGCTCATCTGGTCTGAGGGCTGGAGCAGAGCAGCTCTGCTGGCTGGAAGGATGAAAGCCTGACTCTGGATGAGGGCAGAGATGGTTCCTGCTGCGCTAAATGACGTGAGTCCAAGTGCTTTGTGCTCACAGCAAGGCCAGGCCCCAACCAGGCAGTGGAAGCAGAATAACCCTGCGCTTGGTCTACTCACACTGCCTCCTCGCTAGCGGGAGCTGCCCTTACCATCCAGAGAGGCGCTGCAGTGGAAAGGCTCAGTTGCTCTGATTAACCTTAGGCCAGTCCTTTTGCCCTGCTCCGTTCCACAGCCTGAGTGCATCAGTCAGGGGCCTGTGTCATCAGAGGATACTGGGTCATTAGCATTTCCCTGCGAGAGGGTCTGTGTTTCTCCCCTTAGAGACTGGATGGCCCTAATGGGAGCAGGGGGAGCACGTGTCAGAAACTAACCCTAATGACTCAGATCTCATTGAATGGGGATGGGGGCAGAATGGAAAATCAAAGATCAAGCAGAGGTGCCGGGAGTCACCTAACAGCTGACCCATCAACCTCCCATTGACAGAAGCAGTTCTAACGTGGGGGAAGGGCTGCCATGGGCCTGTGGATCCCACCTCACATGTCTGCGAGGCTGCAGGTGCCCCAGGTGGGATGGGGTGGTCCTTTCTCTTGGTGGCTTCAGTCCCCCCGAATATAGTCGCTGTAGCAGGAATGGTGGGAGGTACTGAGCATCAAGGCCTCTGCAGTTCAAAGTGTGTGTTGCAGGGTGGATTGGTTGAAATTACCAGGTGGAAAGTCTCAGTTTAAGTCATCAATTTGAATTAACTTTTCTTTTTCTAAAAAAGAGGTGCATTCTCATTGGTTGAGATAACCATTAAAATGTGTTGATTTACAGCTAAACAGAGCCTTTCCATTGGATTTGGTACATCTGTTTTCTGCCTGGGAGGGACTGCTAGAAAAATGTACATTTATTTAAGCAATTATACAGCTTAACATTTTCAGATTCTTATTAATTGAACATTTTTAATATGTTAGAAAACGGGGAATAATACATTGCTTAGTTACTAGGTAATTAACTTTTTCCTCATGATTTGTGTCGAGCTGTCTTAGGATAGTAACTGGAATGTAACAAAACACACAGCAACACATAAACATTAACACCCTTAAATGTTTTGGACACACAAACTTCTCTTATTAGAACATGTTTCAGATTTTCAACAGAATGGTTTATTAAACAGAGGGATTAACCACAGTCAGTGAACTAAACTGATTATTTCAGGTCAGCCTGGGAACGTTTTCAAATAAGCCTAAATGAGAGTGACTGGAGCTTAAATTCTTACTTGCCTAATTCTCTTGAAAATGAGACAGTCTCCCAAGTTACTTAGGTGGATCTTTTGTGCCATGTTTATAAAGCTTGACTTCAGAAGTTAGATGTTAGAAATTAGATTTCGTTGGGGATTGGTCCTGCTTTGAGCAGGGGGTTGGACTAGGTGACCTCCTGAGGTCCCTTCCAACCCTGATATTCTATAATTCTATGTTTATTGCCCTGATCCTTTCTTTCAACGCAACGTTTTTGATAGAGGCTCATGCATTCAGCATATTTTTTGTTATTTAAATGTTTTAAGAGATTATAATAAGTTTAGGCCTTAACATATTTTGTATGAAATTCAGATTTCATTTTAAACAGATTTACGTTTTTAAAGAAAATGTTGTCGTTGTTTAAATAAAATAAGAAGAGTCTGATTTAAATTAAAAAAAAAATCTGTTTTAAAAATGTTGTTGTCAAAAACATAAATTTTTATCCACCCTGCCATGTTGCATTTTAACCACTCCCCACACCCCCCATTCATGCCAGGCATGGTTTTGCCCGTGTTGTCCCAGGCTCACCTAGGTCCTCTGGCAGCTGTCAATCCAACTGTTGTGGGAGATTACTCAGTGGCGAGCATCTGCAAAGGAGGCCTGATACCTATCTGGTCGCCTAGACTGCAGTGCCACACCTGGGACAGGTCAATGTTGGGTTTGGTAAGGGTCAGGGCCCAACCAAAACCCTCAGAGCTGAACACCCCAGAGTTTTGAGATCTGGAGCAAAACTCTGGCTCAGATTCCTCTTTGGTTACAGGAAGGTTTTCCAAGCAGCAGGGGAGAGGCAGCCTGGCACAGTGGCTAGAGTACTGGTCTGGGAGTCAGGAACCCTGGTTTCTATCCCAGGCACTACCACTGACGTGTTGTGTGACCTTGGGCAATTCCCTGCCCTTCTCTGGGTCGGTCTTCCCTCCCACCCTTTTTGTGTCTTATCTACTTCAATTGTAAGCGCTTCTGGGCAGCCTCTTACCATGTTCGTACAGCATCTAGCGCAGCGTTGCTCCTATAATACAAACAATACAGAATAATAATTAACATGTTTCCATTCTTTTCTTTTTTTTTTTTTTAAATTCCAGTGAAAACTTTCTGTGGGGGTAGAGAGAGGGGCTGATTTTATAAACATCCCATGCCATGTTTGCAACTCAGTCATTGCAGCATTGGGCTAGTGCTTGAGACTCGGACAGTGACACGGATGGAAGGTGAAAGGGAAACCAATGAGTCCTTTGTCCCTGCTGGAAAAAGTAAAAAAGCCAAAACGGTGCAAAGTCAGCATTAAAAATTCTTCTGTCCTGAGCAGTTTCCAGCAACATTGGTGAGGGCATGAGAAAGTCAGTGGGAATGGGGTGCCTAACTCCCTTAGGCTTCACTGAAAATCCCAGCCTTGGTTTTTAACCACGCAATGCTCCTTTAAATGGCCAGGCTCTCAGTCCCACCCTTTGTTCTTCCTGCTCACAGGACGGCTCTTGCAACGGGCTGCAGCACTACGCCGCACTGGGGCGCGACGTCATCGGCGCCACCTCGGTCAACCTGATACCATGTGACATCCCCCAGGACGTGTACAGCGGAGTTGCCCAGCAGGTGGGACAGAGCCGATAACCCTGGCAGGTCCCTACGGTTCACCCCTCTGCTCAGACCCACCGTGGAGCTGGTGGTCAGTGTCCCCGAGCAGGACAGTGCAGTGGGAGAGGAGAGGCTGAGATAGACAGCACTGTCCACCGAGCTGGCTCAATAGCCATCAACTGACTGGAATCCAGCGCCTGACTGTCCCTCTCTCCTCTAGAGGGAAGCACTGCGGTGGCCACAATGAAAAATCCAGATGAGATTGTGCTAGAAGTGGGGAGGGTGTGATCACAGTAGACAGAGAAGGAGCTGAGACCGAGAAATCACCAAGCCATGAACCATTCCGAGGCTCCCTCTCTCCGGTTTTCCCCCGTGTGCAGATGGGGAGTTGGTGAGACAGGGTCTCCAAGCAGCAGGGAGATGCTCTGTCTGAGTTGCCAGCACCTGGCCGGCACATAGGAGGGGAATTCTCTTTCTTTTGGGCGACGCGGGAAACTAATCTCCATGGTACATTCAGTCCTCGGCCTCTCTTGCCAAGCAAACCCCAGTCTCTGAAGTTTTGCAATATGAAATCAGCCTGCTGGCAACTGGACTGAGACCTGCCACATTCATTCCGCACACAGAAACTATCCTTAGCTCCTATCTAGAGCTTTTCATTTGTGGATCACCGCGGTCAAGTATGGTTATCCCCAATTTTCAGATGGGGAAACTGAGTCACAGAGACCCGCTCACCCAGAGGATCACTGGCAGAGCCGGGAACAGAACCCAGGTCTCCCAAGGCTTGGTCCAGTGCTCGATCCACTCGGACACACAGTGGACCTGACAGCCATTGGGTGCTGTGCCAGCACAGGGGTGGAAAGGCTCCGTATCGCAATACCAGTGTCCTGAGTCAGTGTCTCTGTGGTCCAAAAACTCCCTAGTTCCTTTAGCTAGTGGCCTCTGCTATCCAGGGTGGCTAGCATGGAACACAGTGTCTGTCGTGGGTGTGGGGGAGGGGCAGACCGGTGGTCTTGGCTTGGTTTCTCCAGTCTGTGTAGAGGGGGTGCAGCCCAGCTGGGCCCTGGGGCTCCCTCGATGACCCTATTCCTATGTGGGAGGGTAGGCGGGTCCTGATTCAGCGGCGGCAGGATCACGGGATCTCCCCCTTGGTTCCTCTCCATGCTGCCCTAGGTAGAAGATTTCCGGAAGCAGGACGCCCAGGAGGGCATGAAGATCGCCCAGGTCCTGGACGGCTACATCAGCCGCAAGGTGGTGAAGCAGACAGTGATGACAGTGGTGTACGGTGTCACCAGGTACGGAGGGAGGCTGCAGATCGAGAAGCGGCTCAAGGAGATCGACGGCTTCCCACAGGTAGGGCATTCGCCCTGGCTTCCCCTCTGTCCCATCTGACTGCTGCCACTGGTTTCTGGCTGAGTTTTGTGTAGTGCCCGTTTCCCTGGGGAGAGATTTCCCTTTTCTTCCCCCCTGGCACGATCCTGCCCTCTGGATGCTGCTAAGCTGGATCCAGGGCAGGGGTTCGGCTAGTGGGGTGGAATGGGAGCCAGCTTATAGGTGGTGGCCTTTTGCAGGATGGGGTGAATTCTTCAATCAGGTGTATCCTGTCCCTTTGGTTTCCAACATTGTCATCTGTTGCCCAGCCTCTCTGGCAGTAATAGGCCTCAGCTGGTGTCTTGTACAATACAAGGCTTGAGAGACTGCTGCTCCCTCTGGGGGCCGTATTGGCCCCCCGATGTCTGTCTCCAGGCAACTTGCTGGTGCCTGGGCTGGGCTAATGGCACCTCCTGCAGAGCAGAGGGTTCCCCTCGGCACCTCACAGCGGTTCATAGCCTAGCGCTGTCCCTGTTACTTACACGGCCAGTAATGCAGCGCAGAGGCCAGCAGGGTGCCTGGTGACTTGGCCCTCCTCTGTGGGAGAGGAGAGTTGTGTTAAGTCACCTCTCTGCCCGCTCCGGAGCCAGATCAGGATTCAGATTCCCAGCTCCCCTGAGCTGCAGTGAGATCTTGGGTCTCAGCTAGCCCAGGTGGGAAGGCAGGTTCTCCGAGGCAGTAACCCTGGAGGGGAGGGAGACATGTCAGCAGCAGCTCATCCGGGCTGTGGTCCTTCGGGTGAGAAGGCAGGCATGCCTTCATCGCAGGGACTCTCACCCTGCCTCTGATCCACACAGGAGTACGTCTGGGAGGCGTCGCATTACCTCGTCCAGCAGGTGTTCAATAGCCTCAAGGAGATGTTCTCAGGGACTCGAGAGATCCAGGTAAGGTCCCTGCTGCTTTTCTCTCTCTCTCTCTCTCCTTCCTGCTTTTCCCCTCGCCCCCCTCCTCTTCTGGCTTCCCCGTATGCCGAAGAGTGCAGCACTGCAGAGCTCCTGGCATCCGCTCCTGGGAGCGCTACAAGCAAGCTGGAGAACAGGAGAGGAGCTGGGGGCAGCCCCTAGAGATCCCATGTCTCCTCCCATCACCCTGGGGAATGCAGCCCACTCTCTAATGCCAGCCCTGCTCATGAAGTGAAATGGGGCCACTAGATCCGGTGTCTCAAGCAGCAGGTCTCTGTGTGATCCAAGCCCCACAGGAGCATTCCTGACCCCCGCCCCCACTCAGGTGGAATGAACCCCTGGGGGATGGGACCACAGGGTGTTGTGCCATCCATGGTGGGCTCAGAACTGCCTGTGGTGGGCGGGGACGTTATGGGGTGAATCTGTCCTTAGAACCCCTGGAGCCACCGGGGCTCTTGGCCCACTGAGTCCGTGCTCTGGGGAAGCTGCTTACTCCAGTCTGTCCCTGCAGATCTGGCTGACAGAGAGTGCCCGGCTCATCGCCAAGTCCGGGAACACGGTGGAGTGGGTCACCCCGCTGGGCCTGCCCATTGTGCAGCCGTACCATCGGGCCAAGTCTACAGTGGTGAGTGCCTCTCGGTGCGGAGACAAAGGGGAGCAGAAGTACTGGCAGCTTGTGAGCTGGCTTCTCAGTCTGGAACATGGGGGATCTAGATCAGTGCCCCGCCAGCCACCGCCCTGGGCCAAGGGCATTAAGGGGCAGCGCGGCAAAGTCTCCAGCCAGTGCACATGTGTAGAACCTTGTTCTGTATGTGTGTGCACACGTGTGTACTTGTGCACAATGCTGGGATGTCTCCAGCCAGTGCAGATCTACGCAGAACCTTGCTGCGTACACGCAGGCAGAATACACCGGGCTGTGAAGACTCCAGCCAGCAGGGGTGCCAGATCTGGTTGTGTTACACATGCACGTCGTACAGTGAAGAAGTCTCCCGTGGGGGTGTGTGGGCGGGGAGGGTTCGTGAGGGATGGGTATGGTGTCAGGCTGCTCTCTCTTCCCCCCCTCCCCACTGACTCACCGGGGTAATTAACTTTTCGGACTCCGGGAGGTGAGCCCAGCACGAGTCAGGGAAACAGGATGAGACATGAGAAGTGGTTCCCCAGGATTCATGTGACTCACTCTCGCTCCAGTCCCACACTCCTCCCCGCTGATCCCCTTCCTCCTCCTCCTCCCCCCCCCCGTACAGTCCTCTCAGCATCTCTCTCCCTCCTGCTCCACGTGAGCTTCGGGCTAATTCAGCAGCTGAGATTCTTGGGGGTGGGAGGAGCTTATCCCTGAGAGGAAGAGACCAGAGGGGGGCTTGTATGAGCACCGACATGCGGGGATGAGTCAGCGGTGCGGCGGGGCCAACGTTGGAGCCAGCATCCTTGGGGGGCTGAAGGGTGAGTCAGCGGGACGAAGTCAGGATGGTATTTAAGAGTAATGGAGCTGGCGAGTAACCAGGGCTCCCCAAAGGCTCAGTGACGAGACCCCCACATGGTACCGACCTGGGCATATCAGCAGGGAAACAGATTCCTGCTTGCCCACCTGCACGCAGAATCTGCCCCATCTCCTAGCCGCTGGCACGCCACGTCCCAGCAGTTACGGGGCAGTTCAGGGTGGTCTGCCTGTCTCCAAGCCGCTGATTTGTTCAGCTGCATTTCCCAGTTCTGCTGGTGAGATAAGGGCCTTTAAAGCCAGTGAGCCAGGCGCTGGGCACCTCCTGGGAGACATGCTGGCTGGTAGGACAAAGGTTCCTACCCATTTCCGAAGATCTGAAGTAGGCTGTTCTAATCTGGCCATGAGCTCCCTGCTCTGGGAGCTGGCTGGGCCAGTTCTGGTCCTAGACTCTGCATGGCGCATGCTGGGGGCCTGTTGCTGGCATGATCCGCTCTCCAAGAGTGGCGTGCCTGGGACTCCCTAGGAATGGGTGATTGTGTCTCTCTGCCGCTGAGTCCGGTCTCTGTCTCTCTGTAGCTGAACAGCACCATGCAAACCCTGAGTCTGAACGTGCGCTTTGACGCCAACCAGTAAGTACCGGACTGCAAGTGCTCGGAGCAGACTCTACGATCCTTTCCCCTCAGCCCGAGTGATTTCCTCCCCGCTCCCCGCTGTGCAGCCCGGAGCTGGGGGAGCCCTTGCCTCCAGGCGGTTTGGAGACAAACCCCGCCCCCCCATCAGCAGAGCTTGGCAGATGAGTCCCCAGTAGGAGAGAGAGACACTGATCAGGGCTGCTGCTGGTATTCGCACACTCCTGCTTTCCTTACCTTGTGCTGCCCAGTGCGATGCTCAGCAGGAGTGCGGGGTGGCAGGGGAGGAAGGTCTGGAGGGAATCCAGCAGCGTCTGTGGACAGCGCTGCGGGTGCAGGGCCGTAGCACCCGGCATGGGTTTCCAGGAGAGGGAAACATCTCCTACCTGCTCCCTTGTGTCCATGGACCAGTGTGGGGGGCAGCCCCTAGAGCTCCCATCGTCCCAGGGAATGCAGCCCAGGCTCCATCCCCATCCGTGCTCAGCCCACTGGATCCAGTTCCTTCCGATCGTGCAGCCCTGGTTGGCTTTACCCTGACAGCAGGTCCTGGGTGCTCTGCCTCCCCGCTTTTCCCCTCCCCTGGCCGTGGCGGGCAGCCGGGATGTCTGACTGTTCCATGCTCCATTGCAGGAAACCGGACACGGTGAAGCAGAAAAACGCCTTCCCGCCCAACTTCATCCACTCGCTGGACTCCACGCACATGATGCTGACGGCCCTGCACTGCCACCAGTAGGGAGCCCCAGGGGCAGGGCCACCACTGCTAGCCCTGTGCGACTCTGCCCTCGTTCCCCAAACGTGGGGGGCGGGTGGGAGGGGACAGACCGCGGAGTAAACAAGGGGCCTCGTACTGAGACCTGGGGACTCGGGTCCTCGTCTGGGGCACAGCACTGCGGGCAGCAGGGAAGAGTATTTCAGAGCCAAGAGCTCAGCTGTTGATGGGCGGGAAAGGGTTAAAGCAATCAGCTGAGCGGGAAGTGGGGGATGTGACTGGGCGGTCAGGGTTCCGTCTCGGGTCATCTTTGGGGCTCCTCTAGCATTGGTGGAGGCAAATCCGCAGGGTTCAGCTGCCCCTGCCGGCGTCCAGCCCTGCTCCTACAGCTGTCAGCCCCTCCCCGCATGGGTCTGGGATCAGGGAGGTACCGTACCCAGGGCGCTAGGCGGTGCCCCAAGGGATGGCAGCCCCCAGTTCAGCTCATTCAGGCCCCTGTGCTGGTGCCAGCAGGAGGGTTTGGCTGCCCGAGGCAGGGGCCTGGGCTGACATCAGAGAAGAGGGAGGGTCTCTGCGGGCGACACCTAATCTGGCTGCTCTGCTGCCTTTCAGACGGGGCCTGACATTCGTCTCGGTCCACGACTGCTACTGGACCCACGCGCTGACTGTGGATGTCATGAACCAGGTAGAGACCAGCCCCCTCCCCCGTGAGCAGAGCCTCTTGCACTGACCCAGCGCATCCTCCTCGAGGGGGCTCGGCAGGTGCTGTCCAGCCCCTGGCCCTGACTCACGTCTCCTCCCCCCACCCCAATGACGTGGGTCTCCTTTCCCTCCCCCACCCTGTAGTCTGATTGGCTGTGGGTAACCAAGGCTATGCGCCCTGCAAAATACAGAGTGCCAAGATGGCACCTGCTGTTCATGTGTCTGCTGATACCCCTCAGTCCGCAGCCCCCTGCTGTCCCAGCCCTGGGCTCCCCATGCGCGTAGCTCTGTCATTGACCCTCGCTCGTAATGCACGGCCCTTCCTGGTATGTTAGCCATGGGCTTCCCTCCATTCCCGTTCCCCTACAGCTCTGCTGACACCCCTCATTCTCAACCCGCTGCGCTCCGTGCTCTGCAGACGCACCCCACGTTCAGCCCCGTGCAAACAGGTTAAATGGAATTTGTCTCGGGGTGAGAGGGCTGCGTGCTGTTGTATTCCACTAACTTGTGACCTCCGTGCTCTGCCAGGTGTGTCGAGAGCAGTTTGTGGAGTTGCACAGCCAGCCCATCCTGCAGGATCTATCCAGGTTCATGCTGCAGAAATATTGCACTGACTCCCTGTAAGTACCCAGCTCACCCACCCTCTCTGGGGCTCCTTCAGGGGAACTTCCTTTGTTCACTGCGCTGTGTAAGTTACGCAGCCCCACAGCCTCCGGCTTGGAGCCTATCCACGGTATCCTTCCTCCGCCTGCCTCTGGGCTGCTCCTAGGACAAAGATGGCGCAGTGGTTAGTGAGCTAGGCCATGGCTCGGGAGACCTGGGTTCAGTCCCCTGCTCTGCCACAGATTCTCCGTGTGACCCTGGGCAAGTCTCTCTGGGCCTCAGCTCCCTACCTGCAAAGGAGGGTGAGATCGCTGCCCTGCGTCAGAGGGGCTTTGTGTGCCGAAAGTCCATCGAGGTTGGCAGGCGCTCAGATACTCTGGTCAGGTGGGGGCAGCTAGCACCAGAGAGCGATACTGAGATAACAAGGACCGCAGGAAGATACTTAGATGCCCAAGCGGCCACATAGGGAGACTCTTATCTTGAAGCTGATCTGATGGTTCCTTTGACACCGGGGACCTGTCACCATCCCCTTGGCTCAGAGCCATGTGCCCACAAGCTGCACAGAGATGTGTGTGTGATTCAGGCTGGGAGCAGAAAGTTCCCACTTTCCTATTTAACACCCCTTTGTGTCGTGGCTTTTTTTGACCCAGGGCTGAGTGGAGGGACAAGAAGTCCCTCGAACACAAGAGGCTGGTGGAGCTGCTGTCCAAGGTCCCCGAGACAGGTATTGTTATTATCCGTCGTGGTTATTACGGCAGTGCCTCCAGGCCACCCGCGAATGCTGGGCACTGGACTAACGCTTGCCTCTGGAGTTGGTTCCCGGGGTGGCTCCCAGGCGTGAGCCCTCTGACGCGAGTGATTGGAATGAGCCAGCCCCATAACGCTTTCCCAGCAGTAGCCATGTTTCTGATGACCAGTGTCTCTTTCAGTTCATCCCACAATGGGCGGGAGGAACCTGCGAGACAGGGCACGGCGCTGTGCTCGGTGGGTGAAAGATAGAGGCTTGGTCTATACACCTAAAATGTAGGTTGACCTAGCTGCGGGGCTGGAGAGATGTAGTCAAGCTGAGCTAAGCCCCGGTGTAGACACAGCTAGCTCAGTAGAAGAATTCTTCTGTCAGCTAGCCTCTTGGGGCGGGGTCCCCTTTCTGTCGCTGTAGCAAGTGTCTGTAGATCAGCGGCAGGGCTGCAGCGGTGCCTCTGTAGCGCTGGTAGTGTAGACGCACCTTAGCCTGCTGGATCCTACTGGGGGTCTAGCTTGGTCCCTAGGGATCCGTCTCGCGCTGCCAGGAAGGCTGGGTGAGCGTCGCTATCTTCCCTGTGCCTGGCTGCCAGCCCCGCCCACCCCAGCAGAATCTCCTCCTGGTCCCTGTCCCGAGGCTAGAGTGGCCACGCGGCTGGCTGCCCTCTGGATGGGCCAGACGGGAGAACCCCGAGCTCAGCAGTGTCTTGCTGGGGCTGTTAGCACTGGCGATCTAGTAGGACGTAACCCCCCCCCAGAGCAAGCTGCCTTTGGCTCCCACCCTGGCATCCAACTTGCCGTGCGAGCCCAAGCCAGCTGGAGAGCAGAACCTAGCTAGCTAGCAGAGATAGTCGGAGGTCACCAAGCAAGCAGCCCTTGTCCTGACCCACTCTCTGTCCCTGGCTGCTCCTTCCGCGAGGCCTGGTGCACACACAGCTAGAAGCATCCCTGCCCTAGTGCTGAGCCCTTTCGCAGAGCAGCATTGCACCCACCACAGCCTAGGATGGGGGATAACCGATGTCCTGGGGTGGGCGTCCTAGCTCCTACCCCCCCGCTAACTCTCTGCCCCAGGGAACGCATCCACGTGCAATGGGTCGGGCAGCAGGAGGGGTCCTGTGAGCGGAGTGGGCCCCCGGCGTGCTCTCTGCCCCAGGTGGGGTCAGGGAGAGTCGGTCTGATTGCTGCTCTGAGCTGCTCTCTCCTCCCTGGGGCGAGGGGGATCTTCCGGAGTGAGGGGGGATGGGATGTACTGAGACTTCGAATTTAAGGCTGCAAGGGCCAGTGGGGTCATCTAATCTGCGGGCCGGCATAACACAAGCCGGAGAAGCTCACCCAGCGATTCCTGCAGCCAGCCCATAGCTTGCGGTTGAGCTAGAGCACAAAGTTGAATCCTTTCCCCTAGAATGCTGAGAGACGCCCCCGGTCTCCAACCCGTGCAGCCCCCGCTCTGACCTTCCCCCTGCTCCTTCTTCCCCTCCAGGCAACTTTGACCTGCAGAAGGTGAAGGAATCTACATATTTCTTCAGCTGAAACGGACGTGGGCAAGGCCCCGGACTGTCTATCGAACGCTGGCTAATTGGACCAGAGCTGCCAGCCAGCCGAGTCCAGGGTGGGGCCTGGCTCACAGCACCCCATCAGAGAACAAGGGGAGACCCTGTGTCCAGCACCTCGTCCTAGGGGCACAGCAGACAGCTGGCCCAGCGAGGTATCCCCCAGGGGATGGATCGGTGTCTCCTCTTTGGAAACGGACCCTGCCTGGAGAGCAGGAGCATGGGGCTGCCACTAGGAGGCAGGATCTCTGCTTTCCCTTGTGCCAGGAGGGGCATGGCGCTGCCTTCGTATGGCTCTTGCCAGCCCAGCTCACCCGCTCCTCCCTCTGTGCCGAGGGACCTGGATCTGGAGATCACTGGCTGCTATTTTCCCTCGTGACTGGGAATCACTGACCCAAAGACGAGATTGCTTCGCTTACCGGGAGCTTCTGGCCCCAAACTAAGGTGGAAGGCAAGGGGCTAATTGGGGACTGGCATTCCCTGTGACCTCAGCCTCTCACACAGCTGGGCCTCAGCAAGGGGCCCCTGTTTGCTGCTGGTAACTCAGGTGCTCTAGGCCAATTGACCTGGCCTCTCTTCCCCCTTCCCTCGCCCCCGCTCACTACCCCATGCGTCTGGGGAGGAGGGCATCCTGCAGATGGATCCCTCCAGGCCTGGCTTTGGACACCGTCTGGGTCACCCATGCCAGGCCGGAGTGCTGTCGGTCTGTGGAGTGACGGGGGCTGCGGGTCTAGGATCCCAGTGAGACACCTCTCTTCACGGGACTCGTAGCTATAATGGTGCCTTTGTGGGCTAGCCGAGCATGCCTGGGGGAGCGAGCTAGAGAACTCCTCCAGGAACAGCAGCAGCTTAAACCAAAGGCCCCAGAGTGCTTTAGGGTTCTTGGCCAATAAGCTGCCTCTGGGGAATAACCACTTCCCTGGGGAACAAGAACCTGCCAGTCCCTGGTCTCTGCAGCTGCGTAGGACTTTGCTGGGGTTGGCCAGGGTGCAGCACCCAGCCCGTCACTCCGTTTCCGTTCCTTTCCCCCTAGCGGAGTGGGGGGTGGGGGGGGAGACTGCTCCTGGGGGGCTGCGCCTCACCTGGTTCCCCAGGGGAATGGTTATTCTGCACTGGGGGCAGCCAGTCACGACTGTTATCCGGAGGAGCCTCCCGTACTGATTCACCCTCTCTCCCCGGTACGTGGACTCCTTTCACTCGGCGTGCTTTCCAGCAGTGTCTCATTTTCAGGGATGTCGAAGGTTCGGCTGCACAGTCTCTGGTGGGGCCGGTGTGTAACTGGAGCTGCATGTGAAGCACTGCACATTAAAGCCCTTTGAAACTTCTCCTATCGGGGCTGCTTTGTTAGCAAGTGTGATTGTATTCCGGTGGTGTCTGGAGGCCCCAGCTGAGATCAGGGCCGGTTGGGCCCAGTGCTGCACAGTGAGAGCACGTCCCCTGCAATCGAAGAGAGAAAGGGTGGCAGGGGAAACTGAGGCACAGAGAAGGGGGGGTCAGTGTCAAGAATATAGAACCCAGGGCTCCAGACTCCCAGTCCGCTACCCAATTGCTGGGCCACACTGTGGATCTCATTGTGTGGAGGTGTGTACTATCTGCTGCACAGATGTGTACGCGTAGGGGCTGCCTTTACCAAGCAGTGCGCGTGCAGAAGCTGCACCGTGCTGGCAACACTGCACAAGGCCAGGACCCGAAGCCTCTTGAAATTAGAGCAGTGGCTTACTCAGCAGGATGTAAGGAACCCAGCCGAGACTGCTCTCTGCTGTGGTGGACGGTACGTGGGCACCCTCGTGGCTAGATGTAATCTGGGCTTTGGGCCTGATTCTCAGTTACACCAAAGCCTCTTCCCCCTCCCCCACACCAGCAACATCAGGGGCCTTAAAGTGTCATTACACCTGCAGCCTGAGTGGCTTTAGGCTCACTGAGATTGAGGCCTATTACCTCCAGCAGCACAGTATCTGCCGACAGTTTGGGACGTCCGTTCAGCACAAACCAGAGGGGAAAGCGCCACTTCCCACGGCACCCGGCTTTTCCTTGGTGGTCTCCCACCCAGTCCCCTCACTGTCCCCATCCCGTGGAGGTTGAGTTCAGTGCAGTCCCTCTGCCAGGACGCTGATGAGCTGAGAGTTGGTCAGTGACATTCGATGTGGCCCCACTCTTCACACGTCCCTTTTCCAGGTGCACCCTGCCCTTGTCACCTCTGTTCTGGTGCAGGCAGCTCAGTGACAGACAATGATGCCACAGACCATGGTTTGGCTTGCTCTTAATCGACCTGGAGATACTTTGTTTTTTCCTTTGCCTCCAAAAGACATAAGCCATCCGCCATTTAACACCCTTCCAGTCTTTCTTTACAAATGTGCGGTTTTGCGCTAATTAAGAGATTTGCACCAGTGGCTAATAAATCCAGCGGCTCCACTTCCAATGGGCCTTAGATCCTGCCTAGGCTTCTAGGTGGGTTAATGAGGGACGGGTCCTGCTCCTTGGGATTTGAAAAACGGATCAGACCTTGAGAGAACAAGACTATGCGCAGGGACAATAGTGAGCGTTCTGGAAGGGGATGTAAGTACTCGTGCTTCAGGACTTAAGCCTACCTCTAACGGTGGGGGTCAGGAGGAAATGTTCCCTGGGGGCAGATTATTCCGTAACTGGCTACTACAAGTTTTCTTGCACCTCCCTCTGAATCAACTAATATTGGCCGTTATTGGCTAGATGGGTTCCTGGTCTGATCCAGAGGACAGTTCCTCTCTCATAATCAGCGTGTTAACCCCTCCCATCATGACCAGCCTCTTCTAACAGTCAGAAACTGGTTAGGAGAGGCTGGTTAGAAACCGAGCTGTAGGATGTGGCCACTCCTTGCCCTTGCCCGGGGGCGGGTGGGGGGAAGCAGGTTGCCAGCTTGGTGCTTACAGATGAGAAGCTGAGTGCTGGAGAAACACGGTCTGCTCCTCAGCTGTGCAAGCAGCCGGGCATGTGTTCCAGTCGAGCGTGTGGAGATCTGAGTGACGGAGGGCTGTTGTTTCATTTGTTCTTTTGCTGGCGTGTTTGAGTTGGGGAAGGAGGGGAGGTGGGGGCGGGCTGCAGATGCCGCCAGGAGCCAGAGCTCGGCATCTCAGCAGGCTGCACTGAAACGGGAGCCGCTGATGACTGTGCTGGATGCGATCAGAGTGAATCTTGGGGGTGGAGCGGGATGCATGAGGAAATGAAGGGAAAGCCCAGATGCCAGCATGGAGGTAGGAGAGGCCGGCTGGAGGGTAGTTCTGGGCTTCTCCCCTTCTGCTCTATGGAGAAAGGTTAAAGATATGGTGGGGGACCAGCTCCCCAATTCCCCCTGCCTCCTCCGAAGGGAGTGTGACTGAGCGCATCTCCTCTCCCAAGGGTATTTCTGCATCTGCCTGACCGCCCTCCCCAGCTGAGTGACGCAAGCCCTTTGCCGCCCTCAACCCTGCTTGGGCACCTTCACGGCTGGCACAGATCCCTCCCTCCTCTGCCCTAGGGCCATGGTAGCGGGATGCAGAGGGTATCGCTTCTCAGCCAGTTGCTTGAACCTGGCTGGGGGCAGTCGTGGCTGCTGTGGGATGCAGCTTTGATGCTCTGGATTGCAGTGAGCTGATGGGCTCTTTAGGCTGCAGGGATCTATGTCGCACCACCTAGCTTGGTTAGCAGCCTCAGCAGCGAGGACTAGACAACCCCAGTCAAGAGCGACCAGGGGCTTAGGCACCAAAGCCCTTGGAAGTCATTGGAAAGTTTCCAACTGACACTAGTCTGCTTTGGATCAGGCCCGTAGGCAGGAAGCTGTATGGGGCGAGGGGTGCGTGTGCTTTGGGGGCGGCAAAGACTTTCTCACGCTCTCCCTCCTAGCTTAGCAGCCTTATGGCTCTTTGCACCTTGGAAATGGGCCTTTTCCAGGGCTGATCCCAAAGCCAAGCCAAGGGCCCGGGATCTCCTGCCAGGAACCCATCGTGAAGGGGTTTTTCCTTGAAGCCATCGGCTCTGATTCCATGCCCAGCAGCCCTTATCATGTGTCTGTGAATTGTACAGGCTGGGGAGGGGAAGTTGAAAGCTTTGTAGGGATGGTGCCTCCTTGGGTTTAATTGTGTCCATCTTGGAGGCTCAAAAATGCTCCACAGACTCTCCCTGTAAGAAGGACTCAGTTACTAGTAAATTGCAGCCCGTGCTGGGGTGGGATGCGGCAGCATGAGGCCGTGAGGGAAGACTCGCTCCTCTGATTGAAGGCACAGGAGGGAGGTGTCTAGGGCTGCAGACCCTGATTAGTCAACCCGGGATTTGGCCAGGGCGTGAAAGTGATTGGGGCAGACAGGGCCATGGGCGGCCAGGGCCTGGGTTTTATGCCCTTTTCCTAAGACTCCCCAGCTTGAGCGTGCTGGGGGCTCTGCGGGGAATGGACAGGGCCATAGAGGGGGAAATAGCAAACGCGCGGCAACATCACCAGTGGAGAGGTGGGAGTTGGCCAAGGGAAAGGTCCCACCTGCTATTGCCATGAAGGCTTGTCCCATTGGTGCGAGCCAGTTCACTAGCTCGCAGGGCTCCGGCTCGGGCTGTTTCATGGCGGTGTAGACTTCCGGGCTCGGGACCCTCGCACCACCTGGGGTCCTACCGCTTGGGCTCCAGCCCCATCCCCTGGACATGAACCCTGCAATGAAACGGCCCCTTAGTCTTCAACTGCAGTGGAGAGTCACTTCATCTCCCCCTTGCCTCCGGCTCCCAGAGGGCCCTACCAAATTCACAGGCCATTGTGGTCAATTTCCCGGCCATAGGATTTTAAAAAATCATAAATTTCATGAGTTCAGCTATTGAAATCTGAAATTTCAAGGTGTTGTAATTGTAGGGTCCTGACCCAAAAAGGAGTTGCGGGGGGGTCACAAGGTTATGGTAGGGGGGTTGCGGAACTGCTACCCTTACTTCTGCACTGCTGCTGATGGCGGCGCTGCCTTCAGAGCTGGGCTCCCAGCCAGCAGCTGCCCAGCTGTCATAAGCATACAGCTAAGGTAGCATAAAATCCCTTCCTTGCCTGTAAAGGGTTAAGAAGCTCAGATAACCTGGTTGGCACCTGACCAAAAGGACCAATAAGGAGAGAGGATACTTTCAAATCTGTGGGGGAAGGTTTTTGCTTTGTGCTTCTTTCGTGTTCTCTCCGGAGACAAAGAGAGAGACCAAGCAAGTAATCCAGCTCCTACTGAATGATACATATAAAATTACAGAAATAGTAAGTAATAGCAAGGAAATGCGTTAGAGTATCTTTTGTTTTAGCTTGTGAATTTTTCCTGTGCTAAGAGGAAGATTTATTCCTGTTTTTTGTAACTTTAAAGTTTTGCCTAGAGTGGAATCCTCTGTTTTAAATCTTATTACCCTGTAAAATTATCTTCTATCCTGATTTTACAGAGGTGTTTCTTTTACTTTATAATAAAAGTTCTGTTTTTAAGAATCTGATTGGGGTTTTTAGTGTCCGAAAAACCCAAGGGTCTGGTCTGTGCTCACCTTGTTTACTCTCAAGCCTCCCCAGGAAAGGGGGTGAAGGGACTTGGGGGGATATTTTGGGGAAACAGGAACTCCAAGTGGTCCTTTTCCTAAATCTTTGTCTAACTCACTTGGTGGTGGCAGCGATACCGTTCCAAGGAGAAGGAAGAATTTGTGCCTTGCAGAATTTTTTAACCTAAGCTGGTAGAAATAAGCTTTAGGGGTCTTTCATGCGGGTCCCCACATCTGTACCCTAGAGTTCAGACTGGGGAGGGAACCCTGACACCAGCTCTGAAGGCAGTACAGAAGTAAGGGTGGCAATATTGCAGCCCCCCTAAAATAACCTTGTGACCCCCCCACAACTCCCTTTTGGGTCAGGACCCCCAGTTTGAGAAACGCTGGTCTCCCCTGTGAATTCTGTATAGTAGAGGGTAAAAGCACCCAAAAGACCAGATTTCACGGTCCATGACGTGTGTTTCGTGGCTGTGAATTTGGTAGGGCCCTGCCCATAACACCTCTCTTCTTCCCAGGGGGGACTGCGAGGCTAAAACCCATAGCTGATTGCACAGCGCACCCCTGTGATGCTAGGGGCCGGATCAGCACCTCGGTAAGCAGTGGGAACAAAGGCCTCTTGGAGCAAGCTCTGTGTTTGGCAAGGGCGGTGCCCGTCCAACCTCCACGTATCACCCTGCTGGGCATATGACTGGCTCTCTTGCGGCTCCTTTCTCTGCAGCAGCCCCTGGGGTGGGGGGGATCTGGTGTAAATGACTGAACCTGTGAGTTGATGAGACTGCGCAAGCAAGGCCGACGCCTTCCTGAAATGCCCGTTGTTCCTGTATCTGACAAATGAAGTGACGTTTTAATTATTTACAACGCTTCTGCGTCTCCCGGCAAGTGTTTTGTAGTGTGTTTTGTCACAGGAAGGGAGATGAAACCTCCCTGTCGCGTGCTCTTGTTCAGTCACAGTTCACATTCGTTGAGGGAGGCAGCTGATGAGCTGAGCAAGATTCTGCTGCAGTGGGAAGGAAAGCAACGAGTGAAACTCAGTCTTACTTCTGTTCCCGTCCCCCAGTTGTGGGGTGCTGAAGGGAGAAAAGTTTTCGGTGTAGTGATGATTAGGACTCTAGTTTGTTGTTAATTACCCTGTGGCGCCCCCAGTGTTCCCTTGCCACACGGGTTAGTATCACTGTCTCCCTTTTACAGGTGGAGAAACTGAGGCACAGAGCAACCCAGTGACTTGCCCAAGGAGTCAGTACTAGAGTGTGGGCATTGACCCTGGATCCTTTGAATGCTGGCTCAGTGCCTTAACCACGCCGCCATCTTGCCTCTCAGTAGCTGGCAGCTTCATTTCAAAGCTGATTGTTCTAGTTGCAAACTCCAACTGGGATCAGACAATCGGGCGGTGGCCCAGTCATGTTCTGCTTCTAAGATCTGCAGCCAGGACGTAGTTCTGAGCTGTGAGAGCTCTGCGCGGCTAGTGGGAGGAAGGGGGATGGGTATATCAGTAAAGCCAGCTGGATAGGAGGTGAGGATGTGGAGTAAGAGGGTGACATGGTTTCATATTTGTCACTTTTCTGGCTGGAACTGCCTCTTGAAAGGAAAACGCCCCCATTGAAATCTCTTCTGAGCTGAGCTGGTACCTGTGAGTCACACCGGTCCACCTACCCACCCAGGCTCAGCGCCGCAGTGCTCCTGAGTCATGCTTTCCCTGCCATGCTCCTGCGCTGGGAGCGACTCCCCACCCCTTGCAATAGCCTCTCGGTGCCAGGTACCAACGAATCTTTTCTCTTTCCCCCCCACTGCCCTTTGCGAGGCAGAGTAGAACCTAATCCTTGCACCCCCTAATTCACACACAGACTGAACAGCAGACAGGGTGCTCGGGAGCGTGTGTGTTCTCCATTACAGCCCCTTTTGCATTGCTCTGGTAGCATCAAGGGCCCTTAAAGTGGGTGGAAATGACCCCCTGAGACGATCCCATGCCCCGAGGGCATCCCCAGCTGACCCAGAACAGGTGCGGAGGCACAACCTGGCCCTACTCCCAGTCTCTGGTGTAGCAGGTGTGTTGGGGGCAGAGGCAGTGGACTGTGGTTATTCTCTGCTTCCCAGGGGAACTTAGGCAGCAGATTACAAATTGCAGCAGCCCCAAGGCTGCTCTGGTTCACACTAGGACCTGCCCAGCTCCAGAAGATGGGGAGCACCAAGGTGGCTTAAAGACATCTAAACGTCCCCCAGCTCCTGTTCAGAGACAGGGTAACTGAGACTAAGCCATAGGCCTCCATTGCTCTTGGGGAGAGACTGAATTTGTCAGGTCTCAGCTCGAAGTGGCCGGGGCCTCCCCAGTGCTGAGACAGTTCCCAGTGCCCAATCCGCTACCCAGCAGACAGGTTGTTTGCTTGGGATGCAGTGAAGCGTCATGAATAATTGAAAGGAACCTGCGCATGCCAAATATCTGAACAAAGTACATTCCAGGATGCAGTAGTCTGGCTGTTCTTATTCTAATGGCTCGCCTGCTCTAGCCTAGTCGATCACAGTGGCGCACCCGCTCGTTAGCGCTCGCTAGCAATGGTTTTTTGTTTGTTTGTTTTTTTTCCAAATCCCCAGACTGTGTCAGCTGTCAGGCCCTGCTACCGGTGCGATGGTCCCTTTCCTCTGAAGTGATACCCCTGCTCTCACTAGCTATTTAGGGGCTGGGATGCAGATCAGGAGGGGCTTTGGAAATTCCCAGCTCAAATGCGTTGGCTGAAAAGCATCTCACCGTGACACCTTACAGAGATGGGCCTAGATCCTCAAAGGTTCTCTAACCCCCATTTATGTCCATGGGAGTTGGGCACCTAAATACATAATTGCATCACCAAGTGCAAAGGGGAGGGTCTCAGAGCTGATCATGCATCCGTGGGGTGTGTTTGGTTTTTTTAAGGTAGAGTCCAGGCCAGGTGGATCAGCTGCATTCCAGCATGGCTTGTGGTTGGGCTGTACCTCACAGGTGGGAGATTAGCAGCAGGTACTGACCACGGCAACAGGCCTAGCCTGGCTATGCATCTTAAGCGGCTCTGAGAGAGCCTCGAGGGTGGGTGGTGAGGCGGTTTTTTGTTACTCACTGACCAAGTTCACGGGCAATTTCTGGTCATCTCTTCCAAGAGACTGTTGTGGGCTCAGGCGGTCCTGGGGGTCACAGAGCAGATGTGAGCTGAATCCTTTCCAGGGCCAGAAAGGACCGTCTCTCTCATGCGGTGTTCACCTCACGTGAGCAGAGTGACTGCGACCCGAGTAAGGGCTTTGTGTGGGTCTGGGTCCCGACCTTTTCACCTCCTCCTATGGGCTACAGAACACCATGTTGCCGAGCCCCTCGCTCCCCTTTGCACAGGATGGATGGGTTTGTACAGCCCCTAGCGCGATCCTAGTCCAGGCCAGGGGCACCTCTGTGCTATTGCACTACAGATAATAAACTGCCTTCCCACTGCTTGCATCGTTGGTGCTGCCCCGTCCCCCCCAGCCTTCGCCATCTTATCTGCGTGTTTGCATGGGGAGGCCTTGGCACTGCAGTGTCCCCTCCTGAGGCGGGAAATGTGTGAGGCCTGGGGCGGGACCAAGACTGGAAATAAATGTTCAAGGATGAGAGTAATTAACCCACTGGACCGTGGGGTGGGACGGATTCGTCATCTCTGCTACTTTTCAGCTCAAGATTGGCTGGTTTTCTAAAAGCTCCGCTCTAGGCATTGTGGGTGGGCTGGTCTCTGGCCTGGGCCATGCAGGAGGTCAGACTAGATGAGCACAATGGTCCCGTCTGGCCTTGGATGCTATATGGCACCCCCCTCCCCCCCATGTTTGGGGAACCAGAGGTGTGGTCTAGCAGGAAGTGGGAGTCAGGATTCCTGGGTTCTGTTCCTCACACTGGGTGGAGAATGGGGTCTAGTAGTTAGAGAGGCGACTTGGGACTCTGGACCCCTGCGTTCTCTCCCCAGCACCGGAGGTGGGGGGGTAATGGGAGCTGGTTTTCTAGTTCCAGCTCCGTGTCCTAATTTAGAGACCTCAAACAAGACATGTCCCCTTCTTAGTCCTGCCTTGGTGCAGGGGACTGGACTAGATGACCTAGCGAGGTGCCTTCCACTCCTCCATTTCTATGAGTCTTGCAGCCTCAGTTTCTCCATCTGCAACATGGGAATAAAAACCTTGTGAACTGTCATTAACCATGGGGAAACGTGGGCTAGGGGCTACAGTGAGACAACCTTGGCTGGGGCCACCCCAGCATGGCACAGCCTGGTCGTCTTCCCCGGGGGGGGGCGGGAAGCTGTGAGATAGTTGCTCTTCTGCAGCCCGGGAGGATGGTGACGCAGCAGCCAGGGTGTGGATGGCCTTTCAGGTGATCAACCCAAGGCCTGAGCTGCTTCCGAAGCCGGGGTCCCATTTCCCAGCATTCAGGGTGTGTGTGTTGGAGGGTGAAGAATGGGTGGGCGGGGGGGGGGCCTTGTTCCGCAGCACAGCAGAGCCCATGGCGCAGGAGCGGTGTTAGCATTCGGCGCTGTCCTTGGAACGACCTTGCAGCTGAGCCGCATGGAGGCTGCTGTGGCCGCGGACAAGTTCTGCGCGTGTTAGCGACAGGCTGATGCTGCTCCTGCAGCCGGCTGGACTCAGCTGAGGGTGGGAACCGGGGCGGGGGATATTAAAACACAGAATTGCATGGATCCCGAGGGCTGAGAGGAGGGGGGAGAGCCGAGTGTCACAGTGTGCAAGGGACTGGACAGGACTGGATATTAATTACCTTCCCTGGCTGAGATAACGCGCGCCAGATAAGGCAGCCTGCTAGAAGCTTGGGTGATCAAAGATTTGGGGGGGGGAATTGGATAAAGGGCCCACCAAAGCAAATGGGTGTTAATAAGCCTGAGAAGCCATTAGGAACAAGAGCCATGTTAATCACCCTTCGCTTCCTCAGGCCAGAGATTGCAGCTGGTGCGTTGTTTTTCTTGTCCTGCTGGAAGAACCAAATTGAAAAAGATGGGAGGCGAGTCGGACTAGTCCCTCAGCTTTTCTAAAGGGGCGGGGGAACGGGACGGGACTTGTGTTGCTGGGATCCCCAGTGGAGATGGGTGCATTTGGCCTTGGAGCTGCAGGCCCCAGAGTTAAGACTCAACTTTCCTTTGTGCTGGCGATGCCATGAATCCCCACGCCGGCTGGATGCTGCCTTAGCGCGCGGTGGCGTTACCCCGCGGGGAGCACACCAAACGCCAGGCTGGAATGTTCCAAGGTGCTGGACCGAGGGGTGTGGGTTTGAAATGTCTGCCCTCGGGGTTTGCAGTTTGGTTCAATGGCTCTCAGCCCCTCCCGCCATACAAGTAGTTCCTGCACCCTGGGAAGTTGGTGCCCAGCTCATAGGACCTGAGGCAAGACTTAGGGAAGAATTTCTGGCCTGGGAGGTTAGATGAGGCATCACATCTGGCCTTGGCATCTAGGACCCTTAGGTTTATAGGAGGGGGTGAGACTAGCCCTGGAGTAGTGTGTGTGGAAGGGGGCTAGTGCCACCCTGTGCAGGTGGAGGATAAAGATGGTCTTGGACCAGTGGGGACTAAAACACACGACGGCATTGCAGTGGGCTGGGCAGCTCGGCGCAAAGAGCAGCGCGATCCGGCCTGGGGATTTCTTTAGATACAAAAATCCTCAAAATGAGGCTGTTTCAATCTTAACGTCTCCACCTGGCAACAGAGCTGGAGAGAAATGCAGCGGGGCGGTCCCAGCTGTCCCCCGCTTCTGACAGCGTACCCTACCGCGCCCGCGGCTGAGAGAGGCCAGGACTGGAGTAGCTAGGCGTGCCCCTTCCCTGCTCCCTACAGCACCTCCTCCTGGGAAAGGCTGCAGCTGGGGATGCTCCTCTCCAGAGCCAGCATCCCAGTGGGAGAGGAGCCACTGTGAGCACCCTGCCAGGCTGGGAGAGAGGGCCTTGATTTCTCGGCGATGCACTTGGAACTGCTGCAGCAAGCCTGGGGTGAGGAGCGGGGTTGAAAAGGGGGTAGGGGATAGACAGAAGCAGGGGCAGCTGGCTGGAGTGGAGACGAGGCGAGGAGAAGGCCAATGGGAATGTGACAGGCAGCAGCGAAAAGAGGACGGACTCCTGCGTAGCTCTGCCAGGGCTGTCATGTTTATTGCACAGGATGGTCTGGATGAAAAAAAAGTGGATTCTCCGACGGAAACAGGTGCCAGTGAGACAATCCAGCCGTCTCCATAGCGACAGGGCGCTTTGATTGGCTTTTGTCACCACGAGTTCCGTTATCGGTTATACATTCAACATGAAAGGCGCAAGGATGCTAGGAATACAGGCGTTAGCACACACAGCTCGCCTGCCTCTGCCTTCGAAAAGGTACCGGCTGCACGTTAGCGTAAGACGGATATTAGTAAGTAGCATCGATAATAAGAAACACGTTGACCGTTTGCCCGCTCCTCGCCTTGTCCGCTGTGGATCAGACGTCGAGGATTAAACACCTCAGCACTGGCCAGGCGTGACACCAGGACTACTCACCAGGCCAAGGGGTTGTGCTGGCCCTGTCCCCCAACTCATCAGTGCCGGGACAGGGCTTGCTTTCCGACAAGCCTCTTCCAGGAGGTCACAGCCCCCGCGGGCTGGAGTCTGCTGCCCCAGCTTTTGCTTTTAAAAATGCTTAAAAATGGACATTGTGTTTAATCACTCCCATCACCATTAGCCATCAGTGCCACCTGCCCCGGGGTAGTCCTGAGAGAACCGGGCATAAAAAAATTCATACACAAAGCACTAACGCACCTTGGCAACAAACTCATATCAAAGGCGAGAAAAGCACTAAAAGGATCGTCCCCTTCCTAAAAGCTCAACTCCTGCTGGCCTAGAAAAACAGATGCTCTTCCTCCAACGCCCAAGTCAATCCCAGCACTTTGCACCTGACATTAAGAAACCTCCCGGGGACTGTGCTCTTCAGATCCCCTTTAAGGGGAGAAAAATTATCACCTGCTTCAGCTCAGGTGAACCAACCTGAGTCTGAGATTCCAGGGAACATGTACTGTAAGGAGCCTTCACAAAATGCAGAAGGATGGATACCACAGCTCTTCCCGGACTCTGGCTCGAGGGAGGGGAGGGGCTGTGCTGTAAGTAAGTCCAGGCAACCCGGCAGTAAGTCCAAGTGCAGCTACACCAGGCATCGTTTGCTTTACCTTCTGCATCTCCCCTCCCCACGGCGTCTTACCTGGGAGGAATCCAGGTAACACAAGAGATGGGGTGGCGCGAGCCCCTTCTCCCCTAGGCTGAGCTGGCTTTGGCAGTCTGGCCCCTACCTCAGCGGTGCAGTTTAGAACAACACCAGGGGGCCGGAACACGTTTAGGGTCCCTCGTAGCAGGGGAGCGGGTGGGGCAAGGCCTGGTGCCTGCTCTGATGGGAGTCAGGTACAGGCTGATTTATCACACACCTCTCTGAGTGGCACCTTGAGTTAGTTCTGCCTCCCCTAGGGATGCCAGCCTTGAGAAAGGGGGGCAGGGGGGCCTGGAAAGCAGCAGTCCTGATGCCTCCCAGGGTGGGAAATCAGTGAGCATGAGATCTTCCTTCTACCAGCTGAATTCCAGCCCTGTACATGGAGGGAGGGAGAGACACCCCCCCACACACACACATGCCCAGAGCGAATTCCTCCTTCCTCCTCCCCCGGCCCAAGCCCTCAACCAGCTTCTGCTCCCCCGCAACAACCCCTACCTTCCAGATGCGGACAATGCGGCGCCTCCCCACACATGCAGACGCACACGGGACGAAAGACGCACACAGCATGCCCAATGGCGAGAGACACATGCAGACACCACAGACCCTGGGTGGTGCTAAACACTGCAAGGCAGCTGGAAGGGTAGGGGTAGGGGCAGGAGCCCATGCTGAATTGCAGCTGGTCCTGCCAAGATGTGGTAACCCCCCCCCGGCCATACACGCCCTGCACTTCAGCTACAGAGATGGGCCCAAGCTGCTAAATTCAGACCCAAGCTCTCCCAAGTTGGGTGTTTGGCTGTGGAGGGAAAGGGGGGGGTCTTTTGACCCTGCCTCTAATGCTGTCCCCTTGGCTGGTGTAGCCCCCAGATCGAGGGGCTGATGGGAAGTGAAGGCCCACTGCCAACCCACTCTGGATTCATCATTAACAAAGCCCTCGCCCCAATTCCCCCACCCCTCATTTCCTTTCTTACTAAGCTAACGGGCATTTTGCTCCCCCCAGCACGACGGAAGCTCGCTCGGGAATTTGCTTTTGTAGGACAAAGCAGGAGCTGCCGGTGAAAGAGGCTTTGCCCTGAATGCCCTGCACCCCACACACAGCCCCTGCAGCCTGCAGGCCAGGGGCCAGGCTAGAGGCCGAGTAGTATTTGTGTCCTTTGGCCTGGCACAATTATTGCCGTAATGAGGGCGGCAGGAGGGAATGGACGATGCTCGCCGGGCCCGGCGCTTTCCGTTTCAATATTGCACTTGAAAAACAAACAGCCCCCCAGGTTGCAAAGTGCAAATGTCAAGAGGGGGCAGCCACCCACGGAGAGGGTGCCCAGCCGCCTCCTGGAGCCTGCCTGCCCTCTCTGCTCTGCCAGGAGTTCCCAAAGCCAACCCTCTCCTCTTAGCATCCCTGACCTTCTCATGCCCAGGTCTCACTTACCTTCAGTGTCACGGAGCAGCCTCTCGTAGAGGCTGGTATGTGAATTGATCGTACTGCAGGGACAGCAGGGAAAGGGTCCAGATGCAGATCCTGCAAGGGGCTGAGCACACGACTCTCCCACCACTGCAGTGCCAGCGTCCCAGAGGGGGCACGTGGGGCCCACCGATATAGAGAGATCAGAGCAAGTTTGCCCTAGGACCCTCCCATGGGAGAGGGGGTGTTAATCAGTACCCAAGCGGGCTGGCTCCAGGCCTTCAACTGTTCTCACTGTGCGTCCTGTTGTCTGCAGGAGCCAGCTGGGATGCAGGTGCCAGGCAGCCGTGCCCTGGGAAGGTGAGGAGACGGGCCAGCAGAGCGCAGGGATGCTAATAGATAATAATACTTTGCCCATCTCTGTTGCAAGGCTCGCAAAGCACTTTAGTTCCCAACCCCTCGTGCGGTCACATAGGTAAGTATTATTATCCCCATTTTACAGATGGGGAAAACCGAGGCACAGAGAGGTGAGGCGACTTGCCCAAAGCCACACAGCGAGTCAGGCCAGAGCCAGGGACTAGACCGCCCAGTCCCTCGCTCTGCCCGTTAAACTATGTGGGGGGAGGATGGGAGAAGAAGGGGAAAAGGGGCGCGTATTGAGCAGCTTGACATTGATTTTTCTATTAAAAACATAGAAAACATTCAGCGAGCGAGATGTGAACTGGGGCCTCCTGGCCGGGTGGCCCCTCCCTAGGCCCCCGGGCCAGGCAGCAGAGGCTGGAGGCCGCTCCTTGGAACAGAGCGAGGGAGGTGTAAGCAAAAGCATGAGGGAGTCTGATGGGACCCTGGGCGGCGGGCAGGGGGAAGACCCAGGCTGGGAGTGGGGCTAGGGATTGCACTAGTCCCTGGGGAAGGAGATCCCCTCCTCCCTGCCTCTGACGCCAAGGGGGTGGGGATGAGGCGAGGCGCCGTGGAGGGAGCAGAGAGGGGCCAGGGCATGAGGCAGGGGTGATAGGATGAGGTGTGGGGGGGGCGAGGCAGACGTGTCCAGCCCTAAAGGCTAGTCCAGCAAGGGCAGAGGAAGTGGCAGCCCCAGGACGCGCCTGTCCTCACGGGCCTTTGCAGACAGAACCACACGGCCACGGTGCCCGTCCCCTTCCAAATCCTCCCCCCCCCACGCCCCGGCATCCCCGCGTGTGGCACAAGGGACGGGCTCAGGCTCACGTTGGACACAGGCCGGTGCCAGGAGGCAGAACACATTGGGTGGGGAACTTGGCGGGGCCTGGCAGGGGCACAGCCCCCTCCGACTACTCCTCCCTATCCCACCAGGCCCCGGAGGGGTATATATATATATATAATATACAGATTTCATAATCAAGAGATTAACTAGTTATGGCTTCTATGGTGCAGTCAGTGGGTTCGGATGGACGATGCTCTTCACACGGGCAGTGGCAGCGAGCAATGGGTCTGGACTTTGGTCATAGATGATTCATTGGGGCGTGTGGGAGGCTCGATCGGACCTCCCCCGGCCCAGGGAAGGGCAGGGGGCCTCTGCCCACGCCTCTCCGGGCACAGCGCGTGGTAGCGACGCCCGGCTGCTGTGCTCTGTACAGAAGGGGGGCAGGCCCCCGTTGGATCAGAGGCCCCGGTTGCAGGTTTCGAGTCAGGGGGTGGCGACCCCCCACGGTTGGCTCATTAACCCTTTGATTTCCACTCCCCTAGGGAGCGAGCCAGGGCGGGGCCTTCGCCAGTTGGAAACAAGCAGGCGGGAGCGTGGAGACAGGGTGGAGATTGCAGCTGCTTGGCAGCCCCACCGTTACCCCGCCACCCGGGATGAGTGGGCCTGGAGCAAAGGTCACAAGTTGGAAGAGAGCCTGGATTTGGCTGGGTCCGAGTCGGGGGCACTGACCACCGAATCCTTCCGGGCGCCGCTCGAGTCCTGCTGGCTGCCGGCTGCCCCCGCGTAGACAGAGCTGGTGGACATCTGGTGGGATAGGGCCACGCGGGGCGGCACCGCCCCTCTGAGCCCGGCCTGGGGGCCCGAGCCAGGGGAGGCCGAAGCCTGGACCCCAGCCACGGAGGTGCTGGACTCGTGGGCCGAGGGCGGAGGGCTCTGGGTCATGGTCTGCGAGATCCCGTGAGGCAGGGAGGGCTGCGAGGCTGACAACGGCCTCGACTCCTCGCTCAGGCTGCTCGTGTGCAGGGCCTGCGTGCTTTTGTGGACGGCCAGCCGCTGGGGAGAGCCAGGAGCCGTCTGCTGAGTCAGGGAGAGCTGGGAGCCCGACTGACCCTGGGCGGCGTACGGGAACGTCCGGCTGGCCCGGGGGCTTTGGGTCGGAGGGCTGGACACCACCGAGGCGAAGGGGCCGGTGGAGGGGGGCCGGGGCGGCGGCTGCTGCTGCAGCGACAGGTTCTGCTGCTGGAGCAGCACCGGGGAGATGGAGAAGGGGCCGGGGACGCCCTGGGCGTACTGCAGGCGCCGCATCATCCTGGGCGAACCGAGGGCCACGGAGCTCACCAGGGGGCTGGCCATCTGGGGGCAGAAGCTCATGGCGACAGCCTGCTGCAGGGAGGCGATGGCCGAGGTCACCTGGGGCTGGGCGGGCGCGTATATGGCCGTGCGGTGCTGCAGCTCTGCCTGCTGCACCATCTCCCGGTCGTACTTGACGATCTCCTGGATGATCTCGTTCTCCTGGTTGTTGAAGACCCCGGAGTTCAGGTCGTGCTGGACCTTGTGCAGCAGGATGGAGTTCTTCTTCCCTGCGGGGTGGGGAAGGGGAAAAATGGGGCGGGGAGGGTTAGTCACATCCCCATCATTGTCCTCCTGCATGCAGTCCCCGCAGCCCAGCCCTTTATCCCGCCCTGACCCCTCTCCATGCATCGCTCGCATTGCCAAAGCCAAAAGTCACAGGGCAGCCACGGGCCTCCCTGCATCCAGACCTTCTCCGCCCCGTGACGTTAACAGCTCCCCAGCCACGGCAGACGCCGCAGTCCTGGCACCCTACGTGGCACGATATTTTTCAGACAGTTTATTCGATGAAAAGTGCCGTTCGGGTCGACCCCAAACTGGTTGTGAATTTGCTGTGAATCGTTCGGCCGATGACAAAAGGGAGGAGCGGGGAGGGTGCGGCTGCTTCAGCGCCCCCCGCGATACCCTTTAGCCCAAGGGTGAGGGAACCCATCAGGGATGTGCGAGAGCCAGGTTCAAATCCCTGCTCTGGGCACAGACCTAAAATGAACCTTTTCGAAGGACCGAAACGTCTGGAAAATGTTAGAACTGTCACTGAACAAAAGAATCATCATGTACCCAGCTCTGGCCTATACGTGCTTGGCTCGTCCTCCCTGGCCGGTCCAGGGCTGGTCCTTACAGCCTAGGTTTTAAACGCCCCAGTGACCATAAATCAGCCTTCACTGACAGCCCCTCTCGCAGCCTTTGGCTCCCTCGCTAGCTGATCGAGACGCAGGCCCCAGCAAAGGGAAAATTCCCCCGGCTGCAGGGAAGGGGCATGGGGGAGTCTCGGCGAGCCAGGACTCCCCTGGGAAGGGTGGGACAGAGAGGAATGGGGCAGGAGGTGCGATTGAAGAGGGATTTGGGGGAGCAAAAAGGAAACTGATGAGCAGGTGTGCACGGCTCCTTAGTCCTCGGGTACCCAGGGCTGTCAATGCCCAGGCTGCCAGCTCTGCAGGACGCCCCTGGGGATCCAAAGAGGGGAAGGAGGCGGGAAACCAGAGGCAGGCAGAGGAGGCTCTCCAAGCCCAGCCTCTGCGAGGAGGGAGCTAATCTAACTGGCTGTTCCCAGCAGGATTTGTGGGGCAATTTTAAAGAGGGAACAAGGCCCTGAGGTCCAACGCCCGACTGAGATCCAGAGAGGTAGCCACCCCTCCCCTGACCTGGGGAGAGAACCCGACACAGATAGCTAGGACTGCAGCCCGCACGCCAGCTCATACCCACACTCTCCCTATTAATGTCTAGTGTCCTCTATCCACCCCCAACGCCTCCCCTTGTCTTTGCTATCACTGCTTCTTCCCACTTCAACTGCTCCCCGGGACATTCTGGTTCCAGGGCAGCCAAACTTCTGCAGAGCTCCTGGAACTCAGCTCCAGAGCAGCAATTGGGCCTCAGGAGTCAGGCCAGAGGCTGTCCCCCAGGTGGGCCCCCTTTCCATCGGAGGCCTGAGCCCAGGAGTGATTGCACGGGGCCTGGGCAAGCCAGCGTGAGAGGGGATGGGCTCCAGGAGTGTCTCCCCCTCCATCGTGTCCCCAGCTCGTGGATCGGACCAGCATCCCTGCCCCCCCCGGTACCTATGCGGTCAAGGCGGTCGATGGCGACGGTCTCGAAGGCCCGTCTCATCATGGGGTGCTCCTCCAGCACCTCGTTGAAATTATCCACCGAGAGCGAGTAGAGGCGGCAGTAGGTGTCGGCCCGGACGCTGGCCGTGCGGCGGCCCCTCGTCAGCAAACAGATTTCTGGCGGGGGGTGGGTGAGAGGGGGACCAGGACGTTACCATAAAACCGTGCCCGCCATCAGGAGACGTCACAGGCTAACACAGCCAGCCTCGCAACCCTCCCGGGAGACACAGGGAGCAGGCGCAGAGAAGGAGCGACCTGGCCAAGTCTGTGGCCCAGCCAAGAATAGAAGCCAGGAGTTCTGGCTCCTGGTCACAGCTTTAAACACTAGCCCACGGCCCCCTCCCGCGGGAACCAAGCGCTGTCCTAGTGGGGCTTGCATAGAAGGCCGCTCCCGCTTACCAAGGACGCAGCATCCAGCCTGGAGAACGGCAGTGCCAGCCCGACGCTTGCCATCCCCCCGCAGCAGTGTCCGCGGAATAAGGCCAGCGAGCACGGGGGCCTCCCGCGGGCACTCACCTCCGAAGTAGGAGCCGTCCGAGAGCTTCATCTCCTTGTTGCCCTTGGTGAGGACGCTCACCACGCCGTGCTGGATGAAGTACATCTTCTTGCCGATGGTGCCTTCGCGGATGATGTAGTCGCCCGGCTGGAAGACCTCGAACTTCAGCTTGGTGAGCATGGCCGTGACGAAGTTGGGGTCCGCGTTGGCAAAGAGGGGCATGGAGGCCACCAGCTTCCGGCAATTGAAGTTCACAATCTCCTATGGGGGATGTGGCGGGGAAGGGGGTGAGTGGGAGGAAGAGACGGACCCAGGTACCGAAAACAAAGGCAGGAGGACAGGAGGTGTGGAGAAGGGGGACCCTCGTTTCCCTCGGGCTCCTCCCCCCAGCCTGGCTCTTGGGGTAGGGCAGCCCCCGCCTCGCTCTAGGGATGACACCTGCACCCCGGGGGCCTCCTCCAGCCCCCAAAGAGGGCTCCTCACCTCCCGCAGGGGCTCGTTGAGCTCGCCCAGGATGCTGTCCTCGTCGAACATCTTGCCCTGGTATCGGTGTTCGTAGTAGTCGTGGATCTTCTGCCGGAAGTCGGCGGGCAGCTTGTGGAAGGACATGTACTGCTCCACTTGCTTGTACTGCCGGGGGGACAAAACCAATCGCAGGCGTTGGGTGCGGCCGCGGGCAGAGAGCCCAAACGTCCCGCACCCCGGCGTTTGGTTCTGGGTCAGCCCATCCCAGAGAGCGGGGCTATAGCGGGATGTCCCAGCAGCCTGGAGGTGTCTGGAGATGGGGCTCGGGGTCAGGGCCTCTCAGTTATTCAGACAGTGTGGGTGGGAGCTCTGTCACCTGGGGCCTTTAGCAGAGACTGGTGCAATCTCAGATCCCGCCCCTCCTGCAAACCCAGGGGCAGCAAAGGCCGGTTCCTACCTGCCCCCGCATCACAGCATCACCCATGGGCACCAAACCACTGGCACCCGGGGGAGCTGTGTGCGTGCTGCTGGGTGCTCTTGGGGCCCTGGTCCCTTTGCTGTCAGCTCCAGCCCCGACCCAACAGCTAAGCTCAGAGACACCCCCCTCCCCCCGAGAGAACCACAAGCAGAGCCCCTCGTCTTTGCCCATCCACGCTCGCTCCCGGCCAGTGAGGGGCTCCTGCTCCAAGGACTCCAGCCAGCCGTTGGCAGGTCTCTCTGCTCGCCTGACACGCTCCACGGCTGTCTGGCTCCTCCACCCCTGCACGGCCTGTCAAAGTCCCCAGCACATGAGTTCCCAGCCCAGTGGGGGGGGGAAATTGCTGCTTTTCACCAGCTCACCGTCATCAGAGACACAGCGACAGCCCCCGGCTCCCACCTGAGGCCCCCCCCGCACCTTCCTTTTTAATGAGCAGCATGGAAGGGGATCATAGATAGCTGGACAGCTACAGATGCAGGAAAGTGAGGTGCGGGCAGCTGAGGAAGGGAAAGGCCGGAGGGGGGTGGGGGGGGGGCAGAGTTGGAATCCGCTCGGAGAATCACGGGGTCTGAATGGAGGCTGATGTGCTCAATCAGCAGGTCGTTCTAGCTCAGCGAGATGTTTTACATCTAGAGCAGCAGGTGGTTCTAGGTCAGGAAGTTGGTTCTGGGGGTTCCAGCTGGGTAAAGGCTCTGATCAGCGCTTCATTTGTAATCAAAGAGGTGCCAGGGCTCAAGCAATTTTTTTTACTTTCAGAAGCTATGCGGCAAACAGAGGCGCCGGGGGCTCTGACCTGCCCGGCCCGGCCCGGAGGTGCTGGGAGCTCTGAACTGCCCGGCCTGGAGGAGCTGGGGGCTCTGACCTGCCCGGCCCGGAGGAGCTCAGCCCTGGCAAGCTCTAGCCCAAATTAAGCCTGGGCTGTGATAAAGCAGGAGTTCTCAGCTGCCGTGTGCTAATTTCTTTGACTTTCCCACCTCAGCACCAGAGATGGGGTCACTTTCAGCAAGAATCTGACTGTTTGCCCAACCCCAGGGTCCCAGTGAGCTGGGAATACAAGGCCTGAACTCCCCCCCCCACCCTCCCCAGCCATTTCTGAACCTCTCCCCCCAGGCTTTTGGGGGGTTGAATCCCAACTTGAAGCTGCACCCCAATCTCCCAGCTTGGCCCCTCTTTCTGCTATGGGCTGGCACCGTGACCCCCATTGTACCGATGGGGGAAATGGAGAAACAGAGAGCCCCAAGGTTAGACAGCGAGTCAGCAACCCAGGCATCCGGCCTCCTGCTGGTAAGAAGGCGGGAGAATACGGGGGGAAGGAAGGTGGATGGGTGTGGGGAGTGGGAGATGGGGCAAGAGCTTGGGGAGTGCAAGGGAGCGTGGGGGGGAGTTGGGGGGTGATAGGAGGAGTTTGTATCCACAGCTGAGCTGTCGCCATCCCACGCTGCAGCTCTCTGTAACTGCTGCCCATGAATTCGCTCCCCTCCCTGCCACGCTCCGGCCAGGCCACTTGGCTGCTGCCTGGCGCTTGGCACAGAGCAGCTGCCTGGGCAGCCTCACTCCATTGCAGCAATTTGCCAGTGTCACTTTCTCAGCTCCAGGGGTGGAGTGGGGAGGTCACCTTGCAGGGAAGAGCCGAGAGCAGCCACCCGGGCCTGGCTGCTCCGCGACACACCAGCCTTGCATCCCGCTCCCTTTGGCAGCTGCTCCAATCACTAGCAGCCCCGGGAGCCCCGTCTCTCCCTACAGGAGAAACCCATGCAGCGAGGGAGCTTGGTCCCTGGTTCTGGGATGGATGGCGACAAAAGGATGGAGTGAGCTGGAAACACCCTCTGGCAGAGGGACAATCATGGGGGCCAGGGAAGCTCTCCCGACCAGGGTCCCAATTGGCGCTGGCAGGGCACGGCTGCCAGGTAGCGCCCCCCACGCTGCCCCTCCCCATAGCTAGTGCTCAGTGGTTCTGTCCTTACTGCAGGAACGTTGACTTTTCACAAATGGAAAGATCTAAAGAATCCAGGAAAAACCAAACCCCGCTCAGCTGGTGCCAGGAATTCAAAACTCCCCCTGCCAGCAAACCCACAGGCCCTGGCCTGGTTTCCACCCTGCATCCTCCTGACCTGAGCAGTTCAAGGAGTTTGTGTTTTATGCCCGTGTTGAGCTGTAGCCTTGGAGGTACCAGCCCTGGTATCAGTGCAGTAACTGGGCTCTGCTGGGACACTGAGTTCCCCCATCCTGGGAGTACCCAAAACACCACCCCCCTTCCCAACTGCTCCTGCACTGAGCCGCCTGGCACAGCCCCCGTGGCCTGGCCTGGATGGCGTAGTTCAACCTGCCTAAGGATAATTCTGTACAACAACAGGACTGGTTTGATGCCACGTAATCCCATTGCCGCGGGGTCAGAGAGGAGGGGATGCCTGGAATGGAGCTGCAGGATGCAGGGATTCAACTCCCTGTCATCACTTTATACAAACGAAAGGCAGCATTATTAATGGTTAGAACAGAGGGGCTAAGAGTCTGGACTCCTGGGTTCTCTTCCCAGCTCTGGGAGGGAGTGTGGACTACTGGTTAGAGTAGCAGGGGTTAGGAGCTGGAATTGTTGGGTTCCATTTCCAGCTGTGTAGAAGGACGTGGTTAGAGCAAAGGGACCCGGAGCAGCCACAGTTCCTGGGACTGGTTCTCAGCTGTGTTCTGGACCCACAGGAGGAGGACACGCAAACCTGCGGGGGTCCGGATGGTAGCGGTGTGGGTGGCCTACAAGCACAAATTAAGCCTCTGACTTGCCTCCAGGTCACTTAGTGATACAGCTGGAAGGGAGCCCAGGAGTCCTGACTCCCAGGTCCCCATTTGAACCACCAGACCTCGCTCCCATCCCAGAGCAGGAAACAGAACCCAGGAGTTCTGACTCCCAGCCCCCCGCTTGACCCACCAGAGCACACTCCTTTCTGTGTGGACACTGTGGGGAGGAAGAGGGGACGGGGACTATTTATTCGAAGAGCCGAGCTGTGCCCACAGCCCCCCGCCCCTGAGCAGCTGCCCTTCCACGTCGCTCTGATGGAAGAGCAAAGTCACCTTCTCCTCCCCACCTCCTGGCTCTGGCGTGCACCAAGGACATCCCAGCTTTGTCTCGGCATCTGTGAACAGCCCGGCTCTGTCCTGCACTGGGACTGCAAATGCCTCCGCATCGACCCATCCCCTCGGGTGCTGGAAAGGCATCCAAACCGAGCCATTGCCAGGGAGACGGGCACGGGGGCGGGGGCAGGAAGCTGGGTGCCCGAGGGGCCGGGAGGGAGAACGCAGTAGAAATGGGGGTGCGGAAGAGGCTCTCTCAGTGGGCCAGATCCTGGAGTCCTCACTAAGGAGCTCAGGATCTGGCCCCCTTCTAAAGGACGCTCCGTCTGTGGTGTAAGGCTCGTGGGGCACTCGCCATACAAATGCGGGCCCTCCCACCGAGGGAGGGGTCTGAGCCGTGAGCAGGGCGGTCCGTCTGCCTGAGCAATGCGGGGTGGGCAGGCTCCTCCAGTGAGAATCTCTCCCCCCTGCCCCCACTCCAGGACCCAAGAAGCAGCTGCATCCCTGGCTGCTGGAGGAGCGACTGCCACGCGCGCCCAGCCCCACGGGAGCCCTCAGGATTCCAGGCCTGTCTTGACGAGCTCCCCAAATGCTCCCTGGGGAGGCGTATGTGGAGCAGGCCGTGTTCCGGCAGCGCGGGCTCCCCCGGGACACCGGCTAATGAAGGGAAACGGCAATCTGGTGAGGATGTAAACTCTGGGGTTAGCAGCAGGATGATTAGTCGCCTTGCGGCTCACAGACCGCCTGCCTCTCGTAACACAGCCAGGATGGGCCAGCCCCCTGCCCCCACGACACAGCCGGAGCAAAGGGAAATGCAAGTTTTCAAAGCCAAGATCCGTCCCCAAGAAAGCCACGCAGCCAAAATTCTCCTGCCTGAACCAGGGGCCATCTGCTGGCGTTTTCCTAAACCTTAGGCCCTGTTAATCCCCCTCTATAATGCCAGGCTGCATTCAGCCCGGCACTCAGCCTGCATCCCCCCACCCCTGCAATACGAGGGTGCAGCCCACAGACCCCATGGTTGCCCTGGCTCATCTTGCGTGGCCCCGGCTTTGATCAGGATGCCCCATTGGACACTCGGATCTGAAGTCTCCATGGGTTATGCCTGTGTTTTAAAGGTAACGGGAGATGCACCTACTCTGTGTTATTTAAAAGAGTTGCATCCCTTGGGCATCTGGTCAATTGGCTCTTCCAACACGCCTCTTGGCTCCCTGTTAATATAAGGGCACTGGTTCCCCCTTAATATAACAGCTCAGTTCCTGCACTTGGGGTCATGATTCTGACGATGGCTGGGGCTTGTGTCTCCATGTGCAGGTCTGAATCCCCCTTGAGCTATTGATCCTATTGGAGACACTATCTCTGTCCATGGTCCTGGACTCGGCGCTATTAAGTGGAGGTGACTTGAAAGTCTCCCTGTCCAAGGTACCCAGTTCCACCTCAGAGAAGGATGTTGTCTAAGTGTCAAGAAAACCCTCGCTCAGCACATTCTCTGAAGACAAGGGTCGAGTCAAAGTCTATCCACAGTGCAGTAGGACAAAGCCCCAGTTTGCTTCCAGGCACAGACTGCAGTTACAGCAATAAAATACATAATATCCTGTATCCCGAAACGGTGAACACGTGACACCTAGGGATTCAGTTCGCCTCCCCATGCAATGCAGCCACCTCTGGGGTGAAACGGGGGAGCTGTTTGACAACTGCACTGAACATCAGCTTGGAAATGAGGAAAAAAAACCCGCACCCAGCTGAAACCTCAGAGGGGGAATTCAGGGGGCAGAAGGTAATCATCCAGGCAGGAATTCAGCCCAGGCACATGGGCTAACATCCCTGCTCTTGCAGAATTCCCAGGACCTGGGGATCAAGTGAGCAGGGCCTTGATGGGACATTCCATGGGTAGATAGTGCCCCCAGGGCGCAGCATCCCCCACACCCCAACTTGTGCTTTTGGGGCCAACACTGAACAACCTGGGCTCCCCTTGAAGCCAGCTCAGGAGGCGCTCAGCAGCATTGCACAGGATCGGGCCCAGCAGAGCACTGGTTCTGTGATCATCATCGGAGGAGGACGTGGTTATCGCAGTACCCCCAACCAAAGCGCCTGGGTCAGTCACGCTGCGTCCCAGCACCCCGCAGACCTGCACCGTCTCCAGTGTGAAAAAATCTTCCAGGCTTCCCACTCAAACACAGGCCGCAACCCGCCCCTCAGCGTGACACACCGCGCTTCCTTACCTTTTCCTGGTACTGGCGCCGGGAGGAGTCCAGCGACTGGATGAGGGCGGTGGCGTGGCCAATGAACATGGCGTAGCAGGTAGCTCCGACGATCATGCTGAGCATGGTGAGCCAGATATCCGTCATGCTCTCAGGGGCCTGCTTCCCGTACCCGATGCACAGCATATGGCTCATTGACATGAACAGGGCAAAGGAGTAGAGCTCGCTCCACGAATCGTTCTGCAAAGACAACATCAGCAGCGACGAATAACTCGCGTCAGAGGCGTCACTCAGCGTGTGCGCGCACCTGTGTGGCTGTGGAAGGAGCTGCTCAGACCCAACTCTCCGCTTCCCGGAGACCAGCTGATAAAAGACAACTGCTCTGTGTGTGTGTGTGTGTGTGTGTGTGTGTGTGTGTGTGTGTGTGTGTGTGTGTGTGTGTGTGTGTGTGTGTGTGTGTGTGTGTGTGTGTAGTGAGCGAGTGAGAGATTGCGTGTGGAAGCGGCTGCTCAGATCTTCCTTGGGACCCGCTTTTAAAACACAACCCCTCTGCTAGCGTCTTGCTGGGGCGTCGGGAGACATGATTTTGGACCCAGCGTCAGGAAGAAATAAACACAAGGCGGTTGGAGGTGTCCATAGAACATGCTGCCTCTCTACACTTCTTGCATAGCGTCAATGGAAACAAGGTGCAATCAGTCCTGCCCTCCCCCACCCCGGTTTAGTTATTTGGTTGTTTTTACTGGTTTATGAAAACGCATGCATCCCCGAGCGCATTTTACAAAAATGAAAATATTATCCATAATTTATTAACGACCGTCAACAACGCTCAGAAGCAAACCCGAGCTTTTGGGAAATGACTCTTCAGCCTAGAATAGCACAAGTCCGCGTCATCAGCCAAAGGCTTGAATAAATAGATGGGGCCTTATACTATTCTGGGTGACCGAGGAAGGGAACAGAGCATAGAGACAAGGGCTGGGCAGACAGCGTGAGCAGCCCAAGGTCTAGGCACCACCCCGAGTAGGATCCACAAAGGTAGTTAGGCGCCTAACTCCCATTGATTTCAATGGGATTTAAGCACTGAATTCCACCCCAAGTCCCCGTTACGTCCCACAGAGTAGCATCTTCCCTTCCACGCCAAGGGCCTGATCCTGCAGTCCTGCCTCAGGCAGGACTCTCATGAAAAGCATCTTGCGAGACGGCAGGATCAGGCCCAAGGTGCTAGCCCAAGTCCCAGCTGCATGGGAGGGGCCGGATTCTCCTCCTCTGGTGATTGGAAATGGGAGGAGCCACCAGGCCATGAGCCATAAACTCCAGGGCTGCCCAGCTTAAAAGAAGGAGAAAAAATAATCAGTCTGTGTGTAGATTCACATAAACCGGCTGGGTTGAAATCAGAGGGAAGTGGCAACCCTGTGGGCCAGGCTGGGAGGGGAGAGGGCAGCTGGGATGCAGTTAGAGGCAAAACACACGGATCATTCCTGACCCTTCCAGATTGGCTGGGGAACGCGGACGCACGCACAGACCCCATTCACACACGCACGGCCATTACAACGCTCTCACACACTCCCCATCCACACACGCGGGCAGCTTAATCTCCCACTGTTACTATTACCACACCCCCCCCCCCAACTATCTATACACAGACTGCATAACGACTCTCCCGATCAGCATTGGCAGACATGTACACAGCTGAGTCACCACACACGTACACAACCATTGCCGCATGCATACACAGACACCCCCAAATGGCCATGCACATGCTCTACCGTACACCCCCCGCCCCAGGGGCAAGCCAGCCTCTCTGCACACGCCCCAGTGTTTGCGTCCGGGCAGCAGGGCGGAATCCTATGAGCATCCACATCCATGTGCAGACACATCGGTGCACCACATGACCACGCACGCATCCCTGGTATTAACGATTTGTTTCAAAATGCAACTGACCCAGCCTCAGAGGTCACATGTTTAGGTCCAAAATAAAGACCAGATCTTGGAAGGAGAACGCCCGAGTCCCTGGGTGCCAATGGAACTCCACCAGCAGGGGGCGCTGCTTTGCGTCGGCAGCGGTCGGAGCTGCATAGTCCAGGTTGCAAAGGCTCCTTCAAAAGATCTGCTCAGTACATTTTTCCAAAGGCCTTTAATGCACCTGGACCCTTTTGTTCAGTGTCCGGTTCCCAATCTCCTGTCTCCCTATCACCCCCACATAGATCCACCCTTGGCTTGGGAGCGTTTTGTCTTTACTCTGCCTGTCACTTGGCTCCCAGAACCAGGCCGACGTGACAAGGGTAGGTTTATATAATCTGTCAGTGAGCTGGGACTCTGCCAAATCCTACTGATGGATGAGGAGCTAACAGAAGCCTCGGTTGGGAGGGAGGAATGCGGGTCCCGGTGAAGAGAATGAGCTCAGACAGTCTGGAGGGCACCGAGTTTATTAAAGTACTTGTGCTGGAATACTTGGCTTGTGTGGCAGGAGAGAGAATGCAAGAAATGAAAAGCTACCAGTGTGTTGGGAAAGCAGGATGTAGAGGGGATAGTACATGGACACCCGTAAGCGGAGACCAGTAAGCATGCCGTTCTGGGGAAGGTGTGTTATAACGGTCAGAGCACAGGTTTGGGAGGCAGCAATTCCTGAGTTCCAGCTCTGTGCCTCAGTTTCCCTTTCTGTAAAACAGGCAGTACACCACACCTGCTTCACAGAGCGGTGTGATGCTCAATTAGTGCACTCCTCGAAGCAGAGAAGTACGTGGAATTAAAGCGTTGCACCGAACTATTGCTGACGGTAGCTACATCTGTGATGGGTCCGTGAGGGATAGAGAGATCCCCTCGAAGACAGGGAAGCTTCATTATTCCTTTCCTCTGTGATTACACAGTGCCACAGAGAGGACAAGTGACTTGCCCAAGGTGACACAGCAAGTCAGTGACAGAGCTGGAAAAAGAACCCAGGAGTCTTGACTCCCAGCCCCCAGACTTCATCCCATTCACTGTAACAGAACCTGGAGCCCAGAGCCAGAGAGCAACCCACACCTTCCAGCCTTACCTTGCCTTGCATATTCTATTCTGTTCTCACTAGAGTCTTATACTGTGCCCATGAACATAGGAGCTGAGCTCCTTACAATGAGGCATAAGCAACTGGGCTAGCATCTGTCCCATGTGGTTTGTTCTCTCATCCTCTCCCCTAGGGGAGCAGTGTGCATGGGAGTGTCTTGGTTTGGAAATTTTAATCCACAGGTTGCTCCATGCTGATGTTAGAGAAGGCAGGTCAAAGGACACTTGGAGAAGAAGGTGGGGAGGTTTGGGATGGTCCTCGTTTCCTGGAGGAGTTCGTCCCACAGTCTCATACCAGACCCCAGACAGCTCCGTCCTCCTCACAGATGCACTTTCCCCTTATGGCAGCCACTAGAGCCCCAACCTTCACCGCATGGTGACCTGGGGTTATCTTGAGGCTGATCGCTGGCCTTTCCTAACACCAGAAATGCATCGGAGGCAATGGCAAACTACCCTTGACCAACTGGGCCCTGATCTCGGTTGGGCCTCTTGTTAATTCTCACGCTGTCATGGACAGTGCAGGGACCATCGAATGTGTTATGTGCCTCCATGATGTTCTGTCCTAAGCCCAATCTGGCACGTGACGAGGTAGGATGACTGTGATGGAGTCTATCAACACCATGCAGCCATTGTGTTTCAGGTCTTCCGTGGGGCCTTTTCCATCTTTCTTGCATTAGGTACACGTCCAAGGTGGTTCTCGCCGGGAAATTGATAGGCATTCGGAGCAAAAGGCCGTACCACCTGAGAACACTGGGCAACCATTGGAGAGAGCAGGACCTGTTTAGTTAGAAGATGGATCTCTTCATTTGACTTGAATGCGAACCATTAGACTTTTTTGATCATTCGGCGATGCTTCCCTTGGACGGTGTTCAACTTCTTTCCAATCTAAGTGCTACAGTAATACATCTAACAACCACTCCTGCCACTGGCCAGCCAGCATCTCTGTACATGCCCCAGCGTTTGTCTCCAGGCAGCGGGGTGGAATCCTATAAGCATCCACATTCATGTGCAGAAAGTTACGTGCATCACAATCCCACTGCACGAGACACACACGCACACATAAAGGCAGGTACCCGCCCCATCAATAACACTGACAGGGCCCGACACTCACATACGTGATATGCCCCAAGACACACACCGGGCTTGTTGTGCTAGGGGCTTGAGTTTCGGTTTCAGGTTGATCCTCAAGGTCGTGGATCCTGCTGAGGCAATACCTTCCCCTTCCTAGAACTCCTGCTTGGGTTGGAAAAAGCCTTTCTTGTGTCTCAGTCATTGCAAGGAAAGTGGGGGTGGAGGGGAGAGAGAGACGGAAACCGTAAGACACGGAGGAATGAAAGCGGATGAGGTAAACAGAGAGGGGAGGAAGAAAGGGACTGAAACAGTCAGAAAGAGAGGAAGGCAAGGGAGGAAAGGGGAGAAAGACCCAGATGGAGGGAGGAAAACACAAGGAGAGAGAGAGAGGAGGAGATGCAGACTGGCTACAGGGGATAGATGGAAAGAGAGGAAGGGAATTGTGCGTAGGGATGGGGAGATCTGTTAATGATGTTGCTGCAAGGCCGCGATAATGCAATTAAAAGCACGTCCCATTATTTATTAATAGCAGTTTTATTGCTGGAGGAGAATGGGGGGAGGAGGGAGGAAGCAGAGAGAAGCCACAACATCTCTGCTCTGTCTGCTATTGCTTAGCTCCCCTGAAGGAGGGAGGGGGCTGTGTACTTCCAAGCCATAGCTCTCTGCCAGCGACACAGCGCCCGGCCTCAGGGCATTGATTTGGCTTCCAGCCCCTTTGGCTAATGACGCACCAGAGCGGGAGAGGAACAAGCCCTGCTCCTGTGTCCATGACATCACAGCGAGACGTATCCTCCTGTCTCCCCCAGGACAGCTCAGCCGGGAGACTGGCTCCGCTCCCCGCTGCACCAGCTGGCTAGGGGCTAACTATCACCCGCCCCACAGATCACAGCCAGGATCCCGGAAGCTGCCCCCACAGCAGTGGGGAGGGAGCATCCTCAGGGAGGTTTGAGACTCTGCCATGTGGAGTTGCCAGAAGGGGGCAGGGATGGCAGAAGGCAAGTGTCTGCTCATCACCTTAGCAGGAGGAGAGGGGTTCTGAATGGGTCTTGGCTTCGGGAGATCCAGCTCCCAGCACCCTTTGGAGCTGATGCGACTCCAGCCCGAGAGCACCCAGATGCCGGTGTGCAGCGCCCCTTGGCGCCAGAACACAGGGGACGAAACCGGAGGGAGCTGAGGATAAAAAAAAGCATCGGAAACAATGAAGAGGTTTGCAGGGGCTGCAGGACTGGACAGACCTAGGCTGGCTAAGCGCCGGGGACAGGACATACCCATCTACACACATGGGCGGGGTTCAACCCCGGGCAAGGAGAGGAGCCACTGGGGGGCACTGGCCAGCAGTCACGGGATGAAACCGACCAAAGGCACTTTTAGGCTGATGGCATAAGGCTGGAGGAATCGTCTCCTACGGGATGCGGTGGGAGCCCCGTTCGCTCGGGATACTTTGAACTAGAGCAGCCCAGCCCCAGGAGAACCGGGAACCGGCCGGCTCTGGCCGGGGAAGGGACCTTCGAGCCGGCCCTGCTTAGCACCGTGTCCTAGCTCTATTTGCTGCGCAGGAGGTGGCTCCCCCCCGGCACTCACCACCATGCCGTTGATGGAGACCCAGCAGTTGCTGGGGAAGTCCTGGAGCATGGGCACGAGGAACTGGAGACAGCCGTCCCAGTGACACAGCAGCAGCATCATGCCAATGAGGTTAATGATCCTCATCACCGCGCTGGCCAGGTCGTAGGTCATATGGAAGATCTGCCAGGGGGGAAACAAACAGCATGAGACCACGGTGCCCAGGCCCAGCCAGTCCTCCCCCTGCTGTCCCAGCCTGCACCGGCCCACTCCAGAGGGAGCAGCACCCGACGGGGGGCGGCTGCAAAGCAGTGCCCTGTACCAGGCACGCAGCAGCAGCTTCCCTAGCGGAGATGAGTGGCAGGGTTCACTGGGGCCTTTCACTCCACTCTGACCTGGGGGATTTGCAACCCCCTCCCCTGAGCATCAGGCTCATCACACTCGTGTGGCACCTGATTCCAAGCCAAATCTGGTGCTCTCCAAGGGTTCCCGAACCTGGGCTGAGCTGGGAGTTTGCAACCGAAACCGGGCAAGCTCCGCAGGGCACCGGCAGCAACGCTCTGCACGGCTCCAGGCCCAGCTGCCCGGCATTAGGGAGCCGGGGCTCAGGAATCACCTGCTGTATGTTAACAGAGAGGACTGCTTTCCTTCCGCCCCTCACGTCCTCTTACACGCAGGACCAGAATCAGGGGGTCACACAACATGGGCAAACTGGTGCCTTGTTAGCCTGCAGCCACCTGGCCAAAGAGCTAGGGACTATTTAGCTGCCCTCATGGACCATCTGTACTGTCTCCATATGCCCGATGGCAATCGGTCGGTCTGTGTGTCTCTCTCTCTCTCTCACACACACACACCCACCCACCCCCTCTCGCCGCTTGCTTGTTATATCCACAGTACAAAGAAAGCCATTTCACATGGGTTCTGATTCACAGCTGCTTATGATGCTAACGAGCCAAGACAGGGCTGCTTAGCACAAGAAGCGCCCGCTTCGAAATTCCCAGATGCTCAGGAACCATGGGTTCAAATCCCAGCTGGGTTAACTGAGCCGGGCACATTCTGAAGGGGAAAAAATCGACTTCCGCGCAGTGCGCTGTGAGCGGATCTAGAGGAGGAGACTTTAAAGCGCAGAGTTTCTGCACCGACATTAAAGACACCAGGGCTCTTTCTTTATGGGAATATTGGCAAGCCGGTTGGGCCAACAGGGCAACGGACTCCTTTGGCATGAGTGGCACTGTTTATATACAGGACGGGCACACGGCTGCACGATGCTGGCAGATGCTGCGTTCTTCTTCTCATGAATAAGAGCAGGAACTCTGCAGCCAGCGGCCGTTGTGGGCCCGTCTTTTCACTGACATCTGTTCGCTTGAAAGCGGTCTCTGTTCCCGGCAGGAGCCTGCCGTTATTTTAGGCACCTGGGCTTCCCCTGCCTCCACTGACATGTGCTTTGCATTCAGTCTTCCTGCTCTTGGGCCCCGATCCAGCAAAGCTTGACCCGCAACGATCCCTAGCTCTCCTCAGCAGATCGCAAAGTGCGGGCAGTACCATTACCCCCATCTTACAGACGGGGAAACTGAGGCACGGAGCAGGACGGGACTTGCCCAAGGCCACCCAGCTGCCCAGTGGCAGAGCCTGAAACAGAGCCCAGGTGTCCTGAGTCTCAGCCACTAGGCCACCCTGCCTCTCTCTCCAGCCTGTAAACTCTGCTGCCTAGAAGGGATGAATCGCGGGGTTTATGGAAAATGTGCTCTCTTGCAGCCACTTCCCTTTCCAGTACCCTGGGCTCCTGACGGATTAAAGGTGTGTGGGCACCACAGGATTAAATACATTGGTCTCTGGGCTAACACTAGACTGCAAGCATTGTATCTCCCTGTATGTTTGTACAGGGCCCTCAATAATGATACCACCTCGCACTTCCACCCGTAGATCTCACAGCACTTTCCAAAGGAGGGTCGTTACCCCATTGTATGGATGGAGAAACTGAGGCACGGGGAGACGTGACTTGCCAAAGCTCAACCAGCAGGAGTAGTACCTAGGTGTCCTAGCCGGTGAGAGGAATAGACTCCAGGGGCCCTAGCCCAAGGAGTCACATTGCCTCTCTACTACTAACAACTACCCCAATGACTCCATCTGAGTTAAGCTACAGCTGGATTTACCCCCCCATGACCCCTCAGGGGCACACCCAGAGCTCCCCCAAACTGAACAGGGCACAAAGCACTTGGATCTCCCCCCACTCCCAACCCCATTTCAACATGCTTTTCACCCCATAGGCCTGGCAAATCAAACAGAGAAGCCCATCCACCAAAACACCAGACTGACCCTTTCCTCTCCTTCCCCCACCCCCGCAGCCAGGCAAAGGCCACCCTGAAATCAGGGCATGTGCGGGAGGTGGGGGGAGGGAAGGAAATGATGCCATCCGAGTACCAGCCTCATTGACAGCAGAGATGGTGCAAAATTCAGAGCCAGATTTCCACCCTCAGGGCTGTTAGGATCCTATTCGGCCTGTTCGACACACGGGGCTGAAATGCGAGCGGCCTGTCTGGCTCCAGGTTCAAATCCTGAAAGGCCCAAAGCATAGGGAAGTTTGCTTTGGAGGGTGGCGGTTGGGGAGTCTCTAACAGGCCAGCAGGGGACATGGATATGGAAGCGGGTTCTCACCGCGGAGCTAGAATCATTCGTGGTGTAACTCCCAAGACATAACCAGGTGTGACGGAGTACCAGGAAGGAATCAGACCTCTGGCGTGGAAATTCACTGGTTAATTTCGGTGCTGGCGGATAACAGGGCTGGTGATGAGAATATGCAAGAGTCCCATCACCAGGGGACTCTGCTAGCAGCCCCCACGGGCTGTGGTTAGCCAGCTGCTGTGGGCCCAAGTCCCAGCAAGTTAATCCCACAGCAAAGCTCCCCACCCCCAGATCATTGGAATGGGGTGGAAAAAGCCAGGGGACTGAATTTCCCCTCTCACACCAGGTGAGCCGGAGGGTGGGGGGCTCCTGGTAGCAGGTCTCAGGAGAAAAAGAAGCAGCTGTTTGCTATGCTGGCATAACCCTGTAGTGTAGACGCAACCTACAGTGATAAAAGGGGTTGTGCTATAACCACACAACCTCCCCGAGCGATGGATTTTTCTCACCCTGAGCGCCGTAAGCTTAGACCAGCCGAAATCTGCACCTTGCACAGACAGATCTTATGTTACTGCCCCGTTAGGGACAGTTAAGAGCTCAGCACCTACCTAGAAATGCAGAGCCCGCAGCATCACCGGCCACCCTCCAGGAGGCAGGACTGCACACAAGTTTTAACCTGAGCACGAGGCAGGGGCCAGCGATGTGAGCAGACCCCGGGGAGCTGGGATCCTCCGTTGTAACGCAACAGCACCCCCCCCACTTTGAAGACCTGGGGCACATCATTTCAGCCACCGCTTTCCAGCACCGCCTTTCATTGGGGAATCCAGCTCACGCTAGGGCCTGACTTTAACACATCGCGCTGAGCTGCCCCTGCTGCAGCGGAAGTTGCCAGGAGTTGTGGGCGCTCTGAAAATCAGCCCCCAGCCCTCTCCAGTTGGGCGCTAAAAACATATACCACTTTCGGGAGTGTGGCCACTAGTCTGCCTCAGTCCCCCCCCAGGAATAACAACATCTCCTGCCTTGCCAGGGCTCTGCGAGAATGAGGTTGCATTTGCCAAGCACGGGGAAAGATGATTAGCACAATTTTATCAATGAGGGCTAGAAATGGACCCACGCCCACATCTTTCGGCTTGGGAAGATGCAGGCCGGGTGCCTAAATCTGCATTTGCTAAAGAGCGGTTGTGAGCAGTGAGAGAGTCACTTTGGGAGGAGACCTGAGCAGGCTAGAAGAGGAAAGGGGTGCACCAACCTTTCGCACGCTGCAGGCACGGGGTTTCAAAGAGCCTGCATCCTGCCAAGCTCAGAGGATAAAACCTGGGCCAGGCTGACTGGGGGATCACAGGGTATGACTGAGGCCCCCAGCCAGCTCCACACAGGGGCCTGCCCACATGGATCAGGACCTCAGGCTGACTTGGGTCTCACACCCAAGGGTGCATCTAGGATGCATCTCACCGTTGTTAATGCACTGATCGTCACAGCAGCCCTGGGAGTAGGGAACGGCTGTTAACCCCATTTCACAGATGGGGGCTCAGACCTGCAAAGGGATGTAGCGATTTTGGGGCACTCAGCCTTAAGTGACTTGCCCAAGGAAGCCCGGGGCAGAGCAGAGAATTGGACCCAGGTCTCCCAGGGGCTAGCCACGGAGCCACCAGTCCTCTCTCGGGCCCATGCCTAGGGTTAAGATGTGAGGCATCACAGAGGGTTTTAGCCTCTCGAGCGGACAGATCTGGGGTTCTCTCAGGGAAGCTGCTTTGCGTTTCACTCTCACTGAAGGAGCCGCTCAGCTCAGCTTCCCTCACTTCTCAAACACCGGGGGCCGCGCAGGGCACAGAGGATCCAGCCATGGCCCTCTCCGGCAGCAGCCCTTTCCCACTGGTAGTCGAACTCCCTCCTCCCGAGTGGAGCAGACGGGACAGGGCCGCATTGGGGATGCCACTCCTAGGGGCACCATGCTCTGCAGCCCACCCCTCGCCCAGAGCACCCCGGCAAAGTGGAAACTCAGTGCAGCTGCCTGGCTCCTGAATCCCACTGGGCTTCTGTTTCCAAGGCCAACGAGAGGCTCCTCCCCTGCCTGGGGCTTTTCTAATACGTGACACTTTGTACGGCACCACCTGGCTGAGGATCTCAAAGCAATTGACAAACAGGGAGCAATTAAGCTTCACAATACCCCTCCCCCAATTTTAGCCCTGTTCCACAGATCGGGAAACTGAGGCACGGAGCAAGGATGTGCCCACTGTCACATAGCGAGTCAGTGGCAACTGGCAGAAAGTGAGCTGGGACTGGACCCCAGGAGTCCTGCCTACCAGCCTTGTGCTGTAGGCACCAGACCATCCTCTTCCTCCTTCTCGTACTACAGAGGGGGTGCAGAGCAGGGGATGCAACACATCTAAGATCACACCACACACCAGGGGCTGAGCTGAGAATAAAAGCCAGAACACTTAGGCTGGAGCTGTGAACACTTACCCCTGTTCCTCCCCAGCATTGGGTGCATCCTAGCAATTCCTACATGCTTCCCCTGTTGGATCCAGCATTGCCCCCGCCTGAATCAGGATACGGGACAGGACTGACCATTTTACCCAGGACTGTCCATAGCCACATGACAGCACACAGGGGACTAACCCGTGCCAATGACTCATGGCGTGTGGCACAGGAATTAAAAAGTTTGTTCCTTAGCTCAGAGCGACTGTTGTTAGCTTACACTATGGCACGACAAAGTCCCCAGCTTGAGAGCATCATGAGTTTACCCCCCTTTATCACCGGTGACGTGATCCAGTGGTTAGAACCAGGGGGAGGTCGGGGTGGGAGAGGAGACAGTCCAGGACTTGCTTCTGCAGGGGTCTTGACAGTGTGAAAACACGCACGTCAATAAACTCAGAAGATAGGAGCCAGGAGGCAACAAACAGGCAGGAACACGTGTGTGTGTGGGGGGGGTTATGGGTGTTTCATAGCACAGTCTCCCCACAGCTTGAGGGTAAAACTCCCCCGTCTCCAGGAACCGCAAGAAGGATCCTGCAGCTCAGATCTAAGCTAAGGCTTTTCCATAGCACGTCCAGATGCAGGGGATTTTTGCATTATTTCCCAACCCACATCTGCCCTGCACCCAGCATCTTGCACTGTTTCAAAGACCCCAGAAGGGAGATATTAAACGTGCTTCAAATCCTCTCACTCGCTTCTACCTAGTTTAATGCCCAGACCAAGGCAGCCCTCCCGCCCCTTCCCCCCCGATATCACTAGTGAGCGAGCCTGGCACCCCCATCCCACCGCTGCAGGGCTGGTCTCTGGAGCCATCCCTCCTCAACCGGCTCTGAGATCTCTCAGCAGCGGCTTGATACAGGCTTGTAACTGCCATGTATGAAATCTTAACAGAGGGAGACGCCCGCCTCCGGGGCATCAGTCACCTGGCAGGCCTGGGCACAGCTGGGCACTGTGGGACATGGACCACTCTGAAACCGATGCCGGCCATACCCCACAAGGGCACTTCCAGGAGAAGCCAGGGGAGACACGTTTTCTATCTAGCTTCTTAGACCACAGCCCATCCCTGTGGAATCTGAGCCCGCACACCTGCTGGCAGGACTGGGGTGAGCAGAGGGAACGCTACTCTGCACTGCGAGAGGAGACAATCCAGGGAGTCTCTGAAAACAGAGATACCGCTGAGTGTCCACAGCAGGGCCTGGGGTAGGCCAGCATGTCCCAATGGGCGTGTGTTTAAAGGGGAGGGCAGGGGGCAAGGACAAACCTCTCAATTGTTGGCCATCATCCAAACTTCCAGTAAAAACCCCCAAGTCTCTACCTGTTAGAGCAAACCTTGTAAACACGCCCCACATGGGGCCAATGCAGCAGCATCTGCATGAGTCTGCAGAGAGCCTGAAACAATTGCTCAGAGGTGGGAATGGTCCTTTGTTTCCAAGGGTGACAATGACACTGTAACGTCAACACGTCATTATGACCCTGGGTCATCCAAGGAGAGGAAGGATGAGTCCGGGCGGGGAGAGAGACAGGAGGCGAGAGGGATGAATGAAGGCCTTTAACACAGCACGGGGCGGGGAGGGGGCATTCTCTGGTTGTCAGGGCTCAGCTTTCAGAACGGTGGGACAGAGGCATGTGGGTGGACCATGCTCACACAGCACGCAGGGGATTGACTTCCCTGCCGAAGGACATGGGACACTGCAGGTAACCAACCCCCCCCCCCCCCCCCAACATGGCAGCGTGTCTCAGAGCCTGGGTCAACTGACTCGGACTCGCGGGGCTCACACTACAGGGCTAGAAACAGCAGTTTAGACGTTCCCGCTTGGAAGGAAGGAAGCAGGCGGCACGAAATTAAATATTTATTACAAACGGCCGCCCGCCATGGTTATTAATAGGAGCTATTTGACGGGGAGGGAGCTGGCCACAGGCAGGGCTGCTGCACCCATGCATGACACTGACAGGAGGGGAAGGAATTACAGACAGAAGAGATGGAAAAGAGCTAATGGAGCAGCTAGTGCTGCCAGCCGAGGCTGGTTTCCTGCCGTCGTGCTCCTGGCAGGTTAAGGAACAGGGGATCCAGGAGATGGGGGTTCAGTTCCCCGCTCGGACACCAACTCCCTTGGGCCAGTCCCTTTCTCTCTCTGGGTCTCAGCTGTAAGCAGAGATAAGGAGTCTTCCTTTCTCCCCGGTTTCAGCTCGTTAGCTGGGGGTTTGAAGTAAAGGAAAGCCCCACTTGAAGGCTCCCAAACTATTGAAAGGGATATGACCCAATTCCTATGTACTACCCAGTGGTTCTCAACCAGGGGTACTCATACCCCGGGGATGCGCAGAGATCTTCCGGGGAGCAGTACCTCCACTCAGCTAGAGATTTGTCTAGTCTTACACCAGGCTACAGAAAAAGCACTAGCAAAGTCAGCACAAACTAAAATTTCAACCATTGACTTGTTTACACGGCTCTGGGTGCTGCATACAGAAACGTAAGTTCAGTATCTATATTCCAGTCGATGGATTGTATAATTATATGGTAGAAATGAGAAACAGCCATTGCTCAGTCACAATGTGCTGTGATGCTTTTGTATTTTTGTGGCGGATTTTGTCAGCAAGTCGTTTTTAAGTGAGGTGAAACTTGGGCTACGCAAGACGAATCAGACTCCTGAAAGGGGGACAGGAGGCTGGAAAGGTTGAGAGCCCCTGTGCAGGGACTCAGGGGGAGGGGCAGGATGGGAGAGACGGTGGATGATGGCACAAAAGTGAGGCCCAAAGCAAGAATCTGGATCCGCTACTTAGCCCTGCATGTGTCAGCATCAGCTCCCCTGCCCATCAGGTGCAGGGAAGCAGCTCCCCGGAGCTCTGGGCAACAGGGGGTCCCACAAACCCTGTGCTTACGCAGAAGGAGTCTCCCGCGTCCAACAGAGACAAGGGAGTGACAGCGCTGTGCTCTCCCCCTATTGAGTTGGGTCACGGTGCAGGGCCACTCTCCCCGCTGACAGGACTCGACGGCAGTGAGCGGGCTGTCAGCTCTGATCCAGTGTGAGCGGCGCTTCCCTGGCGGGGTTCCTCGCAGCACGGAAACCTGCAGCAGGCAGCATGGGGCAGCTTGGGCTTTTTGGGTCCCTGCCGAGCGTTCCAGCAGCGACCCAACCCAGGGCCCCGTGTGTGGGCCAGGCTCAGCAGAAAGCAAACCCAGAAGCCCATGCTGCCCTCAGAGCTGGGTGTGACCCCCAAATCCCAATCTCCCTTTAGGGCAGGGGATGCCACTTGGATCCCAATCCCTGCCCAACCCCAGCAAGGAATCGGTGCGCTCCCTCCGGGCAAGGGTCAGGTGAGACCGTCCCTGCTCCTGGCCTTGTCACACCCACAGCCTGTGACATCATGCTTATGACATCAGATGCGACATCACAGCCGGCAAACTGCAGGATGGTCTCTGCAGGCCCCAATCATTCCCAAGTTCCCTCGGATTCAAAGGCCCCATCACTGTGCTGTGTCAGCCTCTGCTCTGCAATGTGCCAGGGAAGGAATCTAAGTGCCCGATCCCTTGTCCCCATTGCCACCCAGAGAGGGTTTAAGGATTAGGTAAATGCCATCCCTATATTACAGGTAGGGAAACTGAGGCACAAAAAAGTAGCGCAACTGAGGCAGTTTGGCCCAAGAGTTGGGCCAGAGTCAGGTTTAGAACCTGGCAGCTCCTCGCTCTGGGCTCTGACCACTGGCCCCTTGTTCCAACTCCCTTTAGACCCAGATCCCATTGCCAGGAAATCCCCAATTCAGATGCCACTGTGAACATGGAGCATAAGCACCGACCCTGGTGGGAGGCAGACGCACGTGCGTGAAAACATGGCGGGACGTGCACAGACGTATCCGCTGCTCTTTGCTAATCGGCCACTGACAGCCAGTCTCCGTGAGGCTGTGTGTGTGTGGGGGGGGGGTATCACGGGTGTGTGTGTGTGGGGAGCATTTGGGGTCACCTAGGCAGAAGACAGCCAGGCATAGTGTAGGTGGCACCATCCATGTAGGACTTGGCCCAGGCTCCCTTCCCAGAGCCAAGCGTTGGGCGTCCGTGGAGCAGAGCTGAGAGCGGGTGGCTGGCTCTGGGTCATGGGAAAACTCCTCCTAAAGTCTGGGATGAGGCCCAGCAAACCTGTCTCTCCACAAGGCGATGAGGAGCCGGGCAGGGAGCTCGGCAGAGAAAGGAGAGTCCGGGGCAACTGAGGCAGGCCCCTGGCGAGGAGTCTGGGGCACTCGCTCCCCTTCCTGCTAGCGGCGAGGCAGATGGGGATGGTTTTGAGAGGCCATCTTCGGATGGGAAGAGACGAGGGAATTTAGGGACAAAGCAGCTGCCTCTCACAGCCCCCCGTGCACGGAGATTTGTGGGGTGAAGCAAGGGGGCTGGGCTCAGCCAGCACCGAGGTAGGCATTTCAATCAGTCCCCTGTCAGCAGGAGGGCCAGGGCCCGACTTTCAGAAGGCAGCCCCAGGAGCCAGGAACTCCCAAATCCTAACTGTTTATTAGCACCCCCCTGCCAAAACAACCACCCAGCAGGGGCAGAGAGAAGGGCACCCGCCGGGTGGCGCTACCCCAGCACTTGGCTCCTGTTTAGATAGGCCAAGGCTGGTGGTTTGCAGCCCTGGGTGGCCGTGACCTTCAAAGCTCAGCCCGGTCGGTCGGCTTCTCTGTGCTAGACGCGGCCTCGGGCCCTGGAGCTGCCAGCTGCAAAACTCCAGCCCAGAGCCCCCGACCTCGCCAGGCTGGACTGCAGCAGAGAGGAGCGGCCGGGAAGAGCCCGGGGGGGTCGGGCTCCTCTCTCCCGAGCTGATGTCACCGTGCCCAGCCTCCGCACTGCAGATCCTCTCAGCGCTGGCTGGGCGGCAGAGCCATTAGTCAATCCCATCCCCGCTGCCGCTCAGAGCCGTTCCCTGCGAGGAGAGGGGCGCTGGCGCTGCCTTCGCACCCAGCGTTCTCTCACCCGCTGGCTCCCCAGAGAGAGCAGCGAAGGGCGAGAGACGCCAGGGAGCGGCAGGTAGTTCACGGCCCACCTCGGTCCTGTGCGAGCTCAGGGAGCAGCGGGCGAGGGGCCCCGCTCCCCATCACACAGACGGCGCTCCCACCGCAGCCGCCAGCACCTGCAACACCCAAGCAGCAGAGCGGTCAGGAAACTCAAACCGACACGCGCCGGCAACTGGTACACAACCTGCCACACACACAGAGAGAGACCACACACCAGCAACTGGTACACAACCTGCCACACACACAGAGAGGCTACCGCTACACACACCAGCAACAGTACACACCACACATGCCAGCAACTGGTACACAACCCGCCACACACAGAGAGAGACTACCGCTACACACACCAGCAACTGGTACACACACACACACACACAAAGGCTACTGCTACACACACCGGCAGCCAGTACACACACACACACACACACACACACACACACCCCCGAGGCTACCACCACGCACACCGGCAACAGTACACACACCACACAAAGGCAACTGATATATACTCTGACACACACACACACACACTACCGCTATGCACACCAGCAAACAGTAAACACACCACACACAAAGGCAATCGGTACACACAATCACAAAGTACACACACCGGCAACAGATACACCACACTGGCAACTGGTACACACACCAGCAACCGTCACAGACACCCCACACAGAGACAACCAGCACATACACCGGCAACTGGCTACACACACACACACACCCCATACACAGAGGCAACCGCTACACACACACACACTGCACATGCATGGCAGAGGCACATCCCAGCTCACCCGCACAGCCCCAGGTGTACATAACACCCCCACCACCACCTCGGCAGCGTAGATGAGGGTAAGGGAGTTTTCCTACTTCTCAGATGGGGACTACGGGGTTTAGTGTAGTTTACCCACTTCTTTTTTTACCGCTACACCCCTAGCCACACAGCTACACGCCAAACCCTCACCTGCCCCCAACACCCGCATTTACAGTCACTCGCCCTGTAGCATGTTCCTTAGCACTTACACAGCACTTTGCAGGCACTTAAGTGCTATGGAGGCAAGAAAACACAGCAATGAATCCTCCCAACCGTCTTTGTGAGACGGCCTGTTTTACAGAAGGGGAAACTGAGGCAGGGAGCGGGACGGGATTTGCTCAAAGTCGAGTCAGTGGCAGTGGTGCTCCGGTTCACTAGTCCATGCTGTCTCTGTGCACGAGGGTGTGAATGTGCACACACAAACACCAGGGCCTAGACACACGGAGACACGCCCAGCCACACACGGATGTCCATTCACATCTCTAGGCACACAAATGCACAGCGCACACTTATCAGATACACAATCCCAGAGGTACTCGCGTCTCCCCGTGTGTGCACACAGCACACTGAATCCACACACGTGCTGCAGACACATGCGTATTAGACTGTCAGTTCTCTGGGGCGGGGACTGGTTCTGTTTGTACAGCGCCTAGCGCAACGGAGTCCTGATCCATGACCCGGGCTGCAGGATGCGATCCTCTCCCAGGGCTGACCTCCACTGGAAGGACGGACCTGCCCAATTCAAAGGGAGCCTCAAAAGACACCACCCCCAAACACACACACGTGGTTGCAATGTATGCCTCAGGTAACCACAGCTCACACCGGACACGGATACGGAACCACAGGGGCGGGTGCCTGTGGGCTTGTCAGCTGGGCGACACTCAGCCTGGGGCGGGAAACGGGGGGCCATGATACACACCTTAACCACTCCCCCCACCACCACCATCACCAGCCTCTCAAGCTGGGGAGGAGCTGGCTATTCAGGCTGGCACCCTTCAGAGACTGGTGTCCCCAACCATGCCATCTCTGGGGGGTGGGGTGCAGGGAGCAGGAGGAGATGCAGGGGTAGTACATGGGCGGGGTGGGAGGGGCTTAACAATAATCCAGGCGGGCCACAAGCTGAATGAAGGCAGGAGTGCTCTCTAGCGGTTAGAGCAGGAGACCGGAAGTCAGGATTCCTGGGTTCTATTCCCAGCTCTGACAACGTCTTCCCTGGATGACCTCGAGCAAGTCATTCGGTGCATGTGCCTCAGTTTCCCCAGCTATGGGGGACACCGCCAGGAGAGACTTAGACTTAGAGACTTATGGGAGACTTAGCTTAGGGTTGTAAATCACTTTTAGCCAGCGAGACAATAAGTTAGACTCAATCCCATTATTACTACGATGACAAGAAAATCCAGGCCAGGACAGTTGTATCAGTGGCAGCCAGTCATCACCATCTGACGGCAATTTGGTGGCCTGTGTGAAATGAGTTTGCCAAGTCTCAGTCCATTCCCAGCAGGCAGGGGCCCATATCAACAAAACCCACTGCACGTTTGGCAGCAAGGACCGGTTTTGCAGAGGGGCTGATGGCATAGGGCTCTTCGGCTGGCGTTCTAAGCAACCAGCACCTTTGGCTACAGAGCCATAACTCGCCCCTGCTTAGCCACCTCCTCGAGCTGAGGGGCCTGAACTCATCCATCTCAGCCCTTTGGACTCGGGGCGAGAGCGCCGGAAGAAGCTGCCTGTGCGCTGATGGAGGAAGGGAATGCAGCCCAGCCGGCCTCAGAGGCAGGCAGGTGCCCAAAGGCCATCGGGCCGAGAGAGACCCCTTACCTCTTCCCACTGGTGGATGTAGCGGATAAGCCGGGAGAGGCGTAGCAGACGCAGCAGGCTGAGGATCTTGGTGAAGCGGACGATGCGGAGGGCCCGGGCCGTTTTGTACACCTCCGAATCGATGCCCTTCTCCACGATGAGGAAAATATAATCCACAGGGATGGAAGAGACAAAATCCACCACGAACCAGGTCTTCAGGTACTTCTTCTTAATCCTCTCCGGGTCCAGGATGATATCCGTGTTGTCCTCGATCACTATCCCCGTGCGGAAGTTCAGCACCAGGTCCATGAGGAAGAACGTGTCGGAGACCACATTGAAGACGATCCAGGGGGCCGTGGTCTCCTCCTTGAAGAAGGTGATGCCCACCGGGATGATGATGAGGTTGCCCACCATGAAGAGAAGCATCGTGAAGTCCCAGTAGAACCTGGAGAAGCAGAGCAGAAGGAGACATCACCGACAAGCCCTCTGGGTTTCCTCTTGGTTTACCGTGCTCCCCTGCCCCTGCCCATCCTCACAACTGTGCTCCTGGGAAGCGGGCGTGGGAGGCCGTGCAGGGGGAGAAGCAGCTGGAGCTCTCCCTTGCCAGGGGAGGAGGCATCTCCCATGTGAAGGGAGCTCCTGAGCCCTGCAGAAATAGACTTCTGGTTGGGGCTCCGAGCAGCACAGAGTGGGGAGTCACCACGTAAAGGGTCGATTTGCCAGCTCTGCCCCGGAGGGGTGGTCTGATGGCAGCATTTAGGCACAGTGGGCACCATGCCATGTGGTGCCTTGACACCAGACGAGCCCTCATCCCACTTCCCTCTCCTCTCCCTTGCCCCCGCTCCCTGCCTCGTACCTGCTGTCGGGCTGCTGGGAAAAGCTTTCCCATGTGTCCCGTCCCTCCTGCCCCAAACCCAGCTCTCTGGAACCTGCCCCCCCTTCTCCTCCCTTCCTCCACCCTCCTCTTCATATGGCTCTGTGCTTGTCTTGTGTAGGGCCTGACTGCAACACATGCAGTCCAAGGGCTGGATGAGGTCACCCGTGGTGGGGGTGTCTGCAGGGCCCCCCTGCCCCGCAGAGTGTGGATTTTCTAACGCTAGGTCTGTGCACATTCAAGGTGCTGGATCAGCATGGGGCTGGACCATAAAACGGGGGCTAAGGGGATGGAAGGGAGACGGAGCAGCAGGAAATGGAGCGAGATCCTGAGGGATCTGCAAACCCCCATTGCTTGGGACAACCAACCAGGCTGGGGGAGGCACTACAGGGACAAGGGGCATGGACCCCAATTCAGCAACCTGGGGTCTACTGGCCACTCAACTTCCTGAGCTCCACACGGCTCCTTCGTCCTTCCTGGCCATGCCGGGAAGGCAGCGCTGGAAATGGGAATAGAACCCAGGCGTCCTGACTCCCAGTCTCCTGCTCTAACCCCTTGAGAGCGCTTCCCTTCCGAGAACAAACAGCTTCCTGCCAGATCGGGGCCCTCTGACCCGGGGCCATTCAGGGCCGAGAGGTGGAAACTCTCCAGAACTGACTCCAGAAACCCCATCTCCCCAGAGCCTCCCCACAGCTCCACATGGAAGGGGGGAAGTGGTGGGCAGGGGAAGGGAGCCTCGCTCGCTCTGTCAGGGACTGCGTGGCCCCTCGTGCACACAATGCTGACAGCGGCATGGGCTGGCGTGTTGTGTGGCAATTTATTCAGGTGCTTTTGCCTCCAGAGAGAGGCTGGGCATACGCTGGTTTGAATCACGTACAACTGCAGCTTAAGCCAATGCTTCCTGCAACCTCCGTCAGAAGGAGGGAGGCGGGCGGATTAAGGTGGGGGGGGGGTCTACTCTCGCCTCCCCAGTGTGTTTTCTATCCGTCCCCAACTCCCCCAGCCCTTCCCCGCACCTTCAGGCCAGCAACGACCTTTCCCAGGTGCCTGCAAGGTCGAAGCAGAGACCCACAGCCCCATCCTAACATCAGCATGCTGCTCCCGTCTCCTCGTTAACATGGTGCTCACCCGCTCAGGGAACGCGCCAACCCCTTGCAGCGGAGCAATCATGTGTCTGCTCAGGGGGGCTGGGGGGGGGGGGGGGGACAGAGAGACCGCTGCGGGTTTAACAGGCCGATACTAAAGAAAAACCCTTGCACACCCTCCTCTCTCCGAATCAAGGAATGCAGCCAACGGGCCGGCCCTCTGTCTGACCTCAGGGGGTCTCTGAGCAATTGGCCGTGTCGGCTAATTCCCAGCCTCTCGTCCCCCGTGCACCAGACACCCGGCTCGATAAGATAATGACACGGGGCTGGGATGCGTTTTTTGCCGCCGGGCGTGGTGGTGCGGCGCCGACGACCCTCGTTTTCTGCACGGGAGATGGCAGGGATGGCATCACGGCAGCTAACGACGGCAATTTATTCGTGCAGTTCCTGGGGGCATCTCGCCGCACAAAAGGTCTCAAAGCCGCAGGACCCAAGCAAAGGCAGGCGCAAGCCACTGAAAACCCAGAGAGGGGGAGCAGACGGATACATGGTCACTGCTGGCTGAGGAGCTAGTGTACATTTGGGGGAGGGGGGCTGGCTCTTCCCCCCCCCCCAATAAAGGCTGGCATGTGAATAGAGGTAAACCTGCATCTTTCAAAGGGAAAAGCAAAAGTCCTTTTGCAGCCAGCCCCCTGGCCGTTCTCCAGCGACAGCCTGCACCTGAGACGTTACCAAGGCAAGAGTTAGTGAGGTCACCGCTGCACAATTATGACGTCAGAGCACAGCGAGGGGTGCGTCTCCAAGGTACCCTTCAATTATCCCCAGAGGCTGCAGAGGGAACAGACACAGCGGAGAGGAGAGAGAGGCAGTATGGTCTAGTGGCTTTGTCCTGGGGGGCCTGGGTTCTATTCCCAGCTCTGACACAGCCTTCCTGTATGACCTTGAGCAAGTCACCTCATCTCTCTGGGTCTCAGGGTCCCCTTCTGGCCAGTCAAAGAGGTAGCGACGGGTGACAAGAGAGCTCCACCAGGACCCCCTCAGGGGGCGAGTACGTGGTTGGGATTCCAGCTACCCAGACGTCACAGTATCCGAGCGCCTCACCTGTAGGAGCGAAGGTAGTCCCGCGACTCAGGTATTATCCCCATTCTACCAACAGACACCTGAGGCAGAGAGAGGGAAGCGAACCCAGGGCTCCCAAATTCCTATGTCGCACCTTAACCACAAGACCACCCCCCTTCCTCTTCAAAGTCCCAGGGGGGACTTAGAGTTCAGGGAACGCTGGAGTAGGGGGAGACTGATGGAGATGAAAGGCCCCCAAATCCATTAACAACTGCACAAGCCATCTCGCCCCCTTGCCCCAAATTCTACACGCTAGATCCAAAAACACCCCGAAGACTCTCGAGGGTAGCTCTGCCCGGCGAGTTTGCAGCAAAATGCTCAGGATTCTAGGGGATGCGCCGAAGCAAAACTTTCTGTCCTGGCCTCCGCCACGGGGTCTGCATGCCACCTTTGAGCCTGCGTGCCTCTGGCTCGCTTTCCGGGCATGTCCAGCCACTTGGCGCCGACGCTCAGGGTGGCCGGCAGCCAGCCCCGTTCACACAACACCAAGAGGCCCCACAACGGTGGCTGGCCGGGACACGAGGCGAGTGATGGAGGCAATGGAAAAGCTCTTGCAAACTGAGTGTTTAGAGAGCTGCAGTGGCTCTGGCAGACCAGGCTCCAGGCTGGCACTTGGGGGTGTAGCTGAGAGGTGGAAGGTCTGGGGTGAATGAAACGGCTGATGGACTGAAGGAAGAAGTCTTCCTCCACGAGGCTAGAGATGGAGGGGGCAATATCTTGAGTTGCTGGCCGGGAACAGAACTCCCACCATAATACTTCAGAGCCAGTCTTTAAGTGCTTTACAGAGAATTCATTGAGTCTAACAGCACCCCGGGGAGGAAGGGAACATCGTGCCATTTGATGGGGGGGAACAGAGGGGCAGATCCGCCAATGTAGCTCAGGGCCAGATTGCCAAGGGCTCAGCACCCACAACTGGAGACAGATTTTCAGAACTGCTCCTCCCCCATGTAGGCACCTAATGAGTTGGCCAGAGCTGCCCAGCACCCGTTGCATGGGGCTCTTGGGAGAATCTGGCCACCAATTCAGGTGCCTAAGTGGAAGCAGAGCTCTTTCGAAGGAAAGTTTGGCCCAGAGAGGTTCAGGGACTCACCCAAGGTCAGGTAATGAATCAGTGGCAGAACCAGGTGCGCAGCTGAGGGCTCATTGTAAACTGACCCCTGTTTACGCTGCAAGTCCCAGTGGGCATTAGCCAAGCAGAGCTGTGAAAAACGGAGAGAATAAATCTAGACACACTGGGAAAAATTCTCCTCTGACCTGAATCCCATTGCAACCCCGTGGGAATCAGGGCCAAATATGGCCCACTGAGACTGACAAACGAGCCCTGATCACTTACTGTGTTTTCAGAAGAGCTATCCTGTGTAATCGCATAGCAGAGCTGGGTAAAGCCAAGTTAGTAAGTATTCCTCAGGGGAGAGTGAGCACGTGGAAGGACGGATCCATTCCACACTACTGAAAATATAGTTTTAAAAGCGATTAAAGATGGGATATGAGCATGTAAATTCTGGGCACCTCTTCCATTAGGCACCCTGCTCCCTGACTTAACAGAAACCCAACGCTCAGGAGAGAATACAAGATTATGAAGACAATGGATTGTAAATTCTGCGGGACAGGGCCTGTGCTTTTTTGCTGTGTTTGCACAACACCTAACACAATGCGGTCCTGGCCCATGACACCAGGACTACCCCGATACAAATCGTAAATAATAACAGCACTGCCAATGCCAGTGTTCTCAGGGAACGGTGGGAAGGGAGTTACGTGTCCCAGAGGCTTCGGAGTTCTCAACTCCCTCGGCGCAGAAGCCTGCTGCAGAAGTTTGCACTAATTCTTTTTAATTTTGCCACTGGAATTTCAAGACTGCAGATGCAACAACAACAGAGCAAACCATCAGATCATCCCCATTCCTCCTACAAGCACTACTTCTAGGATGTATTAGCAGGAGTGTTGTAAGCAAGACACGAGAAGTGATTCTTCCGCTCTACTCCGCGCCGATTAGGCCTCAGCCGGAGTGTTGTGTCCAGTTCAGGGCGCCACATTTCAGCAAAGATGTGGACAAATTGGAGAAAGTCCAGAGAACAGCAACACAAATGCTTAAAGGTCTAGAAAACATGACCTATGAGGGAAGATTGAAAAAATTGGGTTTGTTTAGTCTGGAGAAGAGAAGACTGAGAGGGGACATGAGAACAGTTTTCAGGTACATAAAAGGTTGTTACAAGGAGGAGGGAGAGAGATTGTTCTCTTTAACTTCTGAGGATAGGACAAGAAGCAATGGGCTTAAATTGGAGCAAGGGAGGTTTAGGTTGGACATTAGGAAAAACTTCCTAACTGTCAGGGTGGTTAAGAACTGGAATAAATTGCCTAGGGAGGTTGTGGAATCTCCATCATTGGAGATTTTTAAGAGCAGGATGGACAAACACCTGTCAGGGATGGTCTGGATAAAACTTAGTCCCACCATGAGTGCAGAGAATTGGACTAGATCACCGCTCAAGGTCCCTTCCAGTCCTCTGATTCTATGGTATGAGTCCTCCTGGGCAGAAATCTCGAGCGCATTAGAATTCAGCACCACGGACAGCTCACCGTGGTCAGAGATTCAGAGCAGGGAACATTTGTAAACTAAACCCCAGCAACAGAATGCCAGAGAAAATGAAACAGTGCAAGCAATCAAATATTTTTCCAGCCCAGCCTAAAATATGCTTCATTACCAGAGTGCAGAAAGCAGAAATTTTAGGGTGAGTCAAAAGAGTAAACAAGCAACACATGCCGGTTCTTTCCCTTCTATTACGCGAGTCATCCCCCTACCATTAACCAATGCAATGTTTAATTAGCCATGATGCTGCTTGAAGATTAATAGCCATCAGGATAAATAAGGATTTAAAGACACAAAGAGCAAGGTCCTGATTTTCAGGAGTGCTGAGCCCCCACATCCTCAGCACCTTTTAGATGAGGCCCTAAGGCCAAAAGGGTCATACCAGTTGTCTAAGGTTAGGCTCCTATATCAATATTGAGGCACCTAAGTACAAACAACCTGTTTTTCAGAAATGCTGCACACCCACAAATCCAACGGAAGTCCATGGGAGCAGTGGCCATCACTGCTTTTGAAAAAAGGAATCGGGCCACTTATTTAAGTGGGTTTAGGAGCCTAACTGTAGGAACCAGGTTTGAAAAGTTTGGCCCAGGTGTTTAAGATACAGTGAGCCCTACATTATTGAACCCGATCTCAAACCGTCAAGTACGCAAGGTTTCCAACACAGCTGTGTGTGACATTTCATCGGTTACCAATTTCCTTTACGGATCCTTTGGGGGTTGCTTTGCAGCATTCTTAGCAGTCATAAAAAAAAAAAGTTTCCAAACCCTTAAAACATGTCCCTGAAGCAGTAGCTGCTAGCTCATGTTCCTGATGAACAAACTACAAAGTCTGTCTCCTGTCTATCAATTACGACCACTTTGCATTAATTCCACAGCAAGGAAGAATCACCGAGGATATCAGTAATGACCAGTTCATCAGAGTGGTCTCTCAGCTCAGAGAGAGAGGGCATCATATAAATATGCAGCTAAGATGTCCCTTTAAAAACACCACCACCAGAAACAACAGGCCAGACATCCCAGGGAAGCAACACAAATTCTGGTAAAGACTACTAGACCAGCAGCTGCATGCTTTGCAGCATCAAAAGCCACATGGGCAACTTGCCATGCGTATAAAGGGTTCAGCTAATTGGCACAAAATTGTTTATCTAAAACTCACACCTGCCATAACACTTGCTTTGACATAGCCCTGCCTGGCAGTTCCAAAGCTATTGCAGGGTTTTCTTTCGGGTGAGGTCCTGCTGGTAAAGCATCTTGCTCAGGTTTATTTCCCATCTGCAGTTGCAGGGAAATGGTGCCTTTGAGTCAGATTACAGGACTCCCAGTCACTCCTTTGGCAATTTTTGATCCTCCGAGTAAACTCCGAGTATATCTACACCAGACAGTCCCAAAGCAAATACACAGAGACACACACACATTTGCCACTGCAACTAACGGACTCATCCAAAGCGTATTGCTCTCGTTTCTAACGTTCCGGGGTTGTATGCAGGCTTCAGGACTTAAACCAAGCTCTAACTACTAGAAATCAGGATGCACCCTAACGTGGGGACAGATTATTCCACATCTGTCTACTGTGGGGTTTCCTGCACCTTCCTCTGCAGCACCTGGCACTAGCCCCTGTCAGAAACAGGATACTATACTAGATGGCCCTTGTGTCTGCCCAGTGTGTTTGTTCCTACCGGCTGGCTGTAAAACTCTTTTATAACACCACTTGGTGCTATTATAGTGTCTTATACATCCACAGATCTCGAAGCATTTAATAAACATGCTTTGGTGTATTACATCTCCTGACCCTCCTGTCTCAATTTTACAGAGGGATAAACTGAGGCTTAGAGAAATTAAGCAATTTGCCCAAGGCCACTGCAGAACTGGGAATAGAACCCATGAGTCCTGACTCTTAGTTATCTGTCCCATCTTAGCTTTAAAAATTTAGCTTCAACTGGGGATAAAAGTGCTAACTAGACATTTTTTAAAAGGCACCAGGAACAGGAAATAAATGGAGAGGGTAACACAAGACAGCTCATCACTGGGTGGGTCAATTCTGCATTGTATGTTTCAGCATGTAATTTACAAGGTTTTTATCAGATTTGCAACTAGTGATAGGAAACAGCCACCCTGTTGCCTCCTAGTAATTCAATATTTGTGTAAATAGGAACTTTAGCTCCTCGAGCATATCTCCCCCTTGCATTTTGCATGAATAATTATAGTGCTCTGCCCGTGATGAGATACATTCTGCAAATGGGTGTGATTATGAAGTGATGTCACATATGCAGATGGGAATGATTTTATCTTAAAATGAGAAAATGGATCTTGCAAGGAAAACATTGCTGGAAACATATTCCATTATCCTGATCAGATTTTGGGATGAGAAACCGCATGTAGAGTGGAAATCAAATAAAGCCAAATCTGTATGCACCTTGATATGATTTCTGAGATAAATTCTTCACAGATTTTGCTCTCTCTGTGTATGTATCAGATCAGTGTATATGTTCTTTTTATTCTGCACTTAAAGGCCCCAGGTGAGAGCGGAAGCCATTGCACTAGATACTAGCGAATGAGTCCCTGTCCACAAAGGGTTTACAGCCTAAATAAACAAAACAAAGAGTGGGAGGGGGAAAAAAAACACAGAGAGGAAGTGATGTGCCCATGGTCACACAGCAGGATGGTGGCAGAACTGGGAACAGAACCAATGCTCTTGCCTCCTAGTTCTTTGCCCTCGCTGCTGCCTACCAGATGACCTTGTGATTGAAGCACACCACAACAAAACACACATGGATTTTTATTCCCAATTCTAACACTGACTCACTGCATAATCTTGGGCAAATCTCGTAGTCCCCATTTATGCCAGGAGCTCTGCAAGAGCAAAGCCTGGTGCCCAGGCAGAACCCCCTGGCATCTGGAGTTTCTGTAATCAGGACATGGATTTGCGGACACCGAGCCCATTGCAGAATCAGGGACTTCAGTGTCTCGTCTGCCGTAAAATGGGATAGAAGAGGAGGAGATGTTTCACTGCGGAGTGGAGCCGCACAATGGATAGTGTTTGCAGAGCACTGAACAAAAGCGCCACAAAAGTGCAAGGCACTGTCTGCCCTCGGCTCTTGTTAAAACACAATTTTAAAGAAATGCTTAGAAATGGTCCCAATGTCTGACTGCGAGAAATAGCCCATGGGGAGCAAGTGTGTTCTTCATGGCACTATTAATTCCTAATTCTCTTAAACACAGCCCGAGCATTGCCACAGTGATCTCATTATGACAAGGTCAAGACAGACAATGGAGACGAGAGTACAATGTCAAGATGAAACAGATGTCAATGCAAGTTGTGGTCTAATATCATTTAAACGCACCACCCCAGATAACGTTAGAACAAAGCTACGACAAATGGAATGAAGGCGGGGGAACAGGGGAGAGAGACACTCAGGGGCAAATTCTGACCTGAAACCACTGGGACTGAATTGATTTCTATGGAGTTGATCCTTCCCTTCTACACTGGTGCGAATCACGCTTTTTATGTTAGCTGCTTGTTCTGCATTAATGCCTCAAGACAAATGATGTGTGGTGGTAATTGACAAGGAGGGCAAAGGTAGAGCTTGCTACAACAGAGACTCATAGAAAAAGATTAATGACCCTACAGGTTGTTAGAATGGGATTAGTGAAGGCCATATATCAGGGAGCCTTTCCTCTGAGTATGTCAGTCATGTTTCAGCCCTGCAGCATATATGGCCCCTTCCCTGAGAGGGACCCACACCATGGGGAGTGGGGGAAGGGGATCCACTGGATAGGACCTGCTGGAGAATTCCTGTAAGGAATCACAGTCAGCAGACAGGAGCTACAGTCTTCTGAACTGGGGAAACACTACAGAAACATTGACATGCACTGCGGCAAGCATGTAACCAGAGGTCACCTACCAGACAGCCTGTTCCTCCAAAAACCACAGCCCGATCCAGTCCAGTGCCCCCTCTCCACTGGGAGTCAGGAGACCCGAGTTCCATCCCTTGCTAGGACACTGGCCTGCTGTACGACCTCAGCCAAATCGTTTCCCCTGGATTCTCCTCCCACCCTTTGACTGCCCTGTCTCTTTGGGGGCAAGGACAATCTCTCACTACATATTTGTACAGCCCCTAGCACCACGGGGCCCTGATCTTGCAGGTGCTGTTAGGATACAAATAATAAGTAAAAGCGGCGAAGAGTCCTGTGAAAACCCACGAAAGCTTCTGTGCCAATACGTCTGTTAGTCTATAAGGTGCCACAGGACTCTGCCGCTCCTGCGGATCCAGACGAGCACGGCGACCCCTGGGATTAATAATAAGGAAGATCCTCCAAAATCCCCACACACAGCTTTGGAACCCAGTTCAATCCTCTGCCGAGATGCCCATATAAACAGACAGAAAACAGCAGCAGAACCATGAAGGAAATAAAAGAGCCCGGTGGTTCAGAAAACAAGGTTAAGCGGCTACCAGGACAGAGGGGCTGGAACGAACTGCAAGACTGTCTGACAGCGGCATGGGTGCTCTGGATCTCCTCCTCCCCAGAGGTGGAGACAGCCGGCATTGCTGTTTGACCCCCCAGCCACCAACTTACCAAATGCTGCCGGAGAGAGACGCAGGTAGAGCAGGAACAGCAAGGGAAGGAGGAAGAAAATGGTACCTAAGGGGGCTTGAGCACCCAGATGTCTGGTGACCGCTGCATCTTCTGTGCAGTCTTTTGCCTTGGAGAGTGTGGGTCGTGGGCCACTTTTCAGCCCCCCAATAACAACTGCAAAAACCCACAGAGCTGTACTATATTTGATCAGATCATACGCCTCCCTCCCCCCAACCCCCCGAGCAGCTTGAATTTAACTCTGCAAACACTGGGAGCATTCAAAGCTCTCCCGAGGGCTTGGCAAAGGAGGCTTGGGGGGGGACGGGGACAGAATACTGTATGACACGCCAGATGGAAAGGACACAGACACTGCTGCAGTAGCTTGCGTTCTGCTTTGTGACACCCAAGGGGCTCTAGTCCCATGGCGCTGGATGAAAAATCTTGCTGGAAACCCTCAGCACTGAGGACCTGACTTCACCCACCCTGGAGAATTAAAGCTAGGAACACAGTCTGGCCTCATTAAAACATCCTGTAGCGCAGGGGAGGAGAGGGGCAGAGAGAGACACACAAAGCTGCTGCATCACTGATGTTTAAATAAGGGGAGAGGCCAGATCCTCGGCCGCTGCTATGCTCACCCTACCTTCCACCGCTCCGTTTACGTGGCCAGCCCAGTGCTGATGGCAGGGAGAAGGAGATTGCCCTAAGAGGTGCAGCTCCCCTGCACCAGCTGTGGAATGTTAGACGGGGGGGGCACCATCGCCCACTGGGCTGGGCCACATTTTATTCCTGCTCCTTGCAGCTGCCTTCCCATTTCTGCCTCTCTGCGAGTGACCGTGGACAAAGCTGGGTCTCTGAACACTGCTGGGTCACTGTGATGGCTTCCTGTTTGGTTACAGGCACCTGGGCGGGAGGGCAAAGAAGTTCAGAGGCCTCCCTGGGTGGAGGAAAAGCCCGGCCCAGGGGCAAGGTGAAGGGATGCCCTTGTCAAAGGCACCCACCTTGGATTCCTCACTCCCTGTCCCCAAGGGACGCCGGCGGCCTGGTGCCCGCTCAGATGGGGCTCTGTGGGGCTCTTGCGGCTGCTTCAGCTGGGGATCAGGGACCCCGTGCCCCCAGGGCCAGACAGGAGGGGAAGGTGTAAAACGGAGCCCGAGCTCCTCTCAGCCCCTCCACTCTCCAGGCACAGCTCAAGGTGCCCTCTCACCAAAGTGTCGCCCAGCCTCCCAGCCAGCCCTGGCCTCTCCCCCTGGTGCTCAGCCGCCTCCCTACCCTGGAGGGGCTGATCAGTGGGATGGGGCGAGGGGAGGGGGGGAAGGAGATAAACCAGGTCCCCCTGCCCCTCTGGCCTCGGGCTCCCCCAGAACCTGAAGTCGCTGTAGTGGTGGATGGTCCTGTTCCCTCCCCCAAACCTGGGCTCCCTGTCTCTCTCTTCCCCCTCCCGCGTCCCGGGTTCACCCCCCTGGGCTCTCTGCCCCTCTTTTCCCCCCGCATCCCTCCCCGGCCTCCCCCTGTATTTGAGGTCACTGAAAGGTTGATCTTGCCCCCCTTCTTTCCCCCACCCCCCTATGCACGCCTAGGCTCCCTGCCCCCCCAGGGGTCTAGTACCAGAAGTCACTGTAGGGGTGGATGGTCCGGGTCCCTCCCCCCCCAACCCGGGGTCCCTGCCCCTCTCTCCCCCCCCCGGCCTCTCCCCTCTACAGCCCCCCCCCCCCAGGGTCCGGTACCTGAAGTCGCTGTAGGGGTGGATGATCCAGGCCCCCGCCGACTTGACCCGCTCCTGCTCCCGCTCCACCGCCTTCTGGGAGCCGAACATCCGCAGCGAGAACTTGTTGACCCCGGGCTGGAGCATGGCCCCGAACTGGCGCTGCATGAAGCTCGCCTGGCTGCCGCGGGGCTCGCCGCCCTCCTCCCCGCCGGCCCCGTCCGGCCCCCCGGGGGAGCCGCTCTCGGTCTCGGCCCCGCTGCACGAGAAGGAGACCTTGGGCTCGCGGGGCGGCTCGGCCTCCGGCTCCCCGCGCCGGCACTCCCCGTTCGGGGAGCCCTTCCCGGCCCGCCCGCCCATGCTGCCGCCCCGCAGCTGCTGCCCGCGCTTGGCCCCCGGGCCCGGCTCCTCCCCGGCCGCCGGCCGCTCCTCCGGGCCCGGCGCCCCGCCGCCGCCGCCGGCCGCCGCCTCCCCGCCGCTGCCCGTCCGCATGCTGCAGCCGCCGCCTCCCTCGCCCTGCCCGCCCGAGAGCCGCAGCCGGCGAGTGGAGAGCCCAGCCCGGCCGGGGGCGGGGAGAGGGGCGGGGAGAGAGAGAGACAGAGGCTGGGAGAAGAGGGGGCAGGAGGGAGAGACAAGGAGAATAAGGGGAAGGAGGCAGGAGGGATGGGGAGAGAGAGAGAGAGAGAGAGAGAGAGAAGAGGGGGAAGGAGGCAGGAGGGATGGAGAGAGAGAGAGAGAGAGAGAGAGGAGAGGAGAAGAGGGGGAAGGAGGCAGGAGGGATGGAGAGAGAGAGAGAGAGAGAGAGAAGGAAGCAGAGAGACGGAGAGAGAGACACAAGGAGAAGGAGGCAGGAGGGATGGGGGGAGGGGTGAAGAACGGGGAGGGGTAGGATAAGGCAGGAGAAGGGGTAAGACAAGGGGAGAGGGAGAGGGATCAGACTGAAGAAAGGAATCGAGAGAGGGACAGAGACAGGAGAAAGGGAAATCAAGTGGAGCGGGGTGGCAGGTGGAAAGAAAGGCAAGGAGAAAGGGAATGCTGGAGGGAGAAAGAAAGGAGAGAGAGGAGGGCCCCGGGAGGATAAAAGAGAAGCAGGCAGCAGTGAAATGAGGGCCGGGGAAGGATAAGGCAAGACCGGAGGAATGGGCAGAGGGGATAGAAGAGTGAAAAGCTGGGAGGGAAATGTGAGAGGTAGAAGTTCCACAGGGAAAAAGAATTCAGGTTTGAGCCTTCAGTCCCCCCTGCAGTCCCATCTTGCTGCCGGGCCTTAGCAATGCAGCACAGCCCCCTCCCCGCCCCCAGCAAACAGCTGAGGTGTTGTGCATGAGTCCCAAACCCATGGAGGCCTGTCGGTGTCAGAGCCCAGGATAGCCAAGTCCGGGAGTGCTAAGGATGACCCTGCCACACCTGATACGAGTTGCAAGGTCTCAGCGGCAGGCTGCAGGATTATGGAATTACTGTCTGTGCCTCACCAAAGTGCATTAGCCTTGGCCCGTTTGTGCCGTGCCTCCCAGCAACTGTGTTTGATTTTCTCTCCTTAATGTTTGTTTAAAACAACAGCTACCTCATGGCCGAACAGGAGGCCTGGCAGGAGGAACTGCAGGGGCTGGAGGCCGTGCATGCTGTACCCAGTGTCTAAGTGATGGAAGCATTCAGAGGCAAAGTACTTACAGCGAAATGTTCTTACTCTGCATGAGTAGTAGCTTCCTATCTGGTCTTGCAGCTAAAACACTGGCCTGGGATGCAGGAAATCTGGATTCAGTTCCTGGCTCTGCCACAGGCTCCCAGGGCAGGTCACTTAATCGCCAGAGTTGACATCTTCTTAACTTTGCCATTTCAAACAAAACCAAACCCAGTTTTGAAATCTGCCAGCCCAGAAAATTATAAAAACGACTCTCCGAACACCATGCGGTGGGAGTCCCACACAGTAGGCTTTCTCTAGGATGTTCTGGACCAATTTTCCTCCATTTATCAACCCTAAATTAACTTTACACCCTGCAAACTCAGCCTGGAAACTGGAGACTCTGCAGTGGTTGACCTCACTGCCACGAGGAACAGAAGATTCAGCCAGAATTCAGGTGACAAGTTTTCTTGATGGTGCATGAAGCAAAAAATAACATTTTTCAGCCCTGATAAAGGGTTCGTCTGTCATCTCAAAGTGCTTTACAAAGGAGGTCAGCATCACGCTCCCCATTTTACAGATGGGGAAACTGAGGCACGGAGCAGGAAATGGAAATGACTTGCCCATGGTCACCCAGGCAGTTTGTGACAGCCCAAGAGTCCTGTATAATAGTGCAGTGCACTGTCCACTGCCCCTCTCCCTCTGCTCTGCAGGGCCAACAGGATTAGCAGCCATTTCACGCTAAGAAACTAACCCGCTCTGACACACGCACAAACAGGGAGCCCATACGGTCCGCACTTTCATAGACAGACACACCTACTATTGACCTTCCCTTTGTTTGACACCTTCGATGACTTAAAACCAGCCAGATCGGCTGGGGGTTGGGACTTCATTCACCATCATGTCCATTTTTGCAGTTGAGACCCTGATCCATAAAACCCAGGTTTCATAATGACAGGTTTCAGAGTAACAGCCGTGTTAGTCTGTATTCGTAAAAAGAAAAGGAGTACTTGTGGCACCTTAGAGACTAACCAGTTTATTTGAGCATGAGCTTTCGTGAGCTACAGCTCACTTCATCGGATGCATAGCATATCGTGGAAACTGCAGAAGACATTATATACACACAGAGACCATGAAAAAACTTCCTCCCACCCCACTCCCCCGCTGGCAACAGCTTATCTAAAGTGATCATCAAGTGGAGCCATTTCCAGCACAAATCCAGGTTTTCTCACCCTTTCCCCCCCCCACACACACACACATACAAACTCACTCTCCTGCTGGCAACAGCCCATCCCCCTTTGAAACCCCTCTTTATAATGCGCATGATAATCAAGGTGGGTCACCTCCAGCACTAATCCAGGTTTTCTCACCCCCCCACACACCCCCCCTCCAAAAACCACACACACAAACTCATTCTCCTGCTGGCAACAGCTCATCTTACAATGTGCACAGCAATAATCCAAGTTTAACCAGAACGTCTTGGGGGGGGTTTTGCAGGAAAAAAACAAGGGGAGACAGGCTACCTTGCATAATGACTTAGCCACTCCCAGTCTCTATTCAAGCCCAAATTAATAGTATCCAATTTGCAAATGAATTCCAATTCAGCAGTTTCTCGCTGGAGTCTGGATTTGAAGTTTTTTTGCTTTAAGATAGCGACCCTCATGTCTGTGATTGCGTGACCAGAGAGATTGAAGTGTTCTCCAACTGGTTTATGAATGTTATAATTCTTGACATCTGATTTGTGTCCATTTATTCTTTTACGTAGAGACTGTCCAGTTTGACCAATGTACATGGCAGAGGGGCATTGCTGGCACATGATGGCATATATCACATTGGTGGATGTGCAGGTGAACGAGCCTCTGATAGTGTGGCTGATGTTGTTAGGCCCTGTGATGGTGTCCCCTGAATAGATATGTGGGCACAGTTGGCAACGGGCTTTGTTGCAAGGATAGGTTCCTGCGCTAGTGGTTCTGTTGTGTGGTATGTGGTTGTTGGTGAGTATTCGCTTCAGGTTGGGGGGCTGTCTGTAGGCAAGGACTGGCCTTTCTCCCAGGATTTGTGAGAGTGTTGGGTCATCCTTCAGGATAGGTTGTAGATCCTTAATAATGCGTTGGAGGGGTTTTAGTTGGGGGCTGAAGGTGACGGCTAGTGGCGTTCTGTTATTTTCTTTGTTAGGCCTGTCCTGTAGTAGGTGACTTCTGGGAACTCTTCTGGCTCTATCAATCTGTTTCTTCACTTCCGCAGGTGGGTATTGTAGTTGTAAGAATGCTTGATAGAGATCTTGTAGGTGTTTGTCTCTGTCTGAGGGGTTGGAGCAAATGCGGTTGTATCGCAGAGCTTGGCTGTAGACGATGGATCGTGTGGTGTGGTCAGGGTGAAAGCTGGAGGCATGTAGGTAGGAATAGCGGTCAGTAGGTTTCCGGTATAGGGTGGTGTTGATGTGACCATCGTTTATTAGCACTGTAGTGTCCAGGAAGTGGATCTCTTGTGTGGACTGGACCAGGCTGAGGTTGATGGTGGGATGGAAATTGTTGAAATCATGGTGGAATTCCTCAAGGGCTTCTTTTCCATGGGTCCAGATGATGAAGATGTCATCAATATAGCGCAAGTAAAGTAGGGGCGTTAGGGGACGAGAGCTGAGGAAGCGTTGTTCTAAATCAGCCATAAAAATGTTGGCATACTGTGGGGCCATGCGGGTACCCATAGCAGTGCCGCTGATCTGAAGGTATACATTGTCCCCAAATGTAAAATAGTTATGGGTAAGGACAAAGTCACAAAGTTCAGCCACCAGGTTAGCCGTGACATTATCGGGGATAGTGTTCTTGATGGCTTGTAGTCCATCTTTGTGTGGAATGTTGGTGTAGAGGACTTCTACATCCATAGTGGCTAGGATGGTGTTATCAGGAAGATCACCGATGGATTGTAGTTTCCTCAGGAAGTCAGTGGTGTCTCGAAGGTAGCTGGGAGTGCTGGTAGCGTAGGGCCTGAGGAGTGAGTCTACATAGCCGGACAATCCTGCTGTCAGGGTGCCAATGCCTGAGATGATGGGGCGCCCAGGATTTCCAGGTTTATGGATCTTGGGTAGTAGATAGAATATCCCAGGTCGGGGTTCCAGGGGTGTGTCTGTGCGGATCATAATGGTTTCATAATGGAAACCACTCGCAGATCCTTAGGCACTGCCTGATGCTGCTCTGCTACACAGAGTTAATCAGGGCACCATTGGCCTTGCCCGGGAAACAGCTAAGACTCAGGGAAAAGGTGACACTGTGGAAAGATTTCGTCTTCCCACACCTGGTGTTTTATATGAATCCTTTGCCCACCTTTGCATGTGTAATAAGTGGATCCAGTTTGGAAGAAAAGTGCATTTTATGGAGGATTGCTGCCATTTTGGGGTTGAACACAGAACTATGGGCATTAATCATCCACTTTATAACTCCTGGGGGAATTTGAGTGTAGGTAGTACTCCTGATCTCACAGCCCTGAAATTGACAGACCCACCTTCCGCTACAGGTTCCCAACCTGGCCTGGGTTGGAAGGGAATGGAAATTAATAGCTTTCTTTGTGGCGCAATGTGTAAACATTCCTTGAGGGTTGCAGACATTTTAAGAACTAGTCGGCCAATTTTCCCCTTTCTCTGGATAGCTAGGAATAGGCAGGGTGAGGAGTCACACTGGATCGATCATGATATATGCATGGACTGTATGTTTCCCGAATGGTACAATCTCCTCATTTGTTTGTTACAGAATTACCTCTGGCTTGACAGAGCTTAGTCTCAACAATAGTAAACAGGCAAAGCATTTTAGAGCATACACGGGAATTGCCTCACGCCCACCATTGAAATGCAGCTGCTTTCATGGTGGGATGCAGCAATTGACTAGCACAGCCTCCCACTGCGAATTAGAACAAGGAAGACAGAAAAATACTGTCTGCTTGAAACTGCAGTGGTGGTGGGGAGTTAGAGACCGGGGATCCAGCTAGAATATTCAGAGCCAGAGCCTGATTTTGAACACTCTGAAGATTGGCTGGGCCTGTCGAATTTTAAGTAGGGGACTCAAGTGGTCAGGACCTTAGTTTTTACATCTCATCTGAAAGACTCCAAGTTCTTGCTAGCCATAGGGAGGCGAAGAAAGCAAAGTGTAGGTTAGAGCAGCCCTGTGATTGCTCTTATTTAGGCTGCAGGCCGGGTAGGAAACAATAGGCATGATTACACTAAGCCCACGGCCTTGAAGTGGGTGGAAATGGTCTCCCCAGTTGGTGCAGAACAGGAACAAGGGATCTACTCTGGCCCTGCTCTCAGTCCCTGGTGGAGCGGGTGCTCCAGGGGCATGACCAAAGCATACTTCTTTGCAGGTATTCTCTGCTTTCCAGAACACACGGAGAGGCAAGGGAAGCAGACCGCAAGTTACAGCAGCCCTGCGGTGACTCTCATTTAGACTGGGGGCCGGGCAGGTTTCTGAACAGCCCCTGAATAAGGGAAGAGCAAAGATGGCTTAAAGACACTTTAAACTGCCCCCACCCCATCCTTGCTCCCCAAGTGCAGGAGTAACTGGGAATCAGACTCATATTCACTCTGAGCCTCCTAGTTTGGGTTTTGTTTGTGGAAAGAGTCTGAGCTTCCGAGAGGTCTGGACAGAGCCATGGGGAATTTCAGTTCCTCTCCTGGGATAGAGGCCCAGGCATGGAAGCTCAGGAGTCCATCAGCCAAGAGAAAATAAGCCAAGTTGTGGCAGCATGTAAGAAGCCCTAGGGATCTGCCACTGCTGGACAGGGAAGGCTGAAAATGACTTGACACAAAGCAGGAGCCCAGTACCACTTGGGCAGGTATCTCAGGGCATTGCAAGCTCACCCATCACCGTGGGACCTAGACACCAGCCTGCCTGGCCCTTGCATCACACAGAGACACAAAACCAGACTGGAATCTGTGTGACAAAATGGGAATAGTTTTGTGAGGCCTGTGTGTGCCTCAGTTTCCCCTATGGGCGGCATTGTTACCCAGTGGGTGGCAGGGGACTGTTTGCTCTCAGGGAAGGCTAGGAGACATAGGTGTGGGGGTCACCTAGCTCCCTGGGCCTTAGTCTCCATATCAATGGAGTATCTAAGAAGACAGTGGCAAATCCAAATGCTGGGACATTGGCACCTAGCAACCAAGGCCCCAGAGGGAGATGGATTTCCCCACCTCTCCTTAGGGAAGTGAGATCAAAGGATTGGCAGGTGTGAGGTGGGGGATAAGATCTGATTTCTGGAAGAAGCCAGGGCTCTCCCTGGCGTCTGATGAAGGTCAGATGGACAGAGATGGAACCAAGGCATTCACTACACCTTGGCTGGCCTCTGGGCCAACCAGAATGGAATATGCTTTAACCTTCAGTTCTCTGGGCTACCCTAAGGACTTCCTATGCTGGGTTCCAGGTGACTAGCAAACCCGTGTGAATGTCACTGCAAAGGCTGGGTGAGCTGCTTTAATCCCTGACGAGTGGGCAAATCTGTCTCTGTTGGACTGGCTGAACAGAGCTCACGGCATGAAGAAGGGGCGCTGAAGGCCCAGAGGTCCAGCCCAAGGAGATAGTGAAGCCGCATGGCTTACCCTGGAGGAAGAGGGACACTCTTTGGGTGTCTGGCCCACTGAAGACTATTCCAAAGCTGGGGCCGTAGCACCAATCCTGTGGATCTGGGATACACTGCAACCTGCATGGCAAGGAGAGATTCAGCCAACCTGTCATACCCCCCCCCCTTTCATATTTTACACTGCTCCCTAAGTCACACACAGATACAGTTACACGCAGCACCAGGCATGAGCCCAAATGCATGCTCATGCATAGAGCCCCTTGCTACACCCCGCATCACCCCACTACGGCCACCCCCCTTGCTACACCCCTTCTACACACATATACACTCACCATATGCTACAGCCAGTGTTACCCCCCCCACAGCTCTACACACAGACACACCCCCTGCAACTTGCATGACTCCCCCCCCTCCCCCGCACACCAGTCTACTACCTGCACCACATACACAAGGATAAACACACACATGCGAGCAGCAGGTTGCCCATCTCCGTCACACACGCAGGGCTCACATGTGCCAGCAGCATCCTTTGTTTACAGGCTCATTATCAGGCCTGCCAACAAATACATTCCAGGGACAGACAGCCAAAGCAAACCAGACAGCAGGACACGCCGCGCAGAGAAAACCATCCAAGGCTCAACGCTGCACTGGGAAGAATCTTTTGGACTTGAACTCAGCCTTCACCTCATTAGCCATCTGGTGTGTGTGAGATGGAGGAGAAGTGGGGGGAGGAGACCCTGAAGGTGATTGGATTTTATGGAGACTTTTGGGGTCAGTAGTCCCTTCTGGCAGCTGCCGATAGCTGTGTGTGTGTGTGTCACAAGATGACAGCCAGCCAAGGGCCCCCATGTGCTCAGCCCCTAGTGTCAGTGCTGGCTTGTGGACCAAGGCGTTTGCCTAGCAAAGAGAGTCACAAAGGATCATTCACTGCAGACAGCCCTTGTTGAGGCAGTTTGGACAGTAGCAAAACTTCCTGTTGCTGCGTGTGGCAGTCTGGAGGGGTTTGGAATCATCTGACCTTTCCAGAGACAGACCAGATGAGGAGGGGGCAGGTTAGACAGCAAGGTGAGAGGCATTAGAGAGAGCTGCCTTCATGACAGCCCTCCAGGATAAAGGAGAAGGAAAGGCAGGAGAGTGAGTGAGTGTGAGGAAGGATGGTCCAGAGGTTAGGGCACTAGCCTGGGACTTCTGGGTTCATTTTTCTCCTCTGTTTGATCTGGGGCAAGTCATTCAGTCTCTCTGAGCCTCAGTTTCCCCATCTATAAAATGGGGATCATAGCCCTGCTGTACCTCACAGGAGTGTTGTGAGATGCTCAGTGCATCACCACGCTGATGGGGATCATATAAGTACCATAGACTGATGTGCCTGGGTGGGGAAGTGGGCGATGTCATGGTATGTGGAACCACAGGAGGCATTTATGAAAGAAAACCACAGACAGGCTCCCACACAGCTTGAGTGCCAGCTTTGTCTCCCTTGTGTACCAGGGACCATTGTCTTGGAATTCGACACAGCTCCCAGAGACATCTAGTGGCTGAACAAATGTACTACATGCAAGCCTCTTTTGGCAGGTAAGAGCACAGAGAAGAGCGTGCACAGATGCACATAAGAGGAAAAAGGAAAAACATGCACACACGTTCCCGAGGGACGTAGGAGACACACTCTGTCTCTCAGCCCATCCCCTGACACTGCCAGCCTGGCTGGTCTTCGGGACACAGATTCACAGCTATAGTACAGTCAGGCCTGTTTCGAGCAGGCTGGGGGGAGAGAGGGCAAGGACCAGAGTCAGTTTCCCCCAGGGCTGATACTGCAGCTATAGGCCATGGCACAGCTGAGCTGGTAATGGAACTGGCAGAGAGACTTCTGGCGCAGGGGATCTTCAAATACCCACTGGTGGGTATCTGAGCCCCTCCCGCTCTTGTATGGGTTGTGAGCAGAGCTATTGTACAGATGGGGAAACAGGCCTGGAGAAATGGATTCAGGTTATCCAAGAAGTCTGCAGCAGAGCAGGGAATTGAACCCAGGTCCCCCAGGAGAGTGCCCTAACCGCTAGTCCAGCCTATCTCTTGCCATCACCTGCATCGGGATGCAATGTTCATCCTTCTTGGGGCAGGCCCTGAGTGCCACTTGCTCCTCTCTTGGTTCCCTGAACTCTAGTGCTGGCTGCTTCCCCCGCTTCCTGGGATCTAGGTCAAGTGCCCATGTTAAAGCCCAGCCCCTTTGAATCCACCACTTGGGTCCCCCCCAACGATTCATGCAGAAGAATTCCACTCTGCCCCCCCCAGGAGTGTCCGAATTACTGAGGCAATCTAACAGCCTGTTGGCTTTATCCTGTCCCTTCCAGCACTGCCTGTCCTCGGGAGAGTTCCCTCCCCTCCTTATGCCTGTTACAAAGGAGAAAGCTGGCGGATCTAACCCCAGTTCCCCACTGCCCGCGCAGAGCGTAGCAACGGTTATAAAGGCAAACCTGGCTGATCTAACCCTCCTTCCCTACACACACACACACACCCCGCATTTTGTGGCAGAGCTTTCATTATGCTGAGCTGTCTGCTGCGCCCTCTGTGTCCTCGTATGGCTCTCTCCTGAGCACGTCACATGTTAGCATAAAGGGCAGACAAGGCGGGGGGCACTGCTTGCTCGCTCCGTAACAAGAGGGCTGGAGCAGCACAAGATTAGGCAGCATGCAGGGGGGATGCCAGGGGACCAGGGGGTCCAGACCAAGATAACTAGCCTGCTTTGGTGCTGCGTGCATACAGAAGGCCTAGCGTGAAGTTCATGTCAGTTACCTGGTAGGATTTTTCAGAGGATCTTTAGCGAGTTAAGAGTTCCGGCCCAGTCTGCACCTTCCTAAGCTGGATCCGGTATAAGCATGATACAAATCCCCTCCTGGATGTCCCTGGGGCTATGCAGAGGATCTAGCCCCCTTGTTATAGCAATAGGGTCAGCACTGAGGGACTGAGTCACCCCGCACCTTGTGTCAGTTCCCCCGGCACGAAACGTTACCATCGATACAACAGAAGAATCCTGTGTTGGGACCATCCTACACAGGTGGAAATGAGAACACGAGGTGGGGAACTTGGATCCTGGACTTCATAGTCAATGAAGACGTCCTAGCCCTGCCTCTGATTCACTGGGTGACCTTGGGCAAGTCACGCCCGCCCGCTTCTGTGCCTCAGTTTCCCCACCTGTACCATGCGGCTGATGACATGACCTTTTGCGACGCGCTTTGCTATCTCTGGATGAGGAAGGCTGGGTGATGACAATGTCTCTCTGGATGATGAAGCATTTATAGAGTTAATCTTTCAGAGTTTTACTATTTCCATTACTACAGGGTCAGAGACCTCAGCTGAGAGCAGAGCCCTGCAGCGGGAGACATCTCCTGTGCTAAGCAGCCTTGGCAAGACAGACATGGGTGGGAGAGGGGAAAACAGAGAAGCGACTTCCCCAAAGTCAAACAACAGGGCCATAAAAGAGGCCCGGCCAGCGCTCCACACTGCCTTTCCGCTGCAAACATGGCAGCTCACGTTGGAAGGAGCAGAGTTCTTAACAGAAACAAACCAGCCCCATTGTTAGCCGGTTGCCTCGTGAGCATGCACTGGCATTTTCGGCCAAGCTCTGCACAGATGGCACCAGTTGGAGTGTGTGACGCACCATCACACCCAAGACTGTTTCCTGGCCTCTTGGAGATATTTCTGTCCCTTTCACTTTACCTCTGAACTCGGGAGTGGAAGCAGCTTCCAAGAGGAACAATCATTAGCTTGTAGGAACCTTCCTTCCAGCCCGGGCTATTTCTCTCCTGATCTTTTCTCTCTTCTGGGCTGCAAGCAAAACCGCAGCCGATCTAAATGGACACAGTTCTTCTATTTTAAAACCAGTCAGGGGCTGACGGAGCAGCCCTGAGCACAAGGTGGTTTCTCCGCCTCCCAGCTCCACAGGCTGAACCTGAAACCTGGGTTATAAATATCTGCTTATTGTTTCCCTATTTAGGCCCTTCACGCGATCCAGGCTCGCTGCTGGCAGGTGGAACAGACAGAGGGCAGGCGGCGGCTGCAGAGCAGGAAATGGAGAAAAGAAGAGGAGGAGGAGGACAGAGGGGATGAAGGCCCAGTACAAATGCACGTGACACAGAAGATAGGGGCCCAATCCCGCTTCCACACTTAAGTGGAGACCAGCAGAGGGGGCATTGGCGGGGCTCGTGGCTGGGATGGGATTGTCTGAAAGCACATCGGAGTTTCACAGAGAAGTATCAGAGACACTGGGGCGATGATGAGTGCTCCAGGCTTGCCTGAGTGTTTGCAGGTCTCAGCACAAGTGGGGGAGGGGAGGGGCAGAAAGCAGCGGGCGGAATCGGTGCCTCTAAACAGAGTCTTGATCTATGGACAGACACAGCCTGGCCTAGCGCTCTGAGCACAACCATGGGAAGCCTGAACTCCACAGCTCTAGCACAATGTGACCCGGGGTAAGTTGTGTCCCCGCTCCATGCCTCAGTTTCCCCACCTGTAAAATGGGGGCGATACTGCTTTGCCACCTGTGGGGTTGTGAGGCTGGGCTGGCTGGCGGCCGCAGGGTGCCAAGCACCGAACAGCTCCAAGAAATGCCTGGATGAGCTAAAGGCAAAGATAACAGGGGACTGACTGGGAGCCTCTTCCTTTGCCCGAGCTCCCACAAGTCCGCCTGTTGGTCAAGCTGCCGACGGCTGGGTGAGATCCGGGAGACGCAACAGAAGCTACTCCATCGTTTCCCTTTGCCCGGCATCTGCAGGAGAGCAGTGCCCCCTGCTGCCCAGCACGTGGAACCACAGACAGGTGGACATTCAAATTCGCACTCCAGACCCCACTGAGTAAGGGTGGGTGGGTGATATTCCCTGTAACCACACCATCTTGTACTGCCATCCCTTTAGTTCCCCCAAGCTAGACTTGGATGGGGGTCAAGTCTCCAATGCCCCGCGTTGGTGCTAGGGGGTACCGGGCTGCTGGTCACCGTCTCTCCCATCAGCTGCACAACTGAGCTCCTGACCACTGCTCCTCCTTCCAAACCCCCAGTGCACAGTTTGGGGAAGGAGCCATTGCCCCCACGGCAATCAGACCTGAGTCCCAGCCCAGCTCCTCAGCTGCAAGGCCAACCGCCTTCCCTAAAACGGTCCCAGTGATCTGAAGAGAGTCCTCTGCCCCCGCAGTGTCAGCACGGCCAGAGATTGCACTCAGCAGCCATCAAAGAGAGGCCAGAGACACTGGGACAAGGGACATCCCAGGCATCAGGCCTTTCAAACCATACTAGCGCTGTCAGGTAGAGCGAAACTTAGCCAATGTCTCCGAGTGGCTGAAGAAAGACCCTTCGGAGATACAGCCGGAGCCCTGGCATCCTATTGTAGAAAGGGCTAAGAGGATAAGAAACACCAAGCTTCCACCCACAGCTGTGAAAGGCCAGAGCTGCCCAGAGCTTGAAGGTGACATCCTGGCTCCACTTAAGGCAATGGCAAACTCCCCATGCACTTCTGCGGGGTCTAGATTTCACCTTCAGTCTGGTTTATCTGAAGTGGACACGGACCTCAGGGTGGCGCTGAGACCTTGAAACTTGACGCATGCAACTGGAAGACGACCTCACTGAGCGCAGCTCGTTACAGCCTTAACGGGGGAGCAAAGCCCAGAGTGAAAGGTAAGTCAGCACAGAGCACAAAGAGGGTGACCCTGAATGGATCCAAGGTCCTCTGAAGCTGAGAAACTCAGAGAGAGGACAGCGGTAACCCAGGCTGTGGGGTGCACCCCTCGGGGGGGGGGGGGGCCTGGAGGAATGTTCACGGGAGGGGGGAATGGTGACACCAGGTGGCTTATGCCAGTGCAGCAGAACCCGGGCCAGCCCCCACAGGGGTTGGAGAGGAAGCACCATCTCCACCCCTGACTCACCTCAGTGGGCCACCCAGCCTGGGGGTCAGCATCAACATCTGCCACGCTGATTTCCACTCCCAGCAGACACCTTGCCCAGCGCTGGCTCTGCTCCCAGAGACCCTGGCACTCTGAAAATCCAAGGGGGAAGGGGCAGAGGGGCACATATTGGTCCTGCCTTAGTGGGGCAGGCTGACTGCAAGGTAGAAGCAGCTGGCTGCTGAGGAAACCTGGGCTGTGCCACTGGTAAGTAGCTGTGCATTTGAGACTTCCAGGTGTAGGTAATTTAATTCAAGCTGTGCTAACGTCTCTCCTAGCTTTATGAGTAGGCTATCAAGCCTACTCCTGCATGTGTCTATGTTTGTCTGGCTTGGGGGAGGGGTGCAACCCAAAATTGGAACTCAAAGGGGCGGCTCGGCTCGGCTCAGCTCAGCTCAAAAAGTTTGCAAACCACTGAACTAGTTACATTACCTGTGTGGTTAGGCCCAATTGGTGATCAGAAAAAAATACAAAGCAGATTTTAGAATTATTTTGAGCATATTTGGGGTTTACAATTTGCCAGAAGCTGGGAATGGGCGACAGGAGATGGATCGCTTGGTGATTCCCTGTGCTATTCATTCCCTCTGAAGCACCTGGCACTGGCCACTGTCGGCAGACAGGATACTGGGCTGGATGGACCCTTGGTCTGACCCCGTAGGGCCGTTCTTATGTACAATATAGCAGCTGTCAGGGGCAAGTTGTTTAGAACCTGGAGCTGGGTTGGTTTGGTTTCATTCACACCAGAGGAAATATTTTGTTGTGAATTGAAATACAACGATTGTTCTGATTATTTGAATATTTAACTTTGGAGTTAATTTTCACAGCTTGCTGTTTAGTTCTCAGGATCAATGGGCAGAAGCTTGACTTCACTTGAGAAGGCTCCGTACTGCATGGTTGGACAAGAGTTGCCTTCACAGAACAGTGCATTACAGTGAAATAAGCTTAATTCCTTTAGAGTAATACTTGGAGGAACATGTAGTGCCTTTGGGTTTTAGTTTGTATGAATTTTGATCATTCCAAGTTACATTTCAGACATTCATCTCCTCTCATTTACCCATCAGGTAACGGTCTTTATGTTACTTCCTGTGGCTTTTGTTTGTTGTCTCTGAATGTCTTTGTTTAGTGAAATTTCTAAATGTGGAAGACTTCTTGAATCATCTCCTCTAGCCTAAGCCATGCGGACTCCAAATGCATGTGGGAGGAAGGTCTGAAACGGTTTGTTTAAGTTACATATCCCTTGTGGGTTTGGTTTGGTTTTGCTAGCTCTGGGTGAGAAGTCTATATGGCAGAGCCAGAAATAGAACCCAGGAGTTCTGAACTCTGTCTTCTACTTTAACCCAGTGGTCCCCAAACTTTTTACCTCGTGACTCCCCCCCCTTATCCAGAGCCAGGGCAGGGAGCGAAGACTCTGTTCTGGGAGTGGGGGACATGGACAAGGGGCCGAGGCTGGGGCCACAGCTTGGGGTGGGGCCAGGAGTGGAGCCTTGGCTGGGGGCTGAGGCTGGCAGCTGGGACCCCGGGCACAGGGCTGGGCTGGTGGCTGGGGCCAGGAGATGAGCTGGGTTGTGCTCCCTCCCCATCCCCATGGGGGATGGCTTGTGCCCCCTGAACAGTCTTCTGTGTCCCCCCAGGGGGCAAACCTCACAATTTGGGGATCTCTGCTTTAGCCATTAGACCCTGCACCCGCTAAGTTGGGAATAGAACCCAGGAGCCCTGGCTCCCAGTTCCCTGCCCTGATCACACGATCACATTCCTCCCTTTCACGTCTGTTATTCAGCTACACGGGTGCTCTCAGATGCCGTTATAAGTTTTCTCCTTAAGACACAATCCCACCCCAGGCTCACACTCAGCTCCCTTTAGCAATCCCCTGGCGTGGGGGTCTTCGCTGCCCTTGGCCTTCTACGGGGAGCTAAAGCCAGGCAGGTAGGAACAAACTGGAATAAGCGATACCGGTCTGAGCACCTTTGATACCAGTGGATGTAGATACACGCCAGGTGTCAATGCTGTCGGGGGAGACGGGGAAGGAATTGCTGCTTTAGAGCAACAAAACTTTTAGATACAGGCAACACGCCATTCTCTCTTCCTGCCTCGGCCTCTGGGCTGTACCCTGGGAAACCCACTGTCACAGAGCCACGGGATCTGTGCTTCTCCCCAGCTTTTCAACCGGCCCTGGGAGGAACCCCTTCTGCACAGCAGACCCCTTGGGGTCTCACTCTTCCATCAGGGTAGGCCACATGGTCTTACCACCTCTGAGACTGAGCTGCCAGTCTCCCACTTCACACCGTGAACTCGGCCCAGAGAGACCCCAGGTCAGAGACCATGACATCCTTTACTTTTGCATGCACTTCCATGGGTATTTGCAGGGACTCCAGGCAGCCTTTTCAAAGCAGAGTCGGGTTTCTCAGTCAGCTGGAACACAGCACTGGGAAATCCTTAGGTTAGCACCGTCCATTCTGGCCAAGCCAGCTTAACCAGCCAGCCAAGCTGCTGTGGAATCCATTCCTGCTCTCTGTCTCCCTAACCTGTTGTCAGTCCCAGGTGAGAGCCCTGCCCTGCGTCTCTCCACAGGGCAGCCCTTAGTCCAGCCACCGGACACCTTTCCCCTTTGTTCTCGAGCTGGGGACTTTGCCCTTCATCGCTCAGCAGAGAAGCAGAACCATCTCCCTCTGCTTGGCAGCTTGCTGTGACTTATCCAGCCATTGGGGTTCCCACTGTCTGCTTGGGTTCGCCCCCTCGATCCAAGTCAGTTTCAGCACTTTCTAGCCTGGGCCTTAGCGGCCCATTCATCCCGGCCCGGCCCAGCCAGCGCCGTGACACAAATGCCCCTGGCGCGGGTTCTGCCCGCCGGCTCTCAATGCCAGTTCAGAAGGAAACGGAGGCACAGGGAGAATTCATAAAAATATCACAGAAAATCCCCACTTCATCACCCCATCAGAGGTAGCCTGGGTCCTTGCGCCGTTTGGGCACTCGACCTGCTGCACAAAGACACCCTGAAATGCATTTAGCTGCTCCTTCAGAGGACGCTTTAACCCACGCGACCCCCACCCCCTGTGGAAAGCCTCATCCTGGGTGCAACGACTCCTGACGCATATGACATTAGCGCCTGTTGCCATAACAACATTGATTTATTAGCTGGAGAAACTTTGAAGTTAAGGCCAACATTTTCGCGTGGCTTCGGTTGGCAAAGGCTCTGGTTTTGATCCCACCTGTCTGCCTCCAGCCTCCACTTATCAAGGCATCCCCCGGTCACCAGAGTCACTTAGCATCTTGTTTACAACAAGCAGAGAGAGGTGGAAAGGCTCGTCCCCTTCTAAGGCTGTTCAGTGCTGCTGGGGGGAGAGGGATGTGGTAACCAAGGTGCTGCAGTGAATCGCCCACCCCAGAGGGGACCGGATTCTAGCAGACAAAGAGGGGAAGTGCCAGCGGATGGGGCATCGGATAGACTGGGAGAAGAGAGACCTGAGTTTTGTCCGCCACTGACCGGCGAGCCACTGCCCCGCTCCATGCCAGTTTCCCCTCCGCCCTTCGTCTGGCTTGTCTATTTAGACTAGGCTCTTCGAGGCACGGGCAGGCTCTTTACAACACCTGGCACAGCAGGGCCTTGAGCTCAGCTGCTCTCCTAACCCAGATACCCAGACAGTAGCTGCCACTGCGGAGGGATGTGATTTGGGCCAAGGTGGCCTACAGAGAGTTAAAAAATGTCTAGTAAATTTCAACACTCCCCCCACACACACACACACTAATTCAATTATTTGTAGCACTCGGCCCTTCACAAAGGGGGCACCCAGCAGGGAAGGGAGGTGATCTGCTCCCGCAGCCAGGCCCTGGCAGCCCTGTGCTCCATCCACCGCCCTGCCAGGAGGGGAGGTAGGCCGGTGGCAATTGGAACAACTGGAAATGAGACAGGCTCAGCCCAGCCTCTGCCACACAGGGCCGCCGTAGCTGAGCGAGCCCTGCAGGGGGCAGCACAGCCCTGAGTTTATTTCTCCCCCCTTCCAAGCCCAGCGCTTGTTTGGCTGGGGCCAGCAGCCTGGAACAAAGACGCCAACTGAGCCTTGTGCGGCTCTGCCAGACTGGGGCCCATCGCCTGGCCTACAGCAGTTAGGCTTTGGCTGGGGACAATCCGTACAACACTGCGGCGGCCCAGGGTTCAGACCGGCACAGAGACTGCCCTGCGCAATCCACTTGCATGCAGCAGAATCCTGCAGGCCAGCAGCTGCCACCCCAGGTGTGGGGGCAAATTGGGCCCCAGCCGCACCCCAGGGAAGGAAACTTGCCACGCTGCCAAGGCAAAAGTGCCCAACAACAGCTGATCAGTTTGTGTTTAAGCAACAGCAGTTCATGGTGAAAGATCAGAGCGTGCCCAGGAAGCGCTCAGTAGAACATCAAGTGTTGGAACAAGGGGGGCAGGGTTTAGTGGCGAGAACCGGTGACTGGGTACCCAGCCTCCTGGGTGCTATTTCTAGCCCTACCTTTGACTCCCTCTGCAACCTTGTGCAAATCCCTGAACCACCCTGTACCTCAGATTCCCTCCTGGGCCAGGTAACGCTTCCTGGGGCAGTGGAAGGTCTAATTACCTGTTTGTAATCACAGCAGAAGAGGTACCAGAAACAGGCCAAACCTTACATCGGGCACGTGGTTTTGATTGGACAAATTACTCCTCTTACCCCTGCATTCTCTGCTGATGAAGATACCTGGGGTGCAGCCAAGGGCATGGGTTGGTTAGAGTCCGGCGCTGAAGTCAGCGCCCAGTGGAGATGATCTCACGCCCCCTATAGTCCATGGGCCTGCCCTGGTACTAGCCCAGTACCCAGCCACGAACAGCCTAGCCAGGGAAGGAGCGCTGGAGGACGCTCCCCCCATCCCGCCCTTCTCACCTACAGCCTGCACTGCAGCATTCCCGCGGACACCCACGGCGGAGGATGCAGGACGTTTGGTCACCGCACAGGGCCCCTTCACTGCTTAATCAATGCAACACCTGCTAGCTCCCGGCTGGCCTGAAAGCAGATTCCCTCCCCCCTACCAAAAGCCCTAACGCTTTCCCCTGCCAAGGGACACGTAGCCATTCAACACCAAGCAAGGAAGTAAAATCTTCAGGCTACGGTCTACACTTATAACACTTCAGCGTAGACACTCACTATAGCCATGGGAGGAGCGCTCCGATCACGGTAGTTAACCGGTCTCCCTGAGAAGTGGGAGAGAGAGTGTGTCCAGAAAGACACAGCTAGGCCAATGCAAGTTTCAGTGTAGACCAGCCCTTTAATTTAAGGTGGGAGCCTATACTATGGAGTCTGTGCCGGCAGAACCCCCTAGTGTAGACGCAGCCTGCACTGGGAGAAGGAGTTTTAGCCCCACCTGCCCAAATGCCAGTAGCTATGTGGATGGAAGCCCTTGTCTGTTGACACAGCTGTGTCTACGCCAGGGGTTTGGTCAGTGAAGTTATGTCGATCCGGGTATGGGACTTTTCCCATAACCTGACTGACCGAGCTAATATGCTGATAAGCTCAGCTTGGTTACCGCAAGCGTGCATGCTCCTCTTCGCATTGAGGGAGAGGCGGACCGGGTATTAAACCCATATGGCCAGGGCAGGTCAGTACTACTCTGGGGTCCCAGGCTGGGAATCTGGTGGTTAGAGAAGCCTGCATGTAACTGCAGCTGGGTGTGTCCCTACCTGTGTGAATGCTGGTGAAAGCGCAAATGTGGAGGGCTTTGCAGCTTGTCAAAGCAGCACAGTGTGAGAGGGAGCCCAGGCTGGTGGGTCAGAGGGCTCAGTGGTACCCCAGGGGAACCCGTCACACTAATATGCTGATATAACTTTTAAGCAAAGACCAAGCCTTACTTGACTGGGAAACTGGAGCAGAGCTGGATTAAGGCCAAGAGTTTCAAGGAGGCCCCTTGTTTTTGATTCACCCACAGGCCTGGTCTGCAGAGGTGCTGAGCACCCACAGCTCCCATTTGCTTCTGCTGGAACTGGGGGTGCTGAGCACTTCTGAGAATCAGGCCCAAGAGGCCTAAAATTGGGTCCCCATAAATCAGCATTGGGAATTCAAACAGCTGCCAGCCAGTCCCTCACTCCGTCCTTCACATTCTGCTCGTGTGCGGAGGAGGCCAGTTGACCTGCAAGATCTGCTCTAGCTTGAACATCCATTTTCCTTTCTGCTGAGACAGGGAAGAACTAGGCAGTAGACATCCCCTGATTTAATTTGCAGTTTTCTGCTCAGACTCCTATGCAAATCTTTCTTGCAATGGCTCACATGTCTTTGATTTCCCCCCTACTCCCAAGCCTGCACTCCCCCACTCCACCCATGTGACCCTGATCACTTGTGGATGGAAGAGAGTGCCCTTTCTCCCCTCAAGACTGATGGCACCGTCTGGGACACCGTAGCCAAGCAGCTCAGGGACTGTGCTGGGATTCAGGAGAGCCGGGTGACTGGGTAAGTCCCGTAGCCTCATTTTACAGATGAGGAACCTCTGAATAGGAATGATTATCACAGCTAAAGCAATACTGAGCCCAGGCCCCAAGGGAGATTAACTATTCTTCATACAAATTACTACATCTCAGCTGTGTGATGTCCTGTTTTCCTTCCTTCCTGCCCTCTCCTACCCCAGCTCATTACGGGGCAAGGGGTAATACCCTTCTCCTTTATAAGCACTAGGCATTCTTACAGTACTGCAAACCAGGGCAGTACGTGGGCTGGCTTGTTTACAGCTGGTGGTTTGATATTTATACTCCCGGCACACACGTCCCTCTGTGCCGTCCGCCCCATTTTGTTAAGCTCCAGCATTACAGAGCCTTGAAAACATTGGTTTGGACGGCCTGATAACAGACAGATAAGATTTCATAACAATGATTGCAGAGCTGCTTTTGGAGGCTGGTCAGCGCTTTGATCCTTGCCAGCGGGAGCGAAGGACGGACTCAGTTCCATTAGTCTAACTTCCTCCCTTGCTTTCTGCTCCGCGCGTTGGCCGGTTTATCAGCGCTTTGCACAATAAAGAGGCGCTCGCTTCTGGGGGAAAAAGTTTATCAGCAGCAGCACCTGTCTCCAGCCCTGAGCTGGCACTGGCTCAGAAAGGCCAAGAGCCCAAAAGGGAAAGTTTACAGGCCTTTGAAAATACCAGTCTAAAGGAGTTATGCCCCCAGCACCCATGGGTTGCCCTAATCCCAGGGGATTTCAAACTACTGTCTTTATGCTTTCATTTTAGATTTTCAAGAAGGGGTGGTAAGTTAAGATACCAAGGCACTGTAGGCCAGCTACTTCTAGGAACTGTAGGCTAATCACATCAGCCACACTATCAGAGGCTTGTTCACCTGCACATCTACCAATGTGATATGCCATCATATGCAAGAAATGACCCTCTGCCATGCACATTGGCCAAACTGGACAGTCTCTACGTAAAAGAATAAATGGACACAAATCAGACATCAGGAATTATAACGTTCAAAAACCAGTTGGAGAACACTTCAATCTCTCTGGTCACTCGATCGATTACAGACCTAAAAGCTGCAATTCTTCAACAAGAAAACTTCAGAAACAGACTCCACCAAGAGACTGCTGATTTGGAATTAATTTGCAAACTGGACACCATTAACTTAGGCTGGAATAGAGACTGGGAGTGGGTGTGTCATTACACAAAGTAAAACTTATCTCCCCTCCCCCGTTCCTCACACATTCTTGTCAACTGCTGGAAATGGCCCACCTTGATTATCACTACAAAAGGTCCCCCCCAAGCTGGTAATAGCTCACCTTACCTGATCACTCCCCTTACAGTGTGTATGGTAACACCCATTGTTTCATGTTCTCTGTGTATATAAAATCTCCCCACTGTATTTTCCACTGCATGCATCCCATGAAGTGAGCTGTAGCTCACGAAAGCTTATGCTCAGATAAATTGGTTAGTCTCTAAGGTGCCACAAGTCGTCCTGTTCTTTTTGCGGATACAGACTAACATGGCTGCTACTCTGAAATCCTTCATAACGCTGCTACTTCTCAGCTGTGCCCTCAGGGTCTGGGGCCCTTGTTGCTTAAGCAGCATTCATCTACGGCTGCCCAGGACTCAGATTGCAGCATCTACAAACAGGAAAAAAACAGCATCCCCTTTGAAACCCCTTTATCAGCCACTGTCAGAGGCAGGATACAGGCTATATTGACCATTGCAAGCTAGGGGAATCCCAGTGAAGGCCTCAGTTCACATCTGGCAAGGAACAGCAAAGCCCCCTCAGCTTCTGGTTTACAAGCAGTGAAACCCAAAACTAAATATGTCTCCTTGCCCGTTGTTCAGCTTGCTGGATGCATTACGGATCAAGCTTCTTTGGAGGGATGGTGCAAGAGAAGGGGGCAGGCCGTTGGAATAAAGGGACTGCAGTGGGGGACAGCTCCCTCCCAGGTGACAGGAATGGGCTCCACCAGTAAAAGGGAAAGTGACTGATCACGTATCAGATACCCCTGGATTTTAAGCAGTTATGATCTTCACTTATGCAGCATTCCTTCCATGCCAGCTGAATTTGGTAGGGACAGACAATGGGTACTTGCAACTGAGATTCATTTGAGGCTCTAATACATGTCCACAAAAACCCATTCACTTGGGTAATAAATGGAATCTCAGGTGTGCCAAAGACTGAATGGGTCCCAGCTACCCCTTCACACCCCCAGTAACCCTTCCAGGTGAAGACAGAGACAGCAGCAAGCCTAGACTGCTGCCGGCGCCGGCGCTGTACCAGATCCATGGAGAGGGGCCTCCTGCCATACTCATCAGAATTGTGCTCATACATAACGCCTACAACCCAGTGTTCAGTCACCCTCCGAGGGCCACGTAGGATCCACAGCTCCAGAGGAGTCAGGGGAGAAAGTGCCTCTCAAAAGGAACCCAACACTTCACCTTACGTGGGTCTGTGGCAGAAGGGATCCCAGGAGATGCACTCAAGAGACCTAGGTTCTATTCCCAGCTCTGCTATTAGCCCATAGGGTGAGCTTGGGAAAGTCACTCTTCATCAGTATGTGCCTCAGTTTCCCCATCTATAAAATGGGGAATAATATTTACTTCCGTTGGCAAAGTGCTTTGAGATGTACCAATGAAAAGCGCTCTGTAAGAGCTAGGGATGATTATGCAATGCAAGCTATAAGCATTTGGGGATTCAAGTCCAACCAGCCTGAAGTCAAGGTCTGACCCCGTGTCTCCCAACCACAGAAATTTCTGCTGAGAGGAGCCAGTGACGGAGGCCGAAGGTGCATTACACTGCAGAGTTGCCCTGCCCTGATTGCTGCTGGCCTTCCAGGAGCTGAACGCAGGAATCAGAATCCACACAAGTGGGAACAGAAAAAGGAATTATCTTTATTTGTGAAGTTTGATAACAGACGGAATATTTCAATGCTAACCCAACAACATAGGTGATGAATACAGACTGTGTGGTGCGTTCGTCCGCTCGCAGGCGCCTAGTCGGAGAAACACTGAGATGGCTCGAGCACAAGGAAACATGCAGTGAATCTGCTCCCTGGCAGATCTGAACATGAGCCCTGCAATCACTCCAAGATTCAGCCCCGCCTCCCCCCCCCAGTGTAGAGACATTTAAAAAGAGACTAACAAAACAGTGTGAAATAAGTTAACTAGTCACATTTGCTCAGTTTCCAGCTTTAAAAGCTACCCCCTAAGTTGTCTTTGTTGTTTAAGAGGGTAAATAAAGCAGCCCTGCTGAGAGACAATGGGACAGGAAGCCTGTGAGAATAGCTATGGCATTGATCAATTGCAGGAAAGGGGGAGGGAGGTTCCTGCAAATATCAGAGGATTTCCCAGGAGCCAGACACCCCCTTTGGTGCCACAGAGAGGTGCTCCTGAGAGGGAGCACATACACCACCCAATCCTAGCTCTGTAAAGTATCTCTTATAGCTAGTGCATAACTGGCTTCCCACCCCTTTGGGTTGGATCAGGTCTCCTCTGAAAGGTCATTGAAACAGTTTCTCCCTGACATGCACAAAGCAGGGCAGGATGACAGGGCTCCTGGGAAGACACGGCACGCGGACTGCATCCAAGGTTCACGCTCACCTACATGTTCACCTACATGGAGACGTCAGTTCTCTCTTTAGCTCCCTGCAGGGCCTCCGACCAGAAATCAGGGAAGGTGGGCAGATGCACTTTGACTCCGGGGAAGCGCAGTGTCTGCAGACACACTCCAATCCCTCCCGTCCACACCACCTTCTCTCCAGATTAATTTTACACACTGCATAAAGTCAGCAAGACACCACACAAGTCACACTCCCACCTCGCCCTCCCTGCACCAACACTGAGATCTAGGACAAAAAAAAAGACCGCCAGTGACCAAAGACTACCAGCAACAAAGGGGCTAAAGTTTACAGGTAGAAAAACCCTCCCACTGCTCTTTTTTAAAAAAAGTGTGTATTTTAGAAGCTACAACTTAAGTCTGTTTCTTTAAAAAGTGAAGTAACTGAATTGCAAGGACGCCCTAGGATATTCTTAGTGTTACTTTGCAAAACAAAACATCCAGGTGATCTTCTCAGCTACACGTCACCTGACAGGAGAGAGAGAGAGAGAGAAGCCAGTTAGCCATTGCTGGGACGTCCCCAACCCAGGCAGTGTTATTTCAGACAGCTGCGGGGGGTGCTGCACTCATAGGCAGTACAGCCAGAGAGAAGATGGCCTTGTGGGGAAGGCATTGGACTGGGACTCAGGAGATCAAGGCTCGACGTCCAGTTCTGTCACTCTGTGTGCGCGGTGTCAGGCAAATCACTTAGGATCCGTCTACACAGCAGCAGGGAGGTTGCTTTCCAGTGTGGGTAAACAGACACTCACTAGCTCTGCTCGAGCCAGTGGGCTAGAAACAGTGTGGCTGGAGTGGCACGAGCTAATCAACGGAATACAACCCCCTGGTTCTATACAGATGTGGCTAGTCTGGGCTGCCGCAGCCACGCTGCTATTGTTAGCGTGCGAGTTCAAAATGGGCTCGCGTGGTGGTTCACTTGCGCTGGGAAGCACCCCCCAAGCTGTGGCGCAGACACACCCTAAGGCCTTGTCTACACTACAAAGTTATGTCGGCAAAAGTTATGGCCCTTCAATTAAAATCACTGTGGCGTGTTCACACTAGCGCCTTGTGTCGGCAGAGGGCGTCCACACGAGCAGCTCTTGCAGTGACAGAAAGCAGTGCCCCGGGGATAGCGATCCCACTGTGCGACTGGCTCCAGGGTGCTTTGGGAAGGGTTTGCAATGCCTCATGGGGCAGGGGCAGCGTCAAATGATGCAGGTTTCTCAATCCCTTCGTGCCGGGGCATCCTAGTAGATTGTCAGCCGCTTTTTCAACTGAAGTGGGGGGGGGGGGGGAGAAGAGGAGAGTGGCGTGGCAGGGGAGACAGCAGGCTGACCATCTTATGCTGAGGCAGGGGGAAAATGACCCCCCACCCCACACACACACACACACACACACACACACGAGCCCCTGGCTCTGCTCAGCACAGCAGTCTCTCCCAAAGCAGCCTGCTCTGCCTGCCTATGGTTCTGTGATTCCCGCTGGGAGCGGCATCCTGAGGAGCTCTGTGAGCTGTCGGTGCTGAGGGATGGCAAATCAGCGCAGCAGTCTGTCTCCCCCCCAACACCCCTTGCAGCAGCAGGCTGCCTGCTGTCGTGTTCCTAGTGCAAGGCAGACCAGGAGCATTCCACACTAATGATTTGCTCTTTGTTCCCCAAACAGAACACAGGCTCAGCTTCCCAGGGGCTTTGAAAGGGGAGGGGCGCATGCCTGCAGGGATCAAAACAGTGAGCAGAGCGGTCAGTGCAGGCATTGTGGGATCCTGGCAAGGCCAGTTCTGTGGACAAAACAAACAGCAGTGTCTACGCTGAAGCTTTGTCGATTTAAATTTGCGGCAAAAAGCTTTATGCCTCTCGCTGAGGTGATTTTATTTTGTTGGCAAAACAGCTGAGTTTTACGGCCAAAAGTAGCTTTGTAGGGTATACACCTCCCGTTTTGTCAGCAACGTAGTGTAGACAAGGCCTAAGTCTCTGTGCCTTCGCTCCCTCTCCAAGATAGAGAGGATCATCCTTTCTCCCACCTTTTGTCTACTTCAATTCCTCGGGGCAGTGACTGCGTTACTCTGCCACTGTGCCTAGCACAGGCGTTGTTACAACAGGCGATCGTTAGAGTCCGTTTAAGGCCAGAAGGGACCACCAGATCATCTAGTCTGACCGCCTGTGAATCACAGGCCACCAACGCCACCCAGCACCTGCACACTAAACCCAACAACCGAAATGAGACCCAAGTATTATAGCCCACCAGACACTAGACTATGACATGTCACAGGCGGAGAACAGGAAAGAGCGAGGCGTACCAGTGCCTGAGGCCCTGCAGTTGGGCAAAGGAGCTTAAGTGAGGACACTTTCCCCAGTATTAATGATTTTGGCTATTCATTGAGGGGCAAGGGTTTGGTGTTGTTTTTTTTTGTTTGTTTTTTAAACCAGTGTCCCTTTGATACAATGGCTCCGGATCACCAGCACATGGACCCCTGTGAAGCTGGAAGTACCCACTGTTTCCCATTTCCTCCCTCAGTCAGGGGCTTTGGCTGCTGCTGCCTCTCTGCATCCACTAGCTCCCAATGGCTGGCGCCAGACCTCACAATCCGTTACCCAGGGCTGGAGCAGCCTATGCTTCCAGCAAGAGGAGTTCAGCCGGCGGTGTTGGGGGCCAGAGCCAAGGCCTCAGCACTGGTTGGGAGAGCAAGCCACACCGCGTTCTGCAAAGTGCAGCCAGCTGAGGGTTGAGGTTGTTGCTGAGATGCCTCACCTGACCGCCCGCTCCTAGTTAGCGTTTCTCTGGCGGACGTTCTTGTCCTTGTGGTTTGGGGCGTTGCTTTTCCTAGGAAAAGGGGGAGAGAAGGCAGTGAGAGGAGAGCCAGGACTTCTTAGCACAACAAAGAAGAAACTGCCTGGCTGCGTAGAGAGCTAAGAGCCAAATCCCTCCCCACTGATGAAGCCCGGATCTAAAGTGGACAGATGTAAAGACAGGACACAGCAGGATACGGTTATGAGCCATCTGAACATGAAAGAAGTCTGCTAAGTTACTGTTCCCAACTGAACACCGTGAATAAAGACCACACTGATGACAAGCAATTGGAAGGCGTTTCTGGTAGCCTGTTGGCTCACTAGGGCAGTGGCTCTCAACCTTTCCAGACAACTGTACCCCTTTCAGGGGTCTCATTTGTCTTGCATACCCCCAAGTTTCATCTCACTTAAGAGCTACTTGCTTACAAAATCAGACACAAAAGTGTCACAGCACACTAGTACTGAACAATGGCTGACTCTCTCATTTCTACCATATAATTATGAAATAAATCCATTGGAATATAAATATTGTACTTACATTTCCGTGTATGGTATACAGAACAGTATGAACAAGTCATTGTCTGTATGAAATTTTAATTTGTCCTGACTTTGCGAGTGGTTTTTATGCAGCCTGTTGTAAAACTAGGCAAATAGCTAGATGAGTGGATGACCTCTGCGTACCGCCTGGGGTATGTGTACCCCTGGTTGAGAACCACTTCACTAGGGCAACTAGCCAGTTTGTTCATGCCCACAAGTATGCAAAGCACACCACTGCATCTGTGCCAGCATGTCATATAAGAAGAGAGTTGGTACTCACAGTGGTGCAGACCCTCCATCATCATCTTCAGGCCCAGGATCGCATGGTAAGAAGGAAAGAGAAAGGTCAGGATGCAGCCTTTAGCCAAACATCACGTCCTGTACACCCCACCCAGCCACCAATCCCTGACCCTTAAGAGCCAGCATTCTGAACAGGCCATTCTCTAGAGACTGCTGCATGATTACAGGTAAGATGCCATCCCATCCTGAGCCTCCCAACAGGCAATATAGCTGTTGCTTCACCAGGGTATAGGGATGTGAATTTAAGGGCCAGAAGCAGCAAGAGCTGTATCGTTCCGAGGTGGTCACCTGTTTTTTGGCAAGTAGTGGGCTTGGCTGTCCCAGGGATGTCCCTTTATGGGATCCCTGAGGACCAATAGCTGCCGAGGACAACTAAACTCCTCCCCCAACCCAGGGGAATTCTTGTACCACAGTAACTGAGGTGGATCTGAAGGCCACACTGCTGGGGATCCGTGAAGCAATGGCTGGGCAGCTGTTTACCAACCAACAGTCAAGGCTGGAGTGTAAGCAGCCTTCACAACTTCAGTGTGCTGGGCACAAAAAAAAAAAAAAAAAAAAAAAAAAAACAACCCTCAGCCACTCCCAAGAGGTATTATTCCTCTCTGGCACAGAGCTGGCGTGACTTGCCTAAGTCAGCAGCAGAGCCACAATTACACCTGTTTCCTGCCTCAAATACTGCAGCCCCGTTGATCCAGCCGCATGTCCCAGAGCCCAAGCACTGACATTCACAGACCCTGACAGCAAGCGAAGATTGCATTAAATTAAATAGGAGACTTTCAGGGAAGTGGGGGGAGCATCGGAGGTACTGTGCCCCTGCCCTATACACATTCTGCCAAACACCGTGCTCTGGCTACAGCAACAGCACTGTAACTAGGGAAAGACATCTCTGGTATCACCTGACTTGCTCAGACCTTTCACCAGTTCATTGGAATCTGCCACCCTCTAACAGGAGAGGGCTGTGTGCCATCATTTCCATGGTCCACACTTCCCCCACGTGCTGCCCAGCGGTAAGGCCCAGGGTACTGCAATTACACGCAGCTGGTGAGAGGACTGATGCAGAGGGACAGCTGGAACTGTCTCTTCCACTTACCATGTGAGGTCCCACCCAGCAGCAGAGGAGGGAAGAGAGCGGAAAGATAATGCCAGCAGGGACACTGCTCACAGCCATGTTCTCCACCATCCCAGAAACCCACCATCACATAACCTTCCAGGCCAAGCCTTTGCGCTCGCTCATGATAAGCTTCTTGCAATTCCCTTCATCAGAGGGCCAGAGTTTGAGGCATCTTTTTACAGAGCCAGAACTGACTGGTCTGCAACTAGTTTTTAGGAATTTATAATCCCCCCTTCAGAAGTTCTTGGTAACGTCTGCTCAAGGGTTTCCAATCAGATGATCCACAATACACGTAGCTGAGTAATTTATTCTCTGCAATGTGATTGGCTACTACCAACATGACATCACTGTGCTAGGAAGAGGTGAGGAGGATCTCAGCCTTCTGGCTATGATCAGGGATGAGTTTAGCCAACACCTCCAATCAGAGGCCGTATCTATCCCTGGCTGGGGCAGGAGACACTGAGCAGAGCAGTTTTCCCCCTTAACATCTGATCAGAAACCCCTCCAGAAGCATCTCTGCAAGTGGGGAAGCCCCCTCTGAAATCAAGACACTTTCATCCCCACCCTAATCAGAACGGTTACACCCATATGCTGCAGAGTTCCTGGGATAGACACGACCCCTAAACCCCAGAGTCCGACGACCCCAGGTGCACCTTACCATCAAGAACCTCATCCGGCTTTCTCCTTTTCTCATAGATGAAGATGATGGTGACAAGAACCAGCACCTCGGCCACAATGCCCAGGAAGGGCCAGAGCGCTGCCAGGCGGCTACGAACCCGCAGGCCCACGACGGCGCCATCGGTGCCCAAGTCGTTGGTGGCGTTGCAGAGGTACTCGCCCGGGTCCTTCTCGATGTCCAGGGTAGCAACGCGCAGCTCCGTCTTGTTCCCGCTGGACTTCATGATGAACTGCTCTGTGCCATTGATGATGGGCTGGAAGCGGGGGGAGGAAGCGAACGATCAGGGGCAGCCTCTCCTGACTGTACTGCTACCGATTCCACCCCACACAGACCCGCCTCGCTCACTGAGGCGCCTCTGGAGCTGCCTACCTCAGAGTTACAGCTCCAGGTGAGAGAGAAGCTACCCCGCCTCCCCACCACTCCTCCGGGAAGAGAGGTCCCCCAAGATGCTCACCTCATTCACACCGTCTTGGATCTTGTACCAGGTCCACTGACTAACAGGAGGATATGAGTTACACTTGCAGATCAGAATACCAGTGTCCCCCTCGTTCCCATGCTCGGATTTCTTGTAGGCCGTCACGTGTGGCTTAACTGCAGAGAAAGGCAGCTCAGACAAGAGGAATTTGGCCAGCCTGCGTGGGCTGCGAGTGCTGTAGGCCAGCGAGCCAGCGTCCTGGGCAAAGTAGCCATAGGCTTGTACGTCAGTCTGAGAAACAGGCCTCTGGCTCCCATCCCCCAGCTCTTCTCTCAGAAGGCCGAGCATTCAAGGTGCTTCCCAAACAGGCGATGAGAGATTCATGGCTCAAGACCACCTGGTCAGCTGTTAGATGTCTTCAGCCCCTGTTCATATATCCATGGGGATCATTCCCTTTGTTCAGAAGGGCGGAGGGTTGATGCGCCTTTGGTTCTGCTTCCCCAGGCAGCCACTGTTCCGTTTACAAGCTGCTTGACACTAACTCTAGAAGCTGCCTAGTAGGAATCTATCCCATTCCTTCCCCATTTACTACCAGAAGCAGCTGTAAATTGCCAGAGCTGAGAGAGCACATCTGCCCACGCCCCTTACCCAAGAGGAGATACTAAAATAGTTACCTGTCACGTACACAGTCCTACTCACAGGGGGGTTTGTTTCGAAGACACACTCGTACACCCCTGAGCTGTCTGCATTCACCTCCCCTATTCTGTAAGAAGAAAGGGACATAAGCAGGGAGATTTAGGGGATGTCATGGCCTGTCACACTACCAGGAGCAGGGAGACCATCCTGTCATTAGTTCAGAGGCTGGAAAGGAACAGCCAACTCCAGGCTGTAGGAAGCAGGGCTGACCTTTTACCTATGGGCAAGAGACATAGGCTGACTTTTCTGCTTAGGCACTTGAATTGGAGCTAAAAAATATTTAAGCCCATCCATATGTTTAGCGGAAGCCCCAGTACAAGCCTTCCCTCCCCTGCTCCCCCATGCCCTTAACCTGTACTGGGCCTAAGGTCTGTCAACTCACGGAATTGTCCACCCAGGCCAGATTGCTTGGTTTTAAGTTCCTACCCAGACAGATGAACCTGTAAACCCACCATCCACTCCTTCCTATCTATGCCCCCTTCACCCACCAAGGGCATGTCTACACTGCCGTTACACACTCACAGCTGGCCCGTGCCAGCTGACTCAGACTCATGGGGCTCGGGATGAGAGGCTCTTTGATTATGGTGTAGACATTTGGGCTTGTGTTGGAGCCCAGGATCTCAAAAATTGCGAGGTGATCCTAGCCCCTTAGCCTGAGCCATGGAAGCCTGAGTCAGCTGGCTCGGCCTGGGGTGTCTAATTGTAGTGTAGACACATCCTAGGCAATCAGACTGAGTTTTCTTTACTCTGCAGTTAATGAGGAGCTGTGAACAACAGGACAAAACTAGTCAGCAAAACCAAAGTTCTGAAGCACCAGAAGTGAGGTTGTATTCAGTGTAAACTATCTCCAGCATGCTCCTCTTTCTTTCAAGCAGCAAAGGCCTCAGAGGCTAACTTAAAATGAACTCAGTGGCGCAAAGCTATCACAAGACGTGCAACCACAAAAAAAAGTGAATAACCAAGTTAGCAAGAACCCAGATACACTGTCCCACCTCTCATGTGACACATCAATCCCATGACCACTCTGCAAATCAGACAGCTAAAGAGGCAGCAGAATGGGTTTAAAAGAAAGTTACTGGGGAGTGGCTGCTCAGTTCCCGTTCAGAAATGCCCACCAAGCCAGGGCTGCACGTGGGGCAATGCAGCGGATTTCAAAAGAAAGAAAATCAGATCAGGGCAGAATAATCCCACCCGAATCCAGAACCTGCCGTTTGTGTCTTGGGGGGTTTGCAGCGACAGGATTTGATAGATTAAAGCTGCCTCACAACAAACGCTCGATTCTGCACCGTGGTGATGCCCAATGCGGGGGGCCGAATTTTAGTGCTGTTATTGCACAGAGACAATGGGCAGTTTGTTAGTTCTGCTGCACTCGGAGCTTTCCCCCTTCCAAAAGCCACTCAAGCTAAGGAATTGAGGTCACATGAGGGAGGCTGGGTTAGAAATACTTTAATCCTTGTTCAGCTCCCTGTTGCTATGGGGAGAGAAGCACGTCAGCTCTGCCGTACAAAAGGACATGATGCCTCTCTGGCTGACTGGGCCAGTGCCAGCAGGGGCTGATGGTAACGAGACTGGAAAGCTTGTAGCCTCGTTACAATGGGGCTGGTATTCCAGTTCCCGCTCCGTTGTAACTAACAGGGCAGCTCTCTGGGGACAGCGGACAGGACCCTGGAAGCATACCAGAGGAGGACTGCGCAGGAAAATCTTTCCCGACTCAAGTGCAGACAAACAAAACATATCCTGGAGTCTCCTGCACCACATGTGGCCCTCTCCAGCAGCAGGACCGTTCACTTCCTGTCCAGAGAGTGGGAATGCTGGCTTGGTTTGTTTGAGTGCCTTCGAACACTTGATTTTCATCAAAGCTATTTCCCAAAGCTTATCACAAGGAACCTAGCTGTCGCGGTTCTGCCCAAAGTCAACAAGGCAGACAAGTCAGAAGGAATGAACTGAGGGCACTGGAATACATACATTTAAATATGCCTTTTGCCTACTGGGCAAGTCCCAGTCTCTCCATTGGTGTGAGATGTGACAGTTGCCAAGTTGGGACCAGAACCTCATCTCTCAGGCCCCGACACACACAACACCTCTATACAATGCTGGAGCACTAAAATCCCACCCGAACTTTCCCAGTCCTGCAGAGGACTTCCTGGCCTTCAGGATAAGTTTTAGGACTCCAGGGCTGTATCTGAGCACCCCCTGACTGCACTCACGATTGCCACTTCAGGCCAGGAAATCCAGCAGCAATCCTTTGAATTGTTGCATGAACTCCAGAGTTTTATCACCAGACAGTCCATCCCACTGCGTGTTCAGGAGGGATGCAAAGTCAGAGGCCAGATATGTAAATAGCCTGAGGCCATGTTACATCTTGTACTGCTATAGTTTAGAAGTGGGAGGAATTTCCTCTCTGGGGCGCACTGGCACGGAGCTTGGGTGTAATGGGGGTGGGGAAAACAAGTAAATTTCCCTGCTCAGTGCTTTAGAAGGCAGGTTTTTTGATAGCATGAGTATGGTCAAGTTTTCTGCAAACAAGGGGGTCCTGAGCCTCAATGAATCTTAGTCCTGATAGTCCTATTCTGTTATTGTCCCCAAGGTTGGATCCTTCTCTGAAGTACCTGCCCTATGTTCATAGTTAGTTCCACAACATTGCCATTTGGGTCTGGCTGACCTGAAGTATCAGCTGCCTTAGATATAACTTTTCTTGGGACAGACCAGAGCAAGAACAATATCCCTTCTGCCCCTCCCCCATGCCCTCAGACACCTACTTGTAGAAGGTATATCCAGACGTTTCCTTATCTGATGTCAAGATCTTGTCTCCTTTCTTCCACATACGGCCCATGATCAGAGACTGAGGGTTGGTCATGTTACAGGAAATCACAACATCCAAGCCAGAAGTCACATTTGGGGAGGTTTCTACAGTGGGATCTGCATTCATAACAAACCTAAGTTACCATGTGGCATTTATAAATTTCAGCAGCTGTTTCCCCTGCCTTAGGACCTTTAAAACAAAGAACATCTATATCACTCACCGTCTCCATCCCAGCTTTTCACTTACCCTCACAACTTATAAGTAACTGATAAATGGTAACAGCAAGGGAGGGTGCAGGAGGAGTCAGACAACCAAGTCTTGATCACACTTGGGAAAAAGGCAACTATGTTCTCCTCGCACCCCTTAGCAGAGCAAGGCAGAATCACTCTCCAAACCATCTCTAGACAGTTTGGAGCACCTGTGCTCTCAGGAGTAGTTGTTTTTAATAGTCCATCACAGTTTTCCATTGCATATTTGAGCAATTACAAGGGCACAGTTCTATAAGCAGTGTTATCATTAACTCCATTTTTTCATACCTGAATCTGTCAGGGTTTAAGAGATTTAATTTCACCTGGTGATAGAACAGAGAGGATCACAGTCCAGTCCCTTTTTTGGATGGAAACACAATGCAAGTCTGTGAGACTGGAATCCAGCCTGCACATCTGAAATCAGTGTAGCTTCATTGATTCGTGTGGATTTACACAAGTTTAACAGGAGAATCAGATCCTGACTCTCCGAAGTCTGACAAGAAAGTTGATCTAACCTGTTGTCACACAGCTAAGCGATCACTAGAGGAAAAATTCTATTCACAGGGAGAGGAAAGAGTCTCTGGGAAACCAGTTCAATCAATGGAAACTATTAAGCAGCCAATATAAAACATGAGGTCTTCTACTCTCCCACCCCACCCCAGCCCTCTCTGAAGAAAGATTTCACACAGGGCTGAAAAGCACTTAGGATGGTAAAAAAAAAAAAAAAAAGCTAAGAACTACTCCAGCAGTATTGTCTTCCACTGGATTTCTTTGCATTAACTAGAACATTTGCATCACCTAGAACATACACAGCGAATGCTACTACCATTTAGTTCCAATGATTTCAAGAGCCAAGATACCATCATTTAACCAGTAGTGAGGTTAAATTTGATTTCCATGCATTAGTCCAAGTTTCAGCTACTGAGAGGGAAAAGATCTCTTCTAGCTCAAAAATTGGACTTTTAACTCTAAGTGAGAGAAAGTTTGGTCTCTTCCACAGTACAGATAACTACAGTCACACTATCAGTGTCACACAGACACATACGGCCATTTCAAAAACGGTTGTATCACCAGAAACTAAAAAACAATTTGATGCCCATAGCTCGTACTGCTAGCAAGGAAGAAAGCATAAAGCAAGACTGGTCACAGGAGCAGAAGTTGGAAGGAACTGTAGGGAAGGGCTGGTTTGTCAGTGGTGGTTAAGGCAGAGTCTACCAGCAGAATCAAGACTGAATTCTGCAAGTCAGCATTGGGACACCGGAGGTATCTTAGGACAAGCAGCACATTCTAGTTCTTTGGGCTCTGAAAGGTACAGGATGGTCAGACCGTGTTTTGGTTGGGAAGTCACAACCCTTTTTGAGCAGGGCCACTGTGGATCAAATCACGGACGGTGAAGGGGATCACAGGAGGGTAGGAGTCTCTCAGTTCTACAGCCAGGATGGGAGGGTGAGGAGAGTTTTCAGGAAGTCACAGGACACAAGTGCGGGGGACAGACCTGGCAAAACACTCAAGACATCACAGCGTCTGAGCAAGTGCCAAGGTCTCAGTGCGGCCACTCACGTTCGATGACAAAAACGTTCGCCTGGGAACGGATCCACTTGACTTTGGGGCTCTTCGACAAGTGGTTGCGGTCGGGGTCGTTGCTAGCCCGGCACTCATATGTGCCCGAGTCGTTGATAGTGAGGTTTGCGATGTAGATGGTGCTGGTAGAGTGCAGGTTATAGGTGGCGTTGATTTTGACACGGTCCTGCCGTGCGCCATCCCAGAGCTGAGCATAGGTCTCGTTCCACTCATCTCCCTCAAACCACCATTGGATCTCAGGGATAGGATTGCCAAGAGCCTCGCAGTGCAATTCCACACTGTCCTCGGTCAGTTTCTTTTGAGACAGTGGTGACTTTATAAAGCCAGCTATGAGTTGGAGAGGTATTAGTGCAAAGCATTAGTGCAAAGAGAGAATTCAGCCACACAGATTTTAGCTGTTTTAAGAAGGTGAAACACATTATTGCTTCAGGCAAGCACACCTCCCCCCGACCCCACGTGCGCTATAGCCAGCCACGCTGTTAGATATAGCGACCCAAAACAATGCTTTCCACCAGCTCTGCTTGTCTGCATTTTACAGACTACTACCGAACCAGAGCCCCCAACCAGCAGCGAACAGGGAGCTCACACACACTACTCAGAGTGGCGCATGCAACACAACAGCCACTGTTTACGCACCCTAGCACAAATGTGAGGACTTTCCATCTGCCCTGCATAGCAATGCTACAAGCCCCTGTCAACTTAATGTTGAGCACGGAGGTAAGTAAGTGTTGCCATAGGGGTGCAAGAGAAAGAAACCTGGAAGCGTGTCGGAGTTCTTAAATAGTTTGGAAACAGGACCAGGTATATATTTTTTTGCAACAGAATGCGCCCCAGCCACAGAATCTGAGCTTTGATTTTTAAAAGCAGCTAAGTTTTTAGCCCTTACAGTTGTAAAGGACATCCCCCACATGCGAACAGAGAAACCGAGGCAGTGCTATCTGCCCAAGCATGCAGAGAACCTAGAAGAGGGAGGCAACAGCTATCCCATTGGGATGGCAGGGACACTGACTCTGGAACCTAAAGACAACACGGTTAAATACTCTGCTGCTAGTGGTGCGCTTACCCCTCACTGTTAAATGCAGTGCTGGATATTTTGAGAGGAACTGGTTGGCTAGCACTGAAGGTTACAGTGGAATTAAGAGTTTGACCCCCTCTGTGCAGGCCCAGAAGCAGGAGGTAAAGAGGAAGAGGCAGTCCCTTCCCCAGCGCCAAAATATCAGCATCTTGGGTGCCAAGACCCTTCCTCCCAAAGCTTCCAGCCACCTGTCATTCATAAGGCTCAAGGCACTTTGAAGGTGGGAGGCACATCACCCCCCCCATTTTGCAAATGGGGAAAGAGACGTCAGAGTTTTGGAGGTTTTTTTGGGTGGGGGAGGTGAGAGAGAACATCACTAGCCAAGTTCAGTAGCACAGCTGGGAATAGGACTCTAGTCACCTGCTTCCAGTCCCATGCCCTATCCTCTGGACTGGGTGAATTATCTTCGTCACATTTAATTCAGTTACAAAACCACCCCATGTTTCTGGGAGTTTACTGGAAGCTGCCACAGATGTTTCGATGTGCTGCTGCATGTAATGTAAGTGAGGGGGCCGTGCTGCAGAGTTTAGACCCAGTGTGCCACAAGCCTATTACATAGCAGGATGGCTTTAGTACAGGGGGTGGCAGCATTTCCATTAGGAAAAAAACCCAAATGATTTCAGGTGATCATAGGAGAGGCACTGTCTCTTTTACTGAGTCAGGAGCCTACTTATGCCACTGCCAGCTTCCACACTAGAGCTAGCAAAACTGATTTATAAAGTGACTTCCAAAATTCTTCTCACCTGGAGAGTGATTATTCAGACAGGCAAGTGAGATGTATTATTACATTAGCCTTTTGGTGTAGAATGGGCAAGAAAATTTTGTACCGGGGCTAGTGAATTATGTTGCATTTGAAAGGCTACAAACACCCTAATCTGAGCCGTCTGTTTACATTTTCTTTTTACTATTACAGCATATGTGCAGTGATATGGTTTCTCTTATCACGGTCCAGATTCTACTCCTAGCTGATCCTACAAAGAAGCCACAGCCCTGTGGGATATGACTATTATGGAAGTGAGGATGGCTGCAGGATCACAGCGCCAGCAGAAGAGATCAAACCCTTGATTAACCACAGATTGGTAGGAAAATGGATCAAAGGCATGAGATAAACTCATGTGCATACATATGGGTAATTCAAACATAGCTGAAATCCCTCCCCTCCCCTTTAAGGTGATTTGGCGAGTGCCCCAAATAACCAGGGGAATGCGTCAAGCATAATTTGCCATTAAAAAGATACTCTCTATTTTGATAACCAGGAAAGCAGGCATTAATCAAGCTATTCCAGGTATTCACAATTTTAAGCATGTTTGGATCAAAACGAAAAAACAAACATCTCTAGGTTAGATGAGATTAAGAATTTAATGTAGAATTCGGTCAGTCACTCTAAGTCTTCTAAACACTCTACAAACTAGCTAATCCCTACATTACAATTGGGAAAAGCGAGGCAGGAAGACTGAATGACTTCACCAAGGCTAGAACAAGGGTGAGAGTTCTATGAACTCAGACCACCGTTTGAGCATTAATCTATCACACTAAAAAAAACCTTTTAAAGACTCCATAATGTGAGCTTTTCAAGGGTCTGGGGTCAGGACAAAAGCCAAGGATTCACATTGCTCACCACTTTTTATCCCTAAAAGGATCCTGAATCATAGCAAATACCTTTTTCAGGGAAGAGGGCTGGACACAAGCCCCTTTAAAACTAGAACCAACCAATCACACACCACGGGCTAAAAATCAGCCCTGGTGTAAGCAGATATTGCTCTCAGTCTTAAGCAGCATTTGCACCTAGTCATACCAGGGTGGAATTGACCCCATGTCCACAAGTGACCCAGTAGCCCCCAGTCAGGCAGAGTAAGGGTGACGAACACAGGCAAGTGAGCCATTTATAATGTAGCAAACAAGTTTTTGTATAGAGTTCTGTGCTTTATAAAAAAAAAAGACACGTCCCCATGTCCAGCATGTGAGACGTGCAAGTTCTGCCCTTGCCTTCACATATTCCAAAGTCAGTTGACCAGACTTTAGAATTGGCTAAAGTCCGGCTTTCACCCCAGTCACGGTGACTGGGTGGTATTGTTCAGCGTTCCAATTACTGCATCATCTGCCAGCCTTCTCGGTGCTAGCTGATCTGTTCTGCTTCAGAAATTCTTGCAAACTTGCTCTTAGTCACCCTATTGTGGACAGTTTCAGATATTTCAGCTAAGAAAAAAAGGGCAGTTACAACGTGAGAGTTAATAGCAGCTCTGTAAAGTAGTCATGCAAATTCACCAGCCCAGGCACGAAACTGACTTGCTAACAACTCAAGATACAGAGAATGAAGTAATTTTCACTCAGCACAGACAAGCTCAACTTTGTAAGGTTACATAAGTCAAGGCTACATAGACTCCAGGAGTGCTTAGAGGGTAGGAGCCTGAACTTACTTGTTTCCTTTGTGCTCAAGGTAGCAAAGTCCAGAGGATTCACCTATTTCACCCTTTCCAAGATCTGGAAAAACAGCTCTGCACAGATGGATCTGTAAATCAATAGCCTCACAGCAGTCAGACCTGCCAGATACCGCACCACTCCAGATTATTTGGCTGTAAAATGGCTTACAGACAATCAGTTAACTGTTTGGAGTCAGAAGCTACTGTTCCAGTTCAGAGGCAAGTATTGCTTAAGGCCTGGTCTAAAATTAAAACATTAGATGGACCTGGCTACGCTGTTCAGGGCGGTGAAAAATTTCACACCCCGAGCACATTGGTAAGGTCGACCTAACACCCGGTGTAGACACAGCGAGGTTAATGGAAGAATTCATCCGCTGAAGCAGATTAACTACAGATGGAAAAGACCCCTTCCGTCAACATAGGAAGTGTCTATACTACGGTGCTTACAGCAGCACCACTGTAGAATAGACATATTCCCTCCCCTTTCCCCCCCAACCTCTGCCAAGGTCTATCAGTTGCTTTGCAGGAAATAACCTAATTTCTAGAGAAGTCATTTTTGGACAGTGCAGAAATACTGAGTGACGTCAGCTAAAACGACTGCATTGAGTCAGGAGGTTTTCAGGAAGATTGATCAAAAACCTAGGGTTATTTATGACACATTCATCCTGTACAGTCACTCGAGACTGCGCAGCTCTCCTGCATGCTAACGGTGGTACTGCCAGGCCTCCCTACAGGAATGCAATTCAGCCTTTACGTAATCATGTAAACTCCTGAAAGAGGAGGGGAAGGGGGGGGGGGGGGGAAGAGAGAGAGTGTATATGACTATATGGGAGAGGGATCTTTCTAATATGATTTCTGTATGCAATTTTTGTAATAATTTTTCCTACATTTTTGATGCCTGAATGTGGGTACAATGGAATTCTGATATGATTTCTGTATGCAATTTTTGTAATAATTTTTCCTACATTTTTGATGCCTGAATGTGGGTACAATGGAATTCCCCCCACCCTCCCCAAAAGGACTCCACAAGATGCATATATAACAAAGGCATCAGAGGATATTACTCTCTCTACACACCAAGCTTTGCATACTTCTAGCACAGAGGAACTAATGAGGATCCACTTCTACTACTAAATAAGTAGAGAGTAATTTATACAGCTTTGCAAGGTTTTATTCGCCTGATCACAAGGGGCAAGTACGTTCGTGTGTTGTGACTGGCAATCTCTCTTGATTTTGCAAGACTGCTTGACTTTGAATCACAAGCCTGTGATTAAACAGTCTTAACTACCTAATTTTGAAGAGTCAAGGAAGCGAACACCATTCCTGTGAGAGCCTGTCCCATTTTAACTACAGCCTGGTTTAATGGGGGCCATTAAAATAAAGGTTACTGCTACACATCCAAGTTGACTACAGAGTGCTCGACAAAATAAGTTGTTCCACGACTATTGTTCTTTAAGTTACAGGGCCCCTCATTCACAACTGAAACAGGCTAGAAGCTCAGCAGGTCTGCACTGCTCATGTGACAGCCTTCACTACTTGCAGTAACCAAGTATCGCCCCTATTGCTTATGGAAGTAACAAAAACTCCAAGCATTAACTGGGGCAAACTGGATGAGTTAGAACATAAGACAGCCACCAAGAGAGCATATGGCATTCCCTGGAGCTGATGAGAGTTCCTGCTGTTGTAGAACATACAGGTACAACTAGCATCAACTCACTGGAATAGCAACGTCAACTGCTTGGTTTCCATTGGCCCTGGACTAGGAGGGCTAACAAGCAAGCAAAAGGACAGGACATTCTCTGACAACGGAGAACTCACGAGTGTATGAGACTCTGCCATTTTATAGCCTGTTCAAACTCTGCTGTGCCCCACAGGAAAAAACCACACATGACATGCTAAATAATGTTCTCTACATGAAAGTCACCTTCATCTAAAAACAGTCACTCCCTCTGAGCGGAGGGAGGAGCTGCTGCATTATAACAGTCTGGCACATGTAGCTGACTGTCCGTCGCCCTTTGGCTAAGCCTAGCAGCCATCTGCTAGCCTAGCAGCCATCCTCTCCCAGAGCAGAATATTGTCTTTTCAGCACTGAAAACCCCTTTGCTTATAGGGTTGACGCTTGTTCCACAGTCCAGGAAATGATATGTGAATGTTCCAGCTACTGATGGAGGCTCTGGATACAGCCTCCACACCCCCAAAGCCAAGTGGAATGTTTTATAGAACCTCAGGGTGCGCCAATGAGTAACCCAAGTGAGAGGTGAGAGAACTTCCGGGAGTCAGAATTCCTCAGTCTTCCCCATGAATCTGGCAGAGAACAGCAGGTTCCAAGCATGCATACAAGATACCTTTGTGTGGGATTAGCATGGCCCAGATTTTAGGAGCGGACCACCAATTGTTCTTTCCAATAAGAATAGCCAAAAAATTATTTCTTGGCACTGCAAAGTTCTAAGAAGAGTCACCATTAACATACAGAAATCTCATTTGTCTAAATCTGTTTTCTTTTAAACCTATCATTACACATGATTAAGGGATTATAGAGGAAAAATATTTGCTTCCCCTTCCACTCTCATTTTGTTTATTGATAGCCCTTAATTTTCCTATTTGTGTGGGTCTCACACAGCAACAAAGGAAGGAAAAGATAAAGTGTGGTTGGACAGCCAGGCATTGTCAAGGGGGCTCAGTACAGTATCAATACTTCTTAAAAAAAGTTAACATACTTATAAAATGTTTGGAGCTTAATTTTGTTCAATAAGGAAAGAGGGAAAGTTCCTCATACAGAATCATAAAGGAACTGAATGGGAAGAAAAAAAACTTGTAAGCATTTGCCCAGATGTACTACTGGAATTTGTAAGAGCAGCTAAATCCATGTCCTCGATGCAGTCAAGATAGTTTTTGACAACTTTTTGTGCGAATCAATGAGTTAGATCTGAGAATTTCGAGTCATTTCTCTCATCTACACACTCATCACTACAGACCAGCAAACCAGCCTGTCAGACATTTCTATATTTGCTGCTTTCAAGTTTTAATGATTTTTTTCATCCCAGTCCCATTAACAGAACCAAGCTATAAATGGAAGGTTACTGAGCTCCATTTAAAGGTTCTGTTTTGAGCCAGACTCACTCTGTAACCTTTAAAGTTCTAATAAAAGAAGCCAGGATGTAACTATACTGACACACCACACAGTTCTCAGAGCAACAAGCTACTGAGCTGCCCAAATAGTGGCCTGAATTATCCTACTAAACTATTTTTTCCAGGGCTTTGCCTAGCACTGGCACCCTAGCTGACATCAGACACTGTGGCCCATGGTCTCATTCCTTGGGAAAGAAGAAGCTGGAAACACAAAGCTCAGGAAAATCCATATCATTGCAGAAACCCACTATAGTTAAGGGCACACTGCAGAACGGACTGGTTTATTGGAATCTCCCTCAAAGCCTTCTTGACGTTAAGATGTTAGCTATAGCATGCGGTTTTGATGGAGAGTAGGGAAGGAAAGAAGTTTCCTGTACAGAGACCCCTCTATTTAAGCAAAAAAACAAAAACAAAAAAAAACAGCTGCACAGACAAAGCCCAATAGCAAAAGAACAATTACACAGCAAGACCAATACTTGACAAATCACATCACAGAAAGACATTGGCATAAAAAAAATCAGATGTAAACTGACCAAAGGGATAGACATGTGACTACAGAAGACCAGCTAGGAAAGTTTGATACTACTGACAGGTTGCCTAGAAGCGCCAGTTGCTCGCCAGGCCATTGTACTCTGACGCACCTGAAAGAGAACAAATTAATCTGCAGGAGAGAGGATATATGCTAGCCAAAGCTTACTGCTTTGCCAGGGCAGGAGGAGGAAGAGAAGGGGCCGAAACAGAGAGGTGTTAGTGTCCTAACTCTGATTTCTGAAGCATCTCATGGGAAATGAGACCTTTACATACAGCAGCACAAACATTAGCCGGTCACATACTACATGTGAGCCACAGACTACCTTAATTTTGAAAAGCAGTGCTAGGTATTAAAGTGTAGGGTTAGTGTCAGTCCTTTACAGAAGAATTCAAGCTCACTACAGATGCATACAACATGGGGAGGGAGGAATGCAAATGACCCATATGTAGTCCAGAACATCAGCTAGTTTACTTTGTTGGACACTGTGTCCCAAGCCTTAGGGGATGGAAGGCTTGCGGGGGTGGGGGGGGAGATAAACACACACAATTTTCTGTCTTTAATCCTGCTGCGTAAACAAGGTGCAGTTTTGCTGTGGGGCAATGTGAGAGCAAAGCCATTATATTACTATCCATGCATTTCTCTCCCCCATATATTTGCCTCCTCTGAGTTTTCATGAGGTACCAAATGTATTTATGATTTAGACAAACCACACACAGACCAAAGATCCCACAGCCACACAAGTGTGAAATAGGCAAGACACCATAACTGCAAGCCAACCCAGCAATCCCTGAAGGACAAAGCATTTCCCATCACTCTGTGCAGTGTTAGGCTTGAATTAGAGTCCTGGGTCTTATTTGTTCTCTAAAACCCACTATGGCCTAAGGCACACCCATGGCTCTGTGTAAATAAATCCAGCAAACTTCTTTGATAACAGCACAAGAGGTGGGAAACTGAAATGTCACAAAGCAGCAGGAAATGCCAAAGCCTGGCTCATTTACAGTCATATTTCTAGCCATGCCCAACATCACGCTAGTGCACATCTTTAACATGGCCACCACACAGGCATTCCTAGGTACTACTGGTACATTATAAACACTTAAGAGATACATATGGCAGAATTACAGGTTTCAGAGTAGCAGCCGTGTTAGTCTCTATCCGCAAAAAGAGAAGGAGGACTTGTGGCACCTTAGAGACTAACAAATTTATTTGAGCATAAGCTTTCGTGAGCTACAACTCACTTCATCGGATTCATGTCAGAATGGCAGAATTATTGGTCCATTAGCAGATTACCAATTGAAGTCCCATGTACACATTTACAGGGTTTTAAAGTCTGAAGATCAGTTACTATTGAAAAACCTTTTGAGTTGATGAACTCATGCTCTGACAGTAACTAGACTGGCAACAAGGAGCCTCCTTCGTTTTCTCTCTATTTTTTGCTTTATTTCAAAATGAACAAAACAGAGAAATGAGAGAGCATGAAACCAGCTTCCCATTAAAAACAGAAAATGCTAATTATAGATTAACATTTTAAGGGAGAGTTTCCATCAACAAGTACACTCATGCTCCCAAGGGGAGATGATGGGCTGAGAAATGGCAGCTCACAGCACTTCTGGGGGGAGTGGAACTGTCTTACACATAGCCCACTCATCCCATCCACCATTTCCTTGACAGCCTTACTCTGGGGACCACCCTGGGGAGACTATGCACACCTGCTTCCCAACACTCCCTCAGCTCAGATGCCAACCTGGGACAGCAGTCTCCGCCACACCCCTAATCCTAATCCCACCCCCACCCTCTTATCATGGGAAATGGTGGTACATGTCCCTAGGGAAAGAGGGTAATCATCCCAGATCTCCCTGCGTTTGGGCACATCCTATCTTGGGGTGAAAGTAAGGAACAGTCCCATATACCATCTCCTGGCTGGCCCCCACCCCAGAGTGGGATAGGCCCTCGACACACACAACAGTCCCAGCTGCAGCTCCCCCAGTCTCCTCCCCCAGGATGCCAGGTCCCTCACCCAAGGACCATATGTGCCATGCCCCAAGGGGGACTCCCCCTGTTCACATGTGCCCCAGACAAGCTCCCACTCCTTCAGGGTTTCTGTATTCCAACTCAGGAAGTTCCCACCTGATTTTAGCAAGGGTGGGGGAATTGCCTTAAGCCAGTCTGCCCCTCATACCCAACTTCCTCACCACAGTCCCTCTGTTCCCAGCCTCCCCCTCCAACCCCTGCCACCACCCACAAGAGCTCCCCCCAGAGGAGTCCCAGTCTCCCCTCACCAGCGGGGTCCCCCTCATCAGAGTCCTGGTGGCCTCCTCCTCACCCACAACCACCCCACGAGTCTGCTTCCCCCCCAACCCCGGCAAGGTCCCCCCACAAGCCTCCCTTTCCTCTGGATCTCACTCCTGCCCTTCTGGGTCTCAGTCTCCCCCCCTCCCCTTCCGCTGTAGGGTCCCCCATGAGCCACCCACCAGGGGGTCCCAGTCTCCCCTCCCCCTTACAGGGGGTCCCCCCTCCCACCGCAGGGTCTGCCATGGGCTTCAACCATGGTGTCCCAGTCCCCCCCCGATCTCCCCACGCGGGGGTCCCCCCCCCGATCTCCCCACGCGGGGGTCCCCCCCCCGATCTCCCCACGCGGGGGTCTCAGTCCCCCCCTCCGCGGGGTCCCCCCCCCGATCTCCCCACGCAGGGGTCCCGGTCCCGCCCCCTCCCACCGCGGGGTCCCCCACAGTCCTCCCCCCCGAGGGGTCCCAGTCGGCCCCTACCTGCCCCGGAGGCGCCTCTCCCGGCGCACAGCAGCGCTCCCAGCAGCACCAGCCCCGTGGCCCCGGCCGCCCCCATCGCCGACGCCGCTCGCCGCTCCACGGCCCCGCCAAAAGCCGCGCCGGGCGCGCGCCAAGTCACCTCACTCCCCGGCAGGCAGCCCCGCCCCTCCGCCGCCCAGGCGGCCAATCACCGCGCAGCAGAAGTGGGGGGGAGGGGGCGCCCCGCCCACTCGCCCAGCACCGCTCCGCCCACTGACCTTCGACAACAGCGAAGGACGGAATCCGGGAGGGGACATGTGACCCTCCGGGCCCTGTCCTCAAGGAGCAGGGCGGGGCGGGGCTGCATGAGGAGAGTCACGTGCGCCTGTGGGGCGAGGGAGAGGGTGCGGTGCAAATGAGGGGGGAGGAAGGGCTGCTGCGGGGGAGGGGTTGAGGCAGACAGGGTGGGGGAAGGGCGGGCGGCGGTTGAGGCGGGAGGGGGGCGAGGGCAAAGGGAAAGGGGGCAGTCGAAGGGGGGAAGGGCAAAGGGAATGGGGGCAGGGGGTGAGGGAGGGAGGGAGGGAGGGAGGGAGGCAGAGGTGAGGGAAAGGCGTGGGGGAGGGGGTTAAGGTAGGACGGGGGAAGGGCAAAGGGAATGGGGGCAGGGGGTGAGGGAGGGAGGCAGAGGTGAGGGAAAGGCGTGGGGGAGGGGGTTAAGGTAGGACGGGGGAAGGGCAAAGGGAATGGGGGCAGGGGGTGAGGGAGGGAAGGAGGGAGGCAGAGGTGAGGGAAAGGCGTGGGGGAGGGGGTTAAGGTAGGACGGGGGAAGGGCAAAGGGAATGGGGGCAGGGGGTGAGGGAGGGAGGCAGAGGTGAGGGAAAGGCGTGGGGGAGGGGGTTAAGGTAGGACGGGGGAAGGGCAAAGGGAATGGGGGCAGGGGGTGAGGGAGGGAGGCAGAGGTGGGGGAAGGGCGTGAGGGGGTTGAGGTAGGATGGGGGAAGGGCAAAGGGAATGGGGGCAGGGGGATGAGGGAGGCAGGCGGGGGGTGGAGGAAGGACAGAGGGAGCAGACACTTATGTCCAGGCTTGTCTCCATCACTGGCCAAGTGGCTGGTCACTTGCCCCAGGACAGGGGTTTAGGATTGCGAACTTTCTAATCCCACAAAACCAAACATCCTAGCCCCGCCCCTTTCCACAAGGCCCCGCCTCCGCTCTCTGTTTTCCCCCTTCCCTCACTTCCATTGGGCTTCGTCAATGACACCAGCACTACATGAAGAAGCAAGGTTGGGGCTCTCTCCAGGAACACCCTCTAACCCGCCTTTATATCCAGGTCCCACCTAATTGGACCTATTTGTCACTATGGCTCAGCAGTACTTATCCTGCCTCTTTTACCATACAAGCCTTGGCTGATTTAATGGAGGAGCTGTACATTCCCATACAGGGCCAGAGCCTGCTAGCCTTTTACAGGGGGTACAATAACATTGCCCGCCTGCACAAAGTGCTTTGATACCTAGCTCCTTTCATCCGAAGGGAAGTGCAGAAAGTCCTACCAGCTGGAACATCCTCTGCACCACGGTAGTACCTAGGGCAATAGTACCGGGTGCTGTTACAGATTCACAGAAATGTGGGGCTGGAAAAGGCCACCTAGTCGAGCCCCCCAGGTATACTTAACCCCTGACAGATTTTTATTAAGCTGTTCTTAAAAACCTCCACTGATGGGGATTCCACAGCCTCTCTTGGTAACCCATTCCAGTGCTTAACTATCCTTATAGTTCGAAAGTTTTTCCTAATATCTAACCTAACGCTCCCTTGCTGCAACTTTAACTGATTACTTCTTGTCCTACCTTCCATGGACATGGAGAACAATTGATCCTGTCCTCTTTGTAACGATCCTTAACATACGTGCAGACTGTTATCGGATCCCCTCTCAGTCTTCTCTTCTCAAGAGTAAACATGCCCAGTTTTTTAACCTATCTTCACATGTCAGGTTTTCTAAACCTTTGATCATTGTTGTTGCTCTGCTCTGGACTCTCTCCAATTTGGCCACGTCTTTCCTGAAGTGGGGCAGCCAAGGCTGCACATTATACTCCAGCAAAGGCCTCACCACTGTTGACAGGTTTCAGAGTGGTAGCCGGGTTAGTCTGTATCAGCAAAAAGAACTCACCCCTGTTGAGTAAAGCTGAACAGTTACTTCCCATCTCACATCCAAGACTCCTGTTAATGCTCCCCAGAACATAAGCCTTTTTTGCAGCTGCATCACATTGTTGACTCATATTCAATTTGTGATCCACTTTAACTCCCAGATCCTTTAGAGCAGTCTTACCACTTTGCCAGTTATTCCCCATTTTGTAGTTACGCATCTGATTTTAACTTCTGAAGTGAAGTACTTTGCACATGTCTTCATTGAGGCCATGTCTATCCATACAGCGGTGCAGCTGTCCCGGTACAACTGCAGCACGTCTGGTGAAGATGCTCTATGCCAGCAGGCGAGAGCTCTCCCATTCGCATGAAAAACCCCACCTCTGTGAGCGGCATAAGCTATGCTGGTGGGAGAAGCTCTCCTGCCGACATAACGCTGTGCATACAAACGCTGATGTCTGTGTAACTTATGTTGCTCAAGGAGGTTGAATATTCACACCCCTGAGCAACGTAAGTTTTGCCAACAGAGGCTGTAGTGTAGACGTAGCCTGAATTTCATCTTATCTGGAACTGCATTGGCTTAATTGGGATTGCAAATGGGCATAAGTATCCACCCAGCTATATCCCTTTGCAGATTGGGCCCCAAATCTGCACTCACTTAAGGCTTGGTCTACCCTGAAAACTTACATCAGCGTAGCTACGTTTGTGTATCAGGGTGTGAAAAGCCCACACCCCTGAGAGGCGCAGCTGTAACAGTCTAACCCCCAGTGTGGACTGCACTAAGTTGACAAAGAATTTTTCTGTTGACCTAGCTACTGCCTCATGGGGAGGTGGATGACCTTTGCCTACAGGAGCACCCCTGCTGTTGGCGTAGATAGTGTCTACACTGCAGTGCAGCTTCAGCTGTGTCATTTCAAATGTAGACAAGCACTTAGGCACCTGGAAGGCTCTATACATGTGAATGAATCCCACAACGTTTAATGGGATGACTCATGCAGGCCCAAATTCCCTCACTAGTTTAACAGCCGGCAGGATCGGGATCTGAGACTGTACATTCTTCTGGACAAACCATTTGCTGTCAAGCTCCCAGCACATTCTTGGTGCTATGTAACTGGTAATAATCAGAGAGTGAAAACACCTCAGGAGGACAGCGAAATCGACCAGCCTAGTCTAGTTTCGGTTGAACAAGAACAGCTGAAGTGGGGCACTTGCTATTTTCAGTTTGTTCCAACCCAAAAAATCAGCTTTGAATTAAAGGCACAAGAAGGACTTGTGTGTGGTTAAAGATTTCCAGCCGCGATGCAGGTCACTTTCTAAGCTGCACTAACAGCATCCACTATAGCATTTATACTATTAATTGTTGCCAGTGTACTTGGAGCTGTACAAGACATGACAGACGAGACAGTCCATTTTGTAGGGCAGCTTAAAGTGTAAGCTGATGGATAACACAGTGAGAGATCCAGGGACGGAATCTGGCTGTGACTAACCTCACCTACTCCAGCAGCCTCAGTGCCAAAAATTGCAAACGTCTTAAGCTTAGTGACAAAGCATTTCAGATGCCCCAAAGTAGCACCGGAGATTGTACATTTTGCCAGTTAGATACAAACATCTAGGAGCAGATATATTTCCTCTGTACCCTGTATATACTAGGGATCCCGCTATCACCCTGCTTTGTTCTGTTTGTAAAGATCACATACCAACTTTCAGAGAGACCTGGCTACAGAAGTCTGGAACGCAGGGCCGCTTTAATTGCTGGCTGCTGCAGGAAAAAGCCACATGATCCACGGCTAGTCTGTTGCTTGTCGCAGGCCAGGGTGGGTTCTTATTGGGGGTTGCCTCAGCAGTGCCTGTTACCATAGAAGTCACATGGGCAACCGCATAGCTTCTCGGGGGCTTTGTGAACAAGCTTAGAGAGATATGACCTCCACGGTGACAGTGTCTTCTCTGCAGCAGCCAGGGCCCTCACTTGCCAGGGCTGGATGGTGAGAGGCTGCTTTAGAAACGGCCTTAAAAACAAACTCTCCCGCCCCGCCCCGCCCCCCCCCCCCGCACTTTGGCCAGGTCTGTATTTGCAGATCACTACACTCTTCCTAGGGCCCCCTACAGATGAACATCCTGGCCAAATTCCAGCTCAGATCGTTACATTCTCCCCATCTAAACTTTTTGCCCCTCCTCCCAGGTTTTCCATTCGTCACTGCCAGCTTAAACTGTCCTCCACATGTTGATGCTGAACATTAATTAGAAAAAGAACAGCTAAAAAGGCAGAGCAAGAACTATGGAAACAGCATGTTGGATCCTGAACATAGCTGCCCTAGCACTTTGCTTTTCATCCCATCCCATCCATCGTCCGTCTGTAAGCCCCTCCGAATAGCCACACTTGTCTTTAAACACACGGTTGTTAAGACAAGCTTGGTCTTGCTGTGAGCGCTTCAATAGCTGCTGTGTTCCACCCCAGAAGTGGCTGCATTTTAGTGGGGGAAGGGAGAGATGAGATTCCTGTATATAGCAGTCTGGATCCTGCAGGCCCGAATGTTGTCAATGGGAGTGGCTCGTGCAGGACAAGGACCAGTCATGCAGGATTAAAGGCAATACTGTTGGAATACAAGTTCTGGGGAAGGCTGGTTTGTTCCAGCAGCAAAAGACTCCCATTAATGATTATCACCCCTTCTCCCGCAAGTCTCATGCCTGGGGACTTTGTATCCCAGGTCAATAACAAGCCTGACTCCTTCATATGCCACCTCCAACCATTTCTCTTATAGACACGTGTTAAACTTTAATTTTTATGGAAGGAACCTAGGTCAGCAGGTGCCTCTTCTTGTAAAGGGTTTTAAGAGATGGCTGTGGCCCTGAGCAAGTTTCTCACCCACACTAAATGCTGTGTCTTTTCACCTGGGGCACTTCTAGAAGTATCAGCGCATTGCCCTTTAACCACACTAGGCCATTTCATTAGCAAACGGCAGTACCAAGCCTTCCAATGGCACCTGAGCACAGCCTGAACGGCAACCACACAGGACGGGAGTCAGACAGCAGAGATGGCCAGCCCTTCTTGAGAACTCTATCCCTTCCCCTAATGCCCCGCACAGTGGATTGTTGTTTACAGAAAGCAATTTGCAACATTAAATTTAATTGGAAGGAAGGGGAAGGGAAGAAACGAGCTCAGATAAGCTAATTATAACAGTGTGATGATGTGCTCGTTAGCCAGAGGATCTAAGGGCTTCCAGCTGCAGTGAAGGATGCTTGGTTCTCACATAGTGCCTCTCATTCCTCTACTTCCCCCATCAGCCCTTTCATTGGTCCTCAGAGCTGCTTTGGTCTTGGCATCATCTGTCAGCCCAGAAGAGAATATTTAAACAGGAGGGGAGGCCCTGGGGGGCCATGGAAGAGAACAATGCACTGGTAGCATAACAAAGTCAAAGCCAGGGGCAAATTGACTTCAAAGGCAAAGGACATCCCTTGGGTTTAGGTCACACCCACCACTATAGAAAGCTTGGGAAGCTCGCAGTGTTTCTCAAGCCACTAGGATCATGCCTCAAGCTGAAGATGATTATCAGGCAGAGGGCAGGATCAGGAAGGATGTGTCCACCCCTTTCAGCGTGGTTATCACACCAAGCAAATGGCTAGGTGCATTGACTTTTCGCTGAAGCAGGCCCCTGTAGGGGGTAGGATACATGAAGCGTTGGTCTGTTCCATGGTTGCATTTCCTGAGACTCAACTCGCTGGATTTGAAAGGAGCAAGCTACAGTGTTCTGCCCTATCGCCAAGTCCCACGGGTTTGACTATCATGAGTCAAGCCCCAGTAAAATCATGAGATTTTAAAAAATAATAGAAGCTGGAAGAAAAGGAATACTTGTGGGTTCTTCTACTTTGCCTTCAGGCTTTGGCGTGTACTCAGGTCACGTTTTCAGGCTTTTCTCTGCTACCATGAGGTTTAGAAACTGGAGCTGGTTTGTTTTTTTTTTTCTTTTTTAAAAGGTTGCATCCCATGTGAAATTCTGAGATTTTGCCATTTAATTTCACCCAGCATGGGTCCAAAGAAGAAGTGCTGACTTTTTCATGAAACAAAGCATTCTAGAACATTTAGCTGAGGTCAAAACATTTGTTTTGACTTATATATTTAAATTAGAAGACTAAATGAAACATTTCAAACTCATCAAAAGTAATGCTTTGATCATTTCCTATCAGGACTTTCAACTACAAAAAAAATCCCAGTATGTTCCCACCATGTTTTGATTTAATCAAATCAGCTTTTGCCAACAGAAACATTGTCCACTGAAAAATCTGACCAGCTCTATTCGAAACGTACTTTTCAAAAAAGGAAAGCCAAGATTCTCACTGAGTCACATGACTCCAGGAGCTGAAGCTTTAAGAAAAAACCCACAACACATCTAGTGAGGCCCACTGTAAAATCATGAGAGTGAGCAACCCAGTGTCTGCAGAACTGTGTCTGAACAAGATGTGGAGAGAGAGGGGGGAAAAGTAGTAATATGTCTAGAAACCTGGATAGTTGCAAAGATACAGGAAAGAAGTTTTTAAAAATTCCTAAGATAGTGTCTGTAAAAATAAAGCTCAGAAGAGAGAGGCATCCCAGCTTTGATCCACAGCCCATAAGAAAGACTGACCAAGGAAGAGAGAAATAAGGTAATTTTAGAGCATTTCATTGGCAGATCTCCAAGCATTTTACACCCAAACTGTTTGAGTGCTGCAGTTTACCATTTCTTTGCTGCTATTTTTAGCATGTTGGCTTGTTCAAAGCCCTTTTATTTCCTGCACGTTATGCTTTTGTTGCATGGCTTTCTGAACATCCCACTCGAGCATTTAGGAATTGCATTATCCATTTCTCTCCAGCCTAAAGGCTCTCAGGACATGCCACTGTCTGGCTGTCCCTCTGGAATGATTCTAAAGTGCTTCGTGAACCATACACATGCAGCACAATGCTGAAATGCAGCCACCTCTGGGGTGGCAAGCAGGAACCAGTTGTAGAGTTCCTAGTCAAGCCCCCTGCCAGGGTCTGGTTTCAGAGTGGTAGCCGTGTTAGTCTGTATGAGTAAAAACAACGAGGAGTCCTTGTGGCACCTTAGAGACTAACACATTTATTTGCGCATAAGCCTTCATGGGCTAGAACCCACTTCATCAGCTCCTTCAGAGCAGACAGGACCTTGCATTTTTTGAAGGATCTTCTCTGAAAAACTAAGAGCAGGACTGTCTTTTTCTTCTGTGGAGCCCCTAGCACAGTGAGGTTGTGATCCATGAGCCACGGCTCCTAGGTACTAAGATAATAGACGCAAGCAGTAACCTTCTTGAGAGGCATTTTTATCTAGGGAGGCAGGTGGGGCTGAGCGGACCCAGCTGAGATTGGACCTCATCCATGTTCCCAGGAAGACTGTCTGTCCCAGAGCTGGTAGAACACTCAGCCTAAGCAACCCTCTTGGCTCAAAACACCAGAAGAGCCCAGAGAGGCAGCGTCTCCTTGATCTTTGTTTTTTCTATTTCTCTCTTAGCCACACCCCCCCTTTGGCCTCCCCTCAGGGCCGCCCCGCAGAACGGGCAAGAGGCCAGAACTGTCCCCACTCACGCAGCAACAAGTGACAATGAACAGGCCCCTTTGTGCAGGGCCATAGATGAGTTTGCTTGTGTTCTCCCTGGGAAGCATCGCTCATCCACCGCTTGCTGGCTCTCCCTCTCCATGATTACCTTGGAGGAGGCATTTTAGTTCCAGCATCAGGTGGAGTCAGGGACAGAGGGAGGGGAGTTTTCAGTGAGGCTATCCAGAGAAGAGAAACTCGAGAGACTCCTGGGAGGGGGAACAAATTATTTGTTCCTCTAGTTAAGGGCTGGGACCCCATTGTGTCACTCACACACACAGACCGATTAGGACATCTAGCTTGCAAAGGAAGGGTGGAGTTTTGTGGTGAAGGCAAAGGACAGAGAGCCAGGAGACCTGGGTCCAACTCCCAGCTCTGCCAGAGCCTCCCTGTGTGAACTTTGGCAAATCACTCACTGTGCCTCAGTTTCTCCATTTGGAAAATGGAGATAATCCTGCCTTCCTCCCAGCATTTACCTGCCTTCTCTATTTAGTGTGTAAGCTCTTTGGGGGATGGACTGTCTAATGCATGTACTGGGCCTTCTAAAGCAACCCCACTGTCTCCCCCTGCCCAAGTTCAGTGGCTCAAGGCACACATGTCAAGGCAGGCATGGGTCAGGTCCATGACACCTGAGCGCTAGAGACAAAAATCAATTGGACCAAGCTTGGAAGGAAAACAAATCAGTGTAGACCCATTAGCCAGAGCTAAGGGGGCTTGATTAGCCTAGCAACAGCACCAGGAGCAGACAGGTTCTGCACTAAGGGAGAATGCAATAGGGCCCCATCCATTTCTAGAGCCAGCTCACTGCTAAAACAAGCACTGCCATTATCCCAAGGGGCGTCCCTTTTGTTCAGCCAACACACTCTGGACCACACACCAAGCTTGATCATAATGGCTGAGAGGAAGAAACTTCCGGCCTCTCGAGTCTCAGCAGCTCAGATACTAGAGAGAGACTGGCAAAGCCTACCACCTGCAGGACAGCACCGGATCCCAAGGTGGTTTGAGTTCTGAACTCTTGCCCCATGTTGAAGGGATTGCTGGTGCATCTGCCATCAGAGACGTGACTTTGAACACAAACACTGAGCCAGGACTTGCATTTAATTCTCAATTCCAGTGCCTACGTTTTCACATCCAGACACTTCCCCAGCTGCTCATGCTGCAAACTCAGTCTGGGAGCCGAGAGATGTTGAAATCTTTCTGCCTATCGTCCCCAGCAATTAAGGTGCTGCATTCAGAACAGGCTCAGGGGGCACTACAGAATCCAGTTTGCTCCATAATCAAGCTTAGGGCTCAGCCGTTTTCAGCACCCAGCACAAGACAATCCCAGCACTGAAGAATTTGTAACTTAAGGCCCTGCTCAGCAAATACTTCTGCACATGCCTTGTCCTGCTGGCTAGAATTACTCAGCTGCAGACACATTCATGGAATTGGAACCAAGTGAAGTTGAGGAAAGCACAGCTGAGTTCAAGTTGGTGCAGGAATCCTAACTAGGATGATCCTTTCTTAACAGGAGGTGAAGTTTGTTTAGGTCACGGCAATCAGCGGATCTGACCCAACCATACAGAAAACAGGGCTGAGCAGGAACAAACATTTATATACCGCCTAGCTGTAACACGCCCCATTTTAAGTTCCACAATGTAGACAGAGTCTACACTGTATCCTTCAGGTTTCATCGTGCTGCCCATCAGAGCACTTTGCATTGTAAAATCAATAGCAGGAGCGAAGTGGTAAAACCTATGCTTAGGGAAAGATTTCTGGGTTCTTAGTTATGATGTAGGATGTATTGGCCACGTGGCAAGTGGTGTGTATTCACCATAAGCCCATCATACAACCACACATTTTGAGAGAAGCTGCTATAGAAGTGACTCAGTGCTTTGCGAATAAACCTCACATGCCCATGCTGGAACAGCTCTGATCCCCTGTTTACACACAGGGAAGCAGTGGGTAGTCACCCAGTGAAACTTGGCAGTCAATAATTGAACCCTAGTGACTCAGCTCCCAGCCCTGTGGCAAGAATCCATCATTACAATCATGTTGGAGCACCAAAGCTACAAAGCGAATATCTGTAAACCAAAAAAGAGAAGTCAAAAGAGGAACAGCAGGGCAGGGACAGCGGCAAGACCTCGCTGCAAGCATCAGCAGCTCCCCTCTCAAGCCTATCATGTTGATTGTAGATCGTGGCTTGTGCTGATCAGTGTTAAGTGGGGTCCCAGAAGGGGGAAGAGAAAGTGGGAAAGCGAGATGGAGGAGAGATTGAAAGGGGGAAGAGGAAGGATGGTCCAATGGTTAGGGCACTAGACAAGGACTTGAGAGACCCAGCTTCAGCTCCATCTGGTGACCGTGGGTGAGTCACTTGGCCCTTCTGGGCCTCAGTTCCCCCTCTGTACAATGGGAACAGTCGCACTGGGAAGTTACGAGGAGAAATGTTAAAGATTGTGAGGTGCTCAGATACTAATGCTGGGGGCCAGGTAAGTACCTAAGAGAGACACTGAAGTGAATTTAGTCCTTCAGACTCACTGCCTCCTATTTACTCAGTCACACCAGCAATGCCCCCCCTGCCCCCGTCGGTGGGAGGTCAGTCTAGGGCCCACTCAGTTCTTGGGCTCAGACTCCCACCCCAGCTCCATTAGCCACAACTGGCACAGAGACCCAAGCCCTTTCTACACCTACCTCGCTGCTGGCTATCGCACAGCAGCGTTTAGTCACCAGTGGCATGAGCTGGGTCTGAACTAGCACCACCACCACCAAAAGGACTGGGACACAGAGCCTTTCCCCAAACCCTTGAGCCAGATCTCAAGCCCCCTCTGTGGATTAACAGCTAGGGGCAATCAGATAGCACATTACAGTCCCCCATGCAGTGAGCTTTATCAGGCCAGTCACTTCCCCGTCTCCACTGCTCCCTCCTCAGCACATGCAGGCCCCCAAGAATCTCCCCACACCAAGGCTGCAAATAGGAGGGGCCCCCTGCCAGCCACGCTGCTCCGCCAGCGGGACCATCTGGAGGTGGGGGAGATGACGTGCCATCTTAGAGCTTGAGGCCCCCATGCCCCTAGAGGCTAAGGCTACCCGGAGTGGTTCCCCTGGTTACCCCCTCAGCTCCTGGAAGCGTTGGTGGGCACACAGAGGAAAGCTCGGGAATGGAACTAGACAGGCCTGACAGGGCACAACTCTGCAGGTCTGGAGCTCCAAGAAATGAAGGTTCTTATCCTGGGATAATCCAGGATCCCCCAAATCCAGATCAGCAGGTATTGCATTTCAAGAACCATCTCCTTCTCTAGTGTAGAAATTTGACATTGACAGACCCCCCCCACCCCCCTGCCACTAGCGGGAAGGTGAAAGTGGCCCTGCCCCCCGGATTGCCCTAGCCACCCACAGGCGATCCCTGATCTGAGCAGCGGCAGTGCAGGCTTCTGGCCTCCCCCCACCCCAGCCCCTCACCTGGGGGTACCACTTCTAGGCTGGGGGAAGCTCTCTACCACTTCTGCTCACAAGGGCAGCAGTTGTGTCAGGTGGCCTTGGATTTTCCACAAGTGCCACGCACTGTTGGATTCAGCCACGGAAAGTTAGCGGGTGACAAGTAAAAAGCAAAGTGCAATGCAGGGAATGCTCAGTGCCTGAGGGTTCCCCATCAGCCCAAGAGACACCCATTATCTCGCCTCAGACGCCATAATACAACAAGCCCTCAACCGACATCCATGAGTCCAGAAGCTGCTCTCCTGGCCACACTATTAGTTACGTTCTAACCTGACAGAAGCAAGATTCCTCCATAGTCCTTTTCACGCAGACCATGGCCTTCAATTGTTCTCACAGCCTGAGCCCACCAGCCGTCACTTCCATGAAGAGTACAGGAGCTTTAGCCAAGCTACAGTTTCCAAGGAGTTGCTCCCAGGCCCCTGGGGAGTTAAATGAACTATCCCTTTACTCGAGGTCTCCCTGTCCAGCTGCAGGCAGAAGGGAGCAGAGTCAGGTGTAGAGGCTGCAACCCCAAAAGCCTGCAGGGCAGCTCAAACTCTGGCTCCAAGTATTGCGGGGGAAACAGTGCTGCAGTCACCATGGGGTTGCAGCCAGCATTTAATTTGTAATGAACGAGGTGCCGGGGCTCAAGCAATTTTTTCACTTTCATAACTGACATGGCAAGCCCAGAGGTGCTGGGGCTCTGAACTGCCAAGCTTAGAGGTGCCAGGGGTCAACCCTGGCAAAATTAAGCACTGGTTGTATCCCTGACCATCCTGGCTGACAGCCATTGATAGACCCATCCTCCATGAACTCATCAAATTCTTTTTTGAACCCGTTTATACTTTTGACCTTCACAATATCCTGGCAACAAATTCCACAGGTTGACCACGCATTGTGTGGAGTACTGCCCTAGGTTAGTTTTAAACCTGGTGACTGTTAATTTAAATGGGTGACCCCTGGCTCTTGTTTTAGGTGAAGGGATAAACAACACTTTCCTAGTCACTTTCTCAACACCACTCATGATTTTATAGATCACAGGCCCACCCTTAGGTATCTCTTCTTCTAAACTGAATAGTCCGTTTTTGTAAATCTCTTCTCATATGGAAACTGTTCCATCCCCCTCATCGTTTTTGCAGCCCTTCTCTGTACCTTTTCCAATTCTAATAGCTCTTTTTGGAGACGGGGCAACCACAAGTGGACGCAGTATTCAAGGTGTGGGAATACTAAGAATGTATAAAGTGCCATTATAATATTTTGTGCCTTATCTATCGCTTTCCTAATGGCTCCTAACATTGTTAGCAATTATGACTGCTGCTATTTTCAGAGAACCATCCACAGCAACTCCAAGATCTCCTTCTTGCGTGGTAACCGCTAATTTAAAACTCATCATTTTGGATATATAATTGGGATTATGGTTTCCAGTGTGCGTTACTTTGCACTTACCAATATTGAATGTTGCTGCCTAGTCACCCTGGTTTGTGAGATCCCTTTTTGTAACTCTTTGCAGGCAGCTTTGATCCTAACTGCCTTGACAAATTCTATAGCATTGCAAATTTTGCCACCTCACTATTCACCTCCCCCTTTCCAGGTCATTTAGGAATATGCTGAACAGCAGAGGTCCCAGTCAAACGCCTTCCCTTCACCTCTCTCCATTGTGAAAACTGTCCATTTATTTCTATACTTTGGTTAAAAAATAGGAAAGTTACTGATCCATGAGAGGACTTTCCCTCGTCCCATGATTGTACTTAAGAGCCAGAAGCTGGGAATGGGGTGCAGGGGATGGATCATTTGATGATTCCCTGTTCTGTTCATTTCCTCTGGGCATCTGGCGCTGGCCACTGTTGGAGGACAGCACACTGGGCTAGCTGGACCTTTGGTTTGACCCAGTGTGGGCGTTCTGAGGTTCCTACGTTCCTTTACGGAGGGAACTTGTCAAAGGCTTTCTGAAAGCCTAGGCACAGTATTAACACGATCACCCTTGTCCACATGCTTGTTGGCATCCACAAAGAATTCAGATAGATTAGGATTTCCCTTTCCAAAAGAGGAGTTGACTCTTCCCTAACAATGGGTTCCACATGGTGTGACGATTCTGTTCACCCAATTTGCCTGGTACTGAAGTTAGACTTACCAGCCTGCAATTGCGAGGATGGCTCCTGTAGCCTTTTAAAAAAAAAAACGGATGTTGCGTTAGCGATCCTCCAGTTGTCTGGAGGACGATGACCCATGCGATGCAGCTATGCTGCCAGAAAAGGGCTTCGGTCAGCATGGCTAACATTTGTGGAAGTGGTTTTCCTACAAGCTGCACCTACACCCAGGACTATGCAGTCACAGCTGTGTCAACATCGCTATGGTGGCAGAGGCTCCGTAGCGTAGACAGTCAGAGACTGCAACATCCCAGCGGATGCTGGACTACACCTGCAACCCCTGCTGAACAGCAGAGATTGACAGCCTACCTGCCTGGGCAGCAGCCTGAGTGCCCTACAGACCAGATCCTGCTGGGGGGATGACAAAGTCCTTGGCTGAACAATCCTTGGCCCTCAAAGGGGGCAGTGGTTGGGGATACAGTTTATCACTTGTCTGTCAGCAGAGTTAGTACGTAGTCGTTACAGACAGCAGGAACCTATTCCACGGCTCCCACTTGTCACCCCCAACACATGGAGCAGATGCTTATTGGCCTTGCTCTGTTACCTAGACCCTTTTCCAGTTCACTCAGGGCAGCTTGCACTGTGTACCGCAGAGATCACTCTCCCCCCACCCCACCCCCAATTGCTGTTGGAGCCTTGGAAGACTTGAGATAAATATTCAAGTCCCACAGGCAAGTCCCCAAACCTCAGAGGCAGAGCAGCACACCATGCTGAGGCAGCATTCCCTAGTGTTCACATGCCACACGGCTATTCCCTGAAAGTACTTTATTAAATACTTCGCAAAAAACAGAAGCCAAAAGATTGAAAATTAACGCCACGCCCCTCCCCCCGACCCCTCCCCCAGTTAAGAACTAAAAACTGCCCCCCCAGGCTTGTCAGCGCAGCCCTGATGTTCTGCCCTGGAACACTCTTCACTTCTCCCCATCCCTGCTAGCGTCACACTAGGCTCCACTGCCCAAAGCTAGGCAATTGCAAAAGAGAGGCTCCCATGTACAGTGGCAGAAAGCAGCTAACCTACTCTCTAGGGCCTAAGACCCCAATGCTGGCCGGGCAGCCTTTTGAGCATACTGCCCTCTGATGGCCTGGATTGGTTCTGCAGAGCCACACCAGGATGAAAAAGCTGAATCTTTGAAGTGCCGGGGAGGGACCAGTTACTGCTATGATCTATCCCATATCGACTGGTTCATAGACTGCAGTGAACTAGTCATAAGCACACACATTTCCCCAACCTCTCCACCTCCTGCAAGTAACCTTTCACCAACACTGCAACTTCTCGGAAACCATTTCTCCTGTGCAGGATTTAAGACAAAGACACACATCCCCAAGCGCCACACATGATTTGCCAGGTTGTCTGTCACTGTCTCCTTAGTGTAACTGGGCTTGCTAGGTTCCCAGCTCAAGGTGGATTTCTAAACGCTCCATGTATTCGGCCCCCCCCACGCCATGGAAGTTTATAAAACAGGGTTTTTACAAAGACAGTTGTGTTTTTTCCTTTACAGCAGAACAGTCTCCCTGTGAGGTAGAGAGTTAATTTCAGGGCTGACAGATCCTAAATTCAAGCCAGTTTGTGTGTCCTAGTTGAGGTAAAATTCAATAGTTTATGATAAGTTTTGCGATTGCCAGAAGGGCGTCAGGATTCCTCATTGCCAGAATCATCCTCATCTCCATAGCAACTGTCTGCCTCCTCCTCCATCTCATCATCCTCGTAGTAGTCATCATAGAAAAGGTCTGAGCCTTCATCCGGGGCTGGAGTCTTGGTCTTCACACAGTACTCTGCCAACGTGGTGGGGACCTTCACACCATCCCGTTCAGCATCCACCTTGGTTCCCAGGACTTGCTTCCTGAAAGGGGCAAGGAGCAGATGAGAACAGGGCAGAAACATGGAGCAGTTATTCACTCAAGGTATGAAGGCTAAGAGAGGTGCCAGCCCTGAAGGCTGAAGTCTTCCTCTGAGCTGGACATACTTCTCTCGTTCTGGCCTGCCAATGGGCACTGATGCATGCCCACACCTCTAGGGATAAAAAGGGCAGGTTGGTCTCCAGGGTCTACTCAGGCATGAGATGAGTGTGACAGAGGCCCATTGGTCATTCACTATTCTGCGTCAGCAGCTCTTGTCAGGTCTGACATACTCACTATGCCAAACACATTGTCATAGTCTGCATCTAAACTGTCTCTGGTAAGATATCGTTGGAAAATGAGTAGCTCACTGATCATTAATATTCTTGCATGGTGTATATTCAGGGATCATACGAAGAGTCATGAATATGTGCTAGAATTATGTTTGGCAAGCAATACTATAAGCTCAATCTGCCTTAGACAAAGGAACGTGTATTTGTTTGTCTGACCAGCCTGGTTGTCAGGTTGAGACAAAGGCATATTTACATAAAAGGTAAAGCCACCAACCTAGGGAGATAGGCTCCAGAGGCTGACCCTGAGGTCTAAACGTCACATGATAAGTAATTGAATCAACTGATTTATAATACTTGACCCATGTTGTATACAATATTACTGTAAGGTCTTTTATGAAAGCTAATGACACTGGTGATTAAGATCATTGTGAAATCTATGAAGTAACACTATATGAGGAAATATCGATACTCAATGATATCATGCCTTAAAGAGAAGACAGCTATTTACCTGTCTCTAATGAAATTAAGAAAGGTGTGACCAAAAAAATGGAAGCTCAATTTACATACGAATCAGTAAGGGGATAGGTAGTCCACCATCAAGGAAGACCAACATGAAGTTATCCTGAGTCTCGGGAACAAGCACTGAGTTTGGGAAAACAGAAAGAGAGAAGAAGCCATCTTGTTATCCATCACTGGACAGACACAAGGGGCCAGCCCAGAGCTCTTGCAAGCTGATAAAGGCAGATGAAGTCTCCGGGAACTGAATCTAAGTGAGATACCTACTTAGGCAAAGATCTTCCACCTAGGAAGACAAGGGAAACCAGCGCCTGTGGAAGATCCTGACTGGGAGTCAGCCATTGCTGGAAAGAAATCCACCTTGAAGCGAGACTGATTTGTTAAGTCTTAGTCACTAGAAAGCTTTTTTCTTTTTTCTTTGCTTGTAACCATCTCTACCTTCATTTCTTTTACTTGGCATCATTTAACCCATGTCCTGTTAGTAAACTGGTTTTATTTTAATCTAAACCAACCTAGTGCTGAATTTGAACTGAAGGGATTGTTAACTCCAGTTAATGTGGCAAGCTGCTGGGTACTGTTTCTTTAAAGGAACAAACTGACCCTATTACTTCTGAGCAGTCCAGGAAAGGGCTGGACATTTCAGGGCAGATGGTTTTGGGCAAGTTCAGGACTCTGGGTATTTTGGGGTCACTTGGCTAGTAGTTGTAACCAAGGCTGGTGGGGATGAGACTGAGGCTGTGGGGTAACACGCAGGCTGCTGGAGTCAGAGTTGCTGATCCACTGTGATCCACTGTGTGAGCTCTCCAGAGCAGGGCCTGTGTGTCTGCACTGAGATCTGGTCCACGTCTTTATGTAATGCCACAACAAAACCAGCCGAGCCCAGGCACTACGTTGTGTGACTAAGGTGAAAATCTTTCCATTACTATTCCACCCCCAAAACCCTCCAGGTCTTGAGCCATGTATTGATGCTTCCCTAGCACCTTTCAGAGGCCAATTCCGTTAAACATTTATGCCTCACAACGCCCCTCCCATTTTAACCTGAGGTACAGGGAAGGGTAAGAGACCTGCTCCGGGCCCCACACTAAGTCAAAAGGGTAGAGCAGGGCCTAGAACCCAGGTTTGCAGACAAACACAGCAGAGTTTCCTCTCTAGACCACCACTTCACACCCAGCCCAGGTCCTTTGCCATGCCTTCGCTAGGCTGCATGCAGAGTAGGATCTGCATTTTGAGACCTTTGTATGCTTTGTTCTCTGCAAAAATCCACATCTTATGTTAAGTAGTCCCCAACCTTCCTGGTAGCAGTGAGCTTTCACAATGTTAACCAAATGGGGCGTACAGGGCTACAGCAACAGTGGAACAAGAATCCCTCCTGCGTTCAGTCACCTCACAGGTGTTCACCCCTGTGAAGAAGCGGGACTGTTCTTAATGTTTCCTCTGAATATTGTGGGGGTGCCTCAGTTTCCCCTATGCAGTTCTTAAGTATCTAGGCGGTGGGATAAGGGTGTATGATCGTTGCAGAGCCCAGAGTGCAGGTGTGTGCAGGGGTCTGGACGCAGAGAATGGCCGACACCCTGTTTCCTGGCAACTGATGGCCTGAGCCCTTCCCCCCTGCAAGGTGAGAGCTAAAGGGTTGGAGAACAAAGGAATCAGGTGACCTGGCCCGGGAAAGGGACAAAGCCCAGAGGAGGGGGGGCTGGAGAGAGTTTCAATTGGGGCTGGCTGGGGACATGGAGTGAAGTGCAGACGTGGTTGTCTGGCTCACTGCCCCCCAAAATGGACCCGGCTGAGGGGTCCTGTTCTCTGTATCTACAAGCTCTGGTTTAGACCATGTTCCTGTCATCTAATAAACCTCTGTTTTACTGGCTGGCTGAGAGTCCCGTCTGACTGCGGAGTTGAGGGGCAGGACCCTCTGGCTTCCCCAGGACCCCGCCTGGGCGGACTCGCTGTGGGAAGCGCACGGAGGGGCAGAGGAGGCTGAATGCTCCGAGGTCAGACCCAGGAAGGTGGAAGTTGTGTGAGCTGTGTGTCCAGGCTGCTCACAGAAAGGAGACTTCTCCAGAGTCCTGACTGGCTTCATGGGGAGCAGTTCCAGAGCATTGCCCAGGGACTCCGTGACAACCCCAAAGTCTATGTGGGACTATTTAGATAAACACTCCCAAGCAAGGTAGTCTAAGCAAGATGCTTCCCCCCTCTTGTTTGAATGCAAGTTATGACAAGCTGGAGCTCAGCTTGCCACGCACCTGATGATATCTGTGTACTCCCGATCCTTCCCTTTGCTGTCCTTCCACTTCCTGTACATCACAGAGGCATCCACATTTGCGGGTGAGAAGGTGTTGGGCTCATTGAGCAGCGAGATCACACTCAGAAGGATAGTCCTGAAAAACAGTTAACGAGCGGTAAGAGTCAAGAGAGGAGATCGGCCAACCTGCACCACCCAGATCTGACAGGGACCAGAAATCACAGTATCTTCTGCATGGCAAGGAGTTTAATAGAACCCAGTCAGTTTGCTAGAGCAGCCACTTGCAAGAGTTTAACATTACACTGCATGTCACAACAGTGACCACTTCCTAACTCCCACGAGCAGGTCAGACGCCATGACCTTCTTAAGCTGAAGGAGAAAGTGAATGCCAGTGAGAAGGCAAGCTGGTCTCTGGTGCATGAAAGACCTGAATTCCTTTGCCAGCTCATGCTGCCTTTCAACAGTGCTGACATCCATCCTGTAAGAAACTGATTTGCCTTTGAATTTCAAAAGAAATTAAATCCAGGTATTTCCTGCAACCTCTAGGATTAGAAGGGCTTTTCCCAGCTGTTTCCTTTGGGCACCTTCTCCACCCTCTGCATCAGATCTGCTAAGCATCTCACATCCAATGCATTCCTCCCCTCTCTCCTCGAGGCCTTACCGTACATTCTGGGTGGGGTTCCATCGCTCGGAAGGCAGCTCCCCGCTCTGCGGGTCATCCACTGGAGGGTGGAGAATTGAAATACAGACATCGCCTGTCTGAAAGCACACAGAGAGTCTGCTTACTCAAGTATCAGAGGGGTAGCCATGTTAGTCTGTAGCCACAAAAACAATGAGGAGTCCGGTGGCACCTTAAAGACCAACAGATTTATTTGGGCATAAGCTTTCGTGGGTAAAAAACCCACTTCTTCAGATGCTCCTCATTGTTTCTGCTTACACAGGCACTGATGTCCCAACCCCCGACACTCCAAACTGCTCTACAAGGTGGTTGATTTATTCTGCCTGTTGCCCTGTTTGCTCGCCTCCCCTTTTGCTTCCAGGGCAGATGTGAGGAAAATGCCACCCAGTGGCTTACAAGTACCTGGGAACGGACAACCAACCACTGTTGCCAATGCCCAGAGAAGAGCTAGGATCAGTTTAGCTGTCCTATCTTCAGCCACATATTGTGGCTGAAGATAGGTCAGCTTATGGGACCTCAAGGCTCTCCTGGCCTCCCCTTATCCAGCAGCTCAAGCAGATTTCAGTTAGCCTGAAAGACCTCACAGAGCAGGGAGTGAGGCGTCTTGCTATGACAGGTCCAGCAAAGAACCTCCCCAAGCTGAACTGTACTGAGATGTGCCTATGGGCTGAGCCAGTACAGATATGACGCCCTGGCAAGGCTCTTTAGGGAGAGGTTCACTCTGATCACCCCTACAGGGAAGATTTAGAGCACTGATCTAAATCACACCCACTACCCGCCTGCCAGCCCTTAAGAGTACTGGAGATGGCCAGTTACTGCAGGACAGGTAACGGACTTAGCAATGAAACCCCCATGAGTCATTTGCACAAAGCACTGATCTCTGTCCTGGGACACTTGGAGAGAAGCCCTCCCTGCCTGCATGGGCTGCATCCCCCAGTGTTCTGAATAAGGCACAAGTACACACAGAGCACTGAATACCCTAAACACTTTCTGCAGCCAGCCACAGCAGGTGTGCATTGAGAGTTCTGCAAGTCGCTCGCTCACTATCCCCCCATGGATCTTACAGGGCATGACCACATTCCAGCCAGGAGCTGTGGACAAATACAGTAAACATGGAAGGCTGCAAGACTGGATAGACAGACTAGTTCTGGAACTGATTCCAAGAAAGGAGATGAACTGTCTGAGACCAGGATAAGCCTGGGCTAGCTGCTGTGTTTCCAGCACAAACTGAGAAAGGTACAAGACACTTCCAGGAGAACCCCAACGTTTTTGCTTAAAACCCTCCTCCATTACAAACCCCAGGACATGTCAACACAGACTCATGTTCGACACAGCACCGAGGATAATACTCAAGTACGATCCATAGGGCTTGGTGTCACTGCAGCAATTGACTAGAAACCCAACCTGTCCTGGGGGACAGATGAGAAGATAGTCCATGCGACGTACCTCATAGATGTTAGGGTGCCACATTTTGGTCAGGAACCTAAAGGCAGGGGGCGAATAGGGATAATCGATAGGAAACCTGAGACGAGCCTGTGAAGAAACAAAAGATTCGTTAGTGGCAGTGGTGGGGTGTCATGGCCATGCTGATGCTTGTGGGGGAGCTGTGGGGCCCCAGCCAAGTCTGTACAGAAACCCAGATGAGTTGTGCAGGCATGCAGCCCATGTACGCCCCCGCTGGCACTCTGCACCCAGAGAGGAGACAGACCCCTTCCCCTGCACCTCCAACAAGAAGTGACCATCAGGCCTCATCCAGCGGGAGCACCAGTACCACTTCCCATGCAGTTAAGTCCAAAGCTCCCAGCTTCTCTTTACTACAGCTGAGCCGGGGAGGAAGCATGGTTGAGCACAGGCCCAGAAAATTAGAGTACTACTCACAGCTGAGTTAGACTGGGACCTGGGGCAAGTCACTAACCCTGTGCCTCTTTCCCTACCTGGGAAGTGAGGATGATAGCTTCCCTGGGGATGGGGTGTGTAATTGGAAGGATATGACCACTGCTCATAATAAGCACTTTCAGATCTTTAAGTAGACAGTGGTACGGAAGGTCAGATGTAAACCAGCTCAGAGGATTTTAGGCACTTTCAACTGTCTCGGGTGTTAGCAGGCCCCCTGAAATCCCTCCCCTTGGAGAAGTGGAGGTCAATCCCTCCAGCTCTAGTGGAACAGCTTTGCATTGCTGGACAGAAGCCATGTAATCCCATACCCAAGCCTTATCCCTTAGGAAGGGGAGTGCCTTGCTACTCAGCAATCCTGGCTGATGAAAGAGGCATCCCTATAGTGTTGAGGCGTCCAGGAAGATATTGACAAGAACACTGGTGGTCTGAACTTTGGCAAAGATTCAGAGTGGAGAACAGGGAGACCTCCCAGGCTGGATTTATGGCACTTTTTGGAGGGGACTTTCAAGAGATCATGGCAGTCTTGCCTCCTTATCAAATCTGCTTCCTTGTATTCCCCATCCCATCACCAAGCTTCCCCTTCCCGCTTCAGGAGATCCAGCAGAGTACCAGGTTTCTACCATTTCCCAAGCGCACACAATTCCCTCTAACACCTATTGTTTCCTCCCAGGTGAGGGATGAGTCACTGCTCAAGAGGCCAGCCAGGTATGGCAGAAAAAAAACAAACCAAACCACAAGACTCTTGTGGCAACAGGAGGAAATGCCAAGATGGTACCAGAAAATTACCCTTCAGACAGTACTCTTGTCATACAGGCACTAGGGCACTGCCCATGGATCAAATTATTTTCTCCTCAGATCTATGGAGGGGAATCTTCAGACAGCCATGCAGCCTGGTAACTAGGTCAGATTTGCTGACAGTCACTATGTTTACCGGAGAGACAGTGAGTGACAAACTTTGTTCCTGTGATATAATAATAGCTCTTAAGGCAAGAACTTCAGGCTTTCTGCCTAACAAGTTCTTCAGGGTTAATTCCTTTAGAAATAGGAAATAGCTAAAATGGGTTCAGCCTCTCCCCTGTATCTAGAAAGATGGACTTCACCATCCTAGATCAAGGCAGCCCCTCAAAAACCCTGTTGAAGTTTGGATGAGAATTTGCAGCTCTGGGTCTTCTTGTTCCACGCTCTGAAGTGAAACCAGATTAGCACACATACAAACAAACAAGAGATCAGCAGAGCCAGCACAACGAAAACAAGCCGGGCTTTTTCTTGGTTGACAGGAATACAGAGGTGGTTACAGAAGTTGTTTTATTTCAAAAGATAAATTCAGTCTGGGGCCTGGAGGCAGATCTAGCCAGGACTGGATAACATTTAAAGGAACACCATAAACCTAGACCCTGTCTAAAACTTTCAACTGCTATATGACAGGTTTCAGAGTAACAGCCGTGTTAGTCTGTATTCGTAAAAAGAAAAGGAGTACTTGTGGCACCTTAGAGACTAACCAGTTTATTTGAGCATGAGCTTTCGTGAGCTACAGCTCACTTCATCGGATGCATCCGATGAAGTGAGCTGTAGCTCACGAAAGCTCATGCTCAAATAAACTGGTTAGTCTCTAAGGTGCCACAAGTACTCCTTTTCTTTCAACTGCTATAGTTACAAGAGTTTTGTTTGCCCTTTACAGAACTTCAAGAACCATTCCTAGATCAAGCACTTTGCTCTTCCTGAGCAGTTTCACGTTCGGACCTGAAAAGCGATTTACAAAGATTAAGCCTCACGTCAGGCAGCAGGTAAATGTCACCATTTTACAGATGGAACAGTCAAGGTACTGATAGGTTAAATAACCTGCCACGTTAATGGACTGTGACAGAGTCAGGAGTATAACTGAGGAATCCTGATCCCAGTCATGGTCTCCAACCGCATTCCTTCCCAAATGCTAGTAACAACATAAAGAAAAGAGCTGACAATTTTATAGGGTGGTGACAAGTTTTGTTGAAAAGGATCAGCAGTTTATTCAGCAGAGGATAAATGCAGAAGCCAAGGAGCCAGACAGGCTAAGAGCTGCCATGAAATAAGATCTTAGCCTGATCCAATCCCATGAATGTTGGTTCATCCTGGGACAGACTTGGTGTTCCTGCAGTGTTGCTGGGTCTGTCCCAAGATATTAGAGAGACCAGGTGGTATCTTTTATTGGACCAACTTCTGTTGTAAGAGAGGGAAGCTTTGAGCTTCCACAGAGCTTTATTTCAGGTCTGGGAAACTTTCACAGATTGTCACAGCTAAATAAAAGATGGAACAGATAGTTTAGCATAAATTAACACATTCCAAGGGACCACTCAAAGTGAAGTGGCCCATTAACAGCCCTCTAATAATAGGGAGAAAGGAAGGGGGAAAAGCAGCTGGGGGTTGGGGGGGGGGGTGTTTGCTAGTGGTTACAGATTGTTATTCCATGTTCCTTGCACTTGCCATTCCCCCCTGCCCCCATTCCCCAAAAAGGGAATTGCAGAGAGACAGTGGATATGTGAAACATGATGCTGGTCTCAGACACCACTTTACACCTGAGCACAATCAGCTACATCTCACAGAACATTCTGAAATTAAGGCGCTTGCTCCCAGTCCAATTTATTAACATGAAACAAAGAACACAGCCTTACTCCCATGGTGCTAGTGCTCAGACAGAAATAGCTCAAAGCATTAAAACCAAGTGAGCAGCTACAGCACGTCTGCACAAAACCACCACTGGTTTTGAGACCCAGAAATCTGTTAGGTCTGTTGGTCAAAGCTGCAGCTGGAAGAGCTGAGGTTAAGTATTAACTGTCAGACTTCCTATGTGACTTTAAGAAACTTGCTCAACTTCTGTGCCTCAGTCCCCTGATCTGCAGAATGGGAATAGTACTTTCCTCCAGTATGGCTTAGCTGTCTGTAAGCTACTTGTAGATCCCCAGCTGTTGTGGAGAACTGGGGCTTTGTGATTAATGCAGGTTGATTTAATCCCTAAGAATAGCTGGTCCCCACTGAGAAAGACCAAGCAAAAATTGGCAGGGGAGCATACTTCAGTTGCTAAAAATAAATCCCTATGAATTTTGCACATCAGTCCAGCTCTCTAGCAAACAGAGCCATCACAATGGGGTCCTCTTGCAGGCAGTAGCAACAGGGAATCCAAGGATTAAAGTGGGCCATGGAGACAGACTTTCACTCAGCCTTCTGAGTCACGGATGAAATCACATGCAGGATGGTGTGTGGGAAGCCAGCAACATCCCTGCCAAGTGCCGTACCCTTCCCTGTAGAGCCAGGACTTCAGTCTGTTGGCACACAGACTTTCCATGTACATTAGAGCCATGAAAAAAGACACACAGCTTCAGCGATGTCACTGTGTAGCCTAGGGGTGATGCGCCAGCTCTGTGGGGATTTCCAGAGGCAGGTAGAGGAGTGCCAGCAGTAGGCTGCACACAGCGACAGAGCATGCAGCTCTCAGAAAGGACAGCAAAATCACTGACAGATGAAATGGAAATGGCAAGATTAAGGTTTAAAATGTGTTGTAACTTTCTGAAGTGCTTTTCAGCAGAGTCCCTGGGGTCCTGTACGTGAGAGTTGAAAGGTAAAGCCTGTTAAGAAACAGCGCCAACTAAAAATGCTTCTGGCTCAGTAAAATAATCTTCTTTCACTGGATAGCATATTCTCACCTCATCCCACCTCTGTGGTCCCAGACCCATCATCCCAACACAGGCCTCATTCAGGAAGGTAATCAGAAAAGTGTCCTAAACCTTGTCTGTAATTACCACCTGAACAACACAGGATGCTGCCTTACTTGGCCATCAGGTAACAGATATTAATAGATTAGCGTAAAACACAGAGATATCTGCTTTGTCACACCTGATTCAGACGGCCTTTGTTGCCCCACCCTCCCCAAAATGGGCCTGAATTTGATCCACAGTTCAAATGGCTTCCTCCTCTTCTCCCCATCACTTTTCCCTGCTAAACTCAATCCTCAGTCACAAGTTAGGTCTTGGGTCAAAGAACTCCGCACAACTGTGAGGAGGAAGGGGGATTATTACTGGGTCTACTGTCTCTTTAAATACATTACCATCTTGCATTCAATCACAGTCCTTTGTTTGACTATCCTGTTCTCCGGGACACAGAAAGAGGGGTGAAAATAAGGAGCTGGGACTTAGAAACAAGATTTTTTGCATAGCTTCATATTGTTCAGGCTCCCTCCTCTCCACATGGACAAGGCTGTGCAGTGAGCTCTGGTCAGAAACAGCAGAAATTCTCAGAATAATCCCCTTTGTTGTGCTATCGAGGATCAGAACAAAACCTTCCAGAGGCAGAGTTCCCAAGAATGGGATCCTTGAAAACAGCAGCACTTTGCTATGAACTGTGCATGCTGACATTAACACAAGTTCAAGGAGAAGTCCGCTCCCTCCCCCCCACATGCAGGGAGCCTAGTCTATTGTCTGTGGATCAAGGTATTGGATTAGAAGACAGCTACAAAGGGGAAGGCAAGAGCTGTTTAGGGGGTATGTGTAAGAATTCAGCAATTCCTAGGGGAGCCATCAGAGCCTCACACTGAGAGGGGTCAGGCAGGAGACTCATCTACAGTTTAGATTGCAAACCTGGAATCGCAGTGGCAGATTTGCCTGCCCAGGCACAGGGAAGAGGAGCCTCTCAGGTTCTTGGGCCCAGCTGACCTTAGGCTGACTCACTCCCTGGGCTCATTTCCACTCAGTCATCCCCGGGCTTGAGAAAAGGGGAAGGAAGGAGACTGTGCAACTTCCCGGATTGCACAGACTCAATATTTACATACACACCTCCTCTACATGTCACCCAACATACACACACACACACACACACAGACACCCCCACCATATCTCCAGGGGCCACCGTTAAAACAGTACCCTCCCACCCTTCTTCCCCAGAAGAAGGACCGACACTGCATCACCAAGGAACAGCTCACTAGGCCTGAACTACTCTTCTCCATACGCAAGGCCTGAGTCCTTTGTCTCCATCTTGGAATAGGGTATGAGGGGCTGTGACAATGCTAGGAGACCCTCACACCCCCTACAGGACAGCAGCAGCCCTCCAAATGCTAGACAGAGGGGAAGCAGCTCCTAGGGGATGCAAAAAGGTGTTCCTCCAGTGGTCTCTCCTCTACCCATGGACCAGGTGGGGAGCAGGTCCCCAAAACTACTGGGAATTAACCCCCCCGCCCCAGGAGAAATTACCAGGAAAAGCAATCCCCACCCCAACTGGATCCCTCAGCCCCCTCCAGCTCCCAGGGCAGCCACCCCAGTACCCCACCCAAAAGAACCAGAGGACCCCCCGCATCACTCTCATTGGAAAAGCCCCTCAAGCTTCTCTGGCATCCTTTGATGTCACCCCGCTAAGGGGCAGAGAACAGGAGCCCTCTTAGTCGCTGCTCACTGGGCCCCTTCCAGCCCCACGGGACGACCCCCCCAACCCCACGGGCAATACCCCTCCCCCCAGGCCAGGACCCCCGAATCCCCATGGGACGACATCCCCAATCCTTCTGGTCAAGCCCCCCCCCCCATGCCCCCCCCACAGGGCCCCCGAAGCCCCACAGGACGACACCCCCTCCCCCAATCCCTCTGGGCAATGTTCCCCCCCACGGCCCCCTCCTGCAATCCCCACGGGACCCCCCCGCCACGGGATCCCCCCCCACAGGCCAGGCCCCCCCAAGCCAGGCGCCCCCCTCACCTTGAAGTACCCGCCCTCGTAGTGGGTGTTGGGGGGCCCGAAGATCGCCACCTCCCAGTTGTACAGGTCGCCCTCGTCCACCAGGGTGACCCGGAACCCCTCCACGGGCTCCTCCTGCAGCCCCTTCAGCTCCAGCAGCAGCGCCTTCTGCGAGCTGGGCACCAGCGGCCGGGCCATGCCGACAACCGAGGTAGGCCGCGGAGAAGCCGGGGACTCGCCTGAGCGCGGCGGCCGGGCGAGCGGGATGGCGCCTTGCGAACCGCTTCCTCCTGCCGCGGCCGGACTGAGCCTCTCGCGCGCGCGGGGCACGACGGGACCTGTAGTTCACTGAGAGGGGTGGGGGGGAGCGACCCCGCCCACCGCGCTCGCGCCAACCTATGGGAGGCTCAGGCCCTGGCCGTGGGGGCGGGGCCGGACGCTGAGGGACTCCAGCTCCCAGCAGCTTTTGCGAGGGAGGCAGGGATTTGTGACTTCACGGAGGGCGGGGGTAGAGGAGGAGATACCGCCCCCTAGGGGAGGCGGGGAGACAGACACTAGGGAGAGAGGCGTGGGGAGGGGTAGTGTGTGAAGGGGATTTGGGCCCGGGAAGGGGGGGGAGAAGGGATGGGGAATCAGAGCAAGAACAGGATGGGGGTGGGGAGGAAGACGGGGTCAGGAGCAGTGGGGACTGTGGGGGATTTAGAGGGGCAGGGTCTGAGATGGGATTGGGCTGGGGTTCTGTTTCAACCGGAAAGTAGGGTATGGCTGATGCGTAAACAGGAAATGCTGCAGCAACTGGCTTTGCTGAGAATACAACAGGGCTGAGCGGCTTGGCACAGCCCCTTAGTACGGCACATGTTCTAGGAAAGAATCAGGGTGTATTTCCCAATATAATTTGGCACTGGGCTTTGAGCTGGATAGTATTACGTCCATCACATGCTCCGCAGTAACAAGACTTCTAGTTTACTCCTGTTACAGCCACAGCTGGGCAGCAGAGAACAGAGGAAAGGGGCCCTTATACAGCCACTGAGTCTGCGTCCGGAATAGCCTACACATGAAGTGTTCTTGAAACCCCTCAACCGCCTTGCCCAGGAAGGGAACACAAGGAAGCTAACATCAGCATTTGCTGCTGTAAATGAGTTGAGAACGAGCTCAGCTGCAGTGTGATCTGTTATACAGGAGTCAGACTAGATTATCACCATGGTCCTTTCTCTCACCTTAAAATCTATGAGTTAGCTGCTTAGAGCACAGAACCAGGACCCATGGGTTGTATTCCCTGCTCTGCCTCACTCACTAAGGCACCCCATGCAAGTCAAGAAAGGTGGCTCTAATTTTGGGTGATCAAATTCTAACCTCAGGGACCTGACTGGCAGAGTTCCTGTTAGAATTGTGGGTGCTTAGCATCTCTGAACAAAATGAAGCCCTAGCATAAGTACTGGAACTAAGGGTGCTTCCTTACCCCCTGGCTTGAAGTGGTTTCCATTATATATAGGTTTACAGTTTAGTTCAATGACTCTCAGCACCCCCACTATAAAAACTGTTCCAGCACCCCTGAGCCCTAGATGTTAAACACTGGGCATCCAAAATTAGAGGCCACCTTTCAAAGTCTCCCCCTCTGTTTCTCCCCCTGCTGCCCCTTTCTACAAAATGGGGACGTTTCTTAAATTCACAGGGGCTGCCAGTGCTTTGAAATCCTCATAGAAAGGGTGCTATAAAATGCAGCGTTGCTGACAGTAAAGGCTACCATGCAATAAAGAAAGATGTTTACAGCCAAACTAAAAGTTTAAACAGTTTAATGTCCTCTAACAAACAATTGCATGAATAATCAGATCTAAACTCACAAATAAATAAGGTGTGGTCCAACCAGCATCGTCTGTTGAAGTAAACGTAGCAAGGTGTATTAGCCCATAAGGGAATTAGAACTTATCCTGTTTTTGCTTCATTATTTGGTGTTTAAATTCCAAACTTACTAGCAAATCTGTAATATACGGCAGTTTTGCTTTATAGATTACCAGTCAGGTATGATCTCTGTTTTTGAGGGTCCAGATTACAGGATGCAGTTTAGTAAATTGCAATATGATGAAATACTCTGAATAGTTTAATGCTAATATAGGGTTCTGAAATTCAGCCACTGGCCAACACAGAACTAGCCTCTGCTTTTGATGAAATCTCATTTCTTGACAGATATTTGTCATCTTACCTATTTAACAAAATTACATCACTTAATTAATAACACTGAAATAGCACTTTAGAGCCTCCAAGTGCTGCACTTACTTGTTATGCCTCACCACAGCCCTCTGAGGAAGGTATTACCCCCATTTTATAGACAGGAAAAACAGAACTTAAGTGACTTGCCCAAAGTTACAAAATATATCAGTGGCAGAGCCAGGACCACAGCTCAGAAGTCCCTAACTCCCAGTCCTGTGCTCAGGCCATACTGGCTCATTTTTAGTTTCTAGCACTGCCCTGTAATTCCTGGGCTTCCCTGGATGTTCCCCAAGCTATAAGCAGAGGTTTATAATAGTTATTGAAAATAAACAGGCATTTTAAAAAGGGAGGGTCTCAATTCTGGATATACAAGCCAGCAGATCAAATGCTACAGGTGGCTGACATTTAAAGTGTTCAGGATGGAGTTAGGAGGTGAATAGGAAATTTAAGACAAGCATTCTCTAGTCAAGTAGATCCAGAGCTCTTCAGGCCAGGCCAGGACCTGGCAGGCCCACCTTGCTCCTCCTGTGGCCTACTGAATTCCCAGGATTTGGTGTTTCCCCAGAATAATCTGCTCCATTTGAAGCACTAGGAGAACACAGGGAGTGTTGTCCCCACTTGAGAGTGTCAGTCAATGGGTTTTACTTTTGCAATGAATAGGGCTGTGGCTTTCGTTAGAAACTCTTCCCTGTTCATGGAGGAGCAAATCTTCCTCTCTAGCAATGCTTTGTCCATGGCCAAAGCCAAACAGTCTGGTCCCAGCTTGGAGCCGGCCTCCAAGTAACGGATGGGCACAGAGAAGTCGCTGGCTCCAAGAGCATCTTCCAGAGTGCCCAGGACTGCCTGGCAAACCCTTTTATCCGCCACGCCAGAACCATCATCAAGTACATCATACAAAGTATCAGCCTTGGCCACAAACTCAAGAAGCACGAAGCAGCTGAGCACCCCATAGCGGAAGACATCGAAAGGCACTGCCTCATGGTCCCGGCACTGGATCTTCCTCAGCAAAGAAGAAACAACCTCTTCAGGGGCTTCCCCAGCTTGGCAGATCTTCTTGAGCAACTCACTGTAGATTTTGCCATTGACACCTGGCTTCTTCCTCCTGCCCCTAGCACTTAGGCACTCGTAAGCCATGCTGACGTTGTTGTTAAAGGCAGTCCTGCCATGACACACAATCAAATAATTTGTTAGCAGGCAAGGTTGGGTCTGGTGCAGAGGGGGAAGTTCCAAGTTACAGATCCATAGCTAAAGCAACAGCTACCAAAATATAACTGGGTGAAGCTTGCAACAGCCCAGTCCATCCAGAGTTCTGGATACATTTTTCCAGTCATGCAAGATGAATTATACTGAACAACATTGAGCCCCACACCCACTGTCTGCCAACGCTCCATCCCCTTTAATCCAGTGCTCTGGACAGCAAAGCAAGGCAAGCAGGTTTGCTTACTCTTCAGATTGTATGATATGAATAGCACTTAAGCTTATCTGGGCCCAGGGATAGTTTCCCCTCACACCTGATTTGCAGAGCAACAGTCCCCTGCCCCGCACCTGCTGTGCAAGGCTGTGGCACCAAGGACAGAATAGTCAAGGATGAGTGGGCCAAAGGCACTGCCAACCCCCATTGGCCCTGCTCTCTCAGCAGACTGTAGAGACTACCACCCCTGGCATGTGCGGACCCCCTTAACTAACAAGAGGGCAGGAAAAGCCCAGTATTAATACAGCCATGAAGACTACAAGTCGCATCATGCATTGCTTACCCTTCAGAACAGCAGACTCAAAGACGACAACTCCCAGAATGCTCTACTCGCCGGCCCAGAGAAAGTTATACCGGGCCTGGCTTGAGGCATGCCGGGAGTTGTAGTCTCGCCCCGCACCCCCGTCCCCCAGCTCACGCTCCGCACCTGTGTGAATGGTGGGCCAGGCGCACGTACCACAGGGCCCGGACGAGGCGCTGCTGCTGCCCGTGCCGGTCCCCGGCGGCACCGCCCTGGGGGCCGCTCAGCACCAGCTTTTCGAAGTAACTGGCCAGGAAGGAGACGGGCTCCTCGGGCCGGGCCTCCAGCACCTTCAGCAGCGCCTCCCGCACCATGGACGTCACCCCGGCTTGGAGCAGGAACTCGGCCTCGCTCTCCGGCTCCCGGCCTCCAACTCCCGCCCGAACCGGCTCCACGAGCCCGCTCCCAGTCGCCGGGGCCGGGGCCGGGGCCGGAGCTGAGCGCCGCTTCTCGCAGGCCGCCATCTTGCTTGTGGGCCGTGAGGCCACTCTACCGCCATCTTGACTGCGGGCCACCAATCAGTTGGTGACGACCCGTCTGTCCGACATATTACTTGCTCTCAGCCAATCAGTGGGTGAAGAAGACCGTTGGTCGCCATCTCGCTCCCCTGCAGCCAATCAACCGGCGAGGGAAGCTGGTGGCCGCCATCTTGCTCAATTCTAAGCCAATCAGAGAAAGCGCTGGGGGTGGCCATCTTGACTATGGGCAATGAAGCGTGGTCGCCTCCATTTTACTTCTGGTACCTTCCGTCCCTATGTCCCTGGGACTGCGGTGAACCTTGGCCCCGCACCCCCGGGTCTACATCCGGCCACACCCCGGAACAGCCTCGGGTACCATAGTTAGTGTGGGCAAATGCCCCTTGCCTAGCAACCGGTATCTAAGGACGCTGACCTCTGACCTGGTTTCTCTATCCGGTGCCCTTTGACCTCTTCCCTCACGAAGGAAGTCGGGTGTGGGCGTGTGCTGACGATCTCCTGGGTTAGCGCGGTTCCTGCTCCCGGCCTGGCGTGCGCAGGTAATGCGGGTCCTGTATGGCGGGGGGGGTGGGGGACCCCCCCGTGCTCTGGGCGGGGCTGCAGGTTCTAGGGTCCCCCTGCGGTTTGGGAGGGTGTGTAACGGGCCTGGGCTCGGCCCCCTGCGGCGGGAGCTGTGGGAGGGAGGGGGCTGGGCTAATGGGGGGCTGAATCCCTCCAACAGTTGCGTGCTTGGGGCGGGGGTGTGAGGGGAGGTTGCCGGTTACTCCTTCCCGCCATGTGGCCCGCCCAGACAAAGCCCTTCCCCCAGGTGGCTGGGCCTAGCAGGTAGAGCAAGCGATGGAAGCAGGAGGCCTGGGTTGTTGTCCCAGCTCGGGCCCTGTCTGACCTTTCTTGAGCTCTCTTGCCCCGTGTGTATAATGGGGTAATCTGAGCTAACCGGTGCCGTGAGAGGGAAGGGTACCAGGGAAAGGGCAGCGTGCGGTTAATGAGAAAGCATGTGCTCACACTTCCTTCTCCTCCCTATGTTCTGCATCCTCTTTCTCAGCTGTTCCTTTGATTCTCCCACTCCCCCCTTCTTTCATGATGCCTCCTGCCTTTGGACCAACTCGCTATTCCTGTGCCCTCCTTCAGAGCTGCTTCTGTCATTAAATCTCTAGCACTGATCACTGGAGTTTCTAACAGCCTGAAATGATGCCCCGTAATTGCCTGCGTTAGACTGGAAGGCCCTCCAAGTGGGGACCTTGCCTTCTTTCATGCTCCGTAAAGTACAGAGCAAGCGCATACAGTGTTATATAAATCCTTGCTTTGCCAGGTGTGATCTCCAACATCATGGAAGCAGGGAAAAGCTCTCCAAAGTCCCCAGTCAGGAGAAAGCGGAAGCGATCTCAGCGGCTCCTCAGCCGTGCGGCTGTTCCCCTGGAGTTCTACCGCTGCAACATCTGCAAGAAGGACATCAAGCACCTCTCCAACTTCCAGGAGCACCAGCGCATCCACACAGGCGAGCGGCCCTACCACTGTGAGACCTGCCAGAAGAAGTTTATCCGCTGCGCTGACCTCATTAAGCACCGCCTGGTCCACTCGGACAGTCGGCCCCACTGCTGCGATGCCTGTGGCAAGCACTTCAAGCTGGCTGGGGACCTGGCCAAGCACAGCAAGGTCCATTCGGACGAGGCGCCCTTCCAGTGCGACGTGTGCGCCAAGCGCTTCAAGCGCACATCCTGCCTCATCAAGCATCTCCGCATCCACACCGAGGAGAAGCCTTTCAAGTGTTCCCAGTGCAGCAAGAGGTTCAAATGGGAAGCCTCCGTCAAGGAGCATCAGCGCATCCACACAGGCGAGAGGCCTTTCAAGTGCGAGCGCTGCCCCAAGAGCTTCACCCACTTCTCCACCTTCCTGCAGCACAAGAGAACTCACCAGAACCAGAAGCAGTTCAGCTGCAAATGCTGCTCCAAGTCCTTTAACCACAAGTCCAACCTACTGAAGCACCAGCGCACGGTCCATGGCTAGGAGCGTGCACAGTCCCGGGTCCTGCTTCCGTGCAGCTGTGATCAGTCTAACTTGCTTAGGCTGCCCCAGTCTTGGAGTCTGCCCATACTCTGTGCGAGGCTGGGAATGTGCTGAAACCCAGCACAAAAGCTGGGCCTTATGGAAGGGAGGCAGAACCTTGAGTATGTGTGATAAGGAGCCTGGGGTTTGGAGCAGCTCCAGCGCCATGCTGGTTATAATGGTTCCCGATGACTGGGAAGCTGCGGGCAGTGGCTGTGCACAGATGATATTGGTGCAGCGGTACTGGTGCAGGAGCTGCTATCAGATGGCTGGACTCTGGCTTACAGTCTGACCAAAGGTTCCCTTGTGATCCCGCTTCTTAAACACCCTTCAGGACGGTGACACTTGCCAATTTAATCCAGGACAGAGATCTTCCGTGTTCCAAGCTCAGATCTGAGCAGAGCGCTGCTAAGCGATGCTGCCATCTGTCCCACAGATGCAGCTGGTCTTTCATACCCTACACTACAAACTGCAGCAGGCGTCTTTGCTTCTGCTGCCTCTGTTTATCCCCCCATCCCCCTCATTTTGGTTTCAATGCTGTAGGAATGTGTCTAGTGCACCTGAGGTTTGGGTGAAGGGAAAAAGGGCTGATAGGGCCTGGTGTTCCACCTCCTGGGGGGGAGGGGGGGGGGCTTGTTTCTGACTGGATGCATCTTCATTATCATTGTTCCATGCACTCTTGAGACAAATCCCAAATAGAATGGTTTCCAGGAAGCAGCTGCATAGTCTGCTTGATGGAAAGAGTGTTCTTGTGGCCACTCAGTTACTGTAAATGCTGCCTGCAGCTGCTTTAAATCATGAGCCTGTCAACGTCATGTTTCTTATCACGCACCTACCTCAATGTGGCAGCAGCGTCTTCTGGGTGGAATTCTGTACCATGTCCCTTAGAGGCTTTCACTGTAATCTGTCACTGTAGTTCAGTTAAACTCATCCACCTTACTGTGTTCTGCAGTGATGGCCAGACCTTGCAAGTAAAGAAGGTCCCCACCTCCAAGAATCTTTGATCTAAAGCTTTATTCTCCAGGGAGCGGGCGTTGGACCTCTACTTCCTGACAGAAGAAGGGCTGGAGAGCAAACTTGAGAGGGGAGGAGTGTATGTGAACCGCTGGAGCTTTTCCCCCAACACGCACAGCTCCCAAGGAGGGATGGGCTCCAGCCCAATGACAGCGTTTAACTGAGTATTTTCTCATGGTCACTAATAAACAAGCTCATAAAGTTAGTTCTACAGAATTGGGCCAGCATAACTCATTCTGCTTGCAAATAGTCAGGGACGTGAGGGCTACTAAAGGGGGTTTTAAACAAAAGCATCAAAGGAGGACAAAGGATTGCTTGATTCCTACCCAAAGCTAGAGCAATGCGGGGGTCTGATGACAGCTACAACACAGCCCCTCTGTGCTAGCACGGGGGCCTAGCTTGTAAGCACAGACGTGCAGCTGGTTTCTGTTGAGGTGTGCATTTGGATGCCAGAGTTAGGACTTTACCAGGGAGGGAAGTGGTCCGTTCTTCTGGAACCAAAAGCACTGCTCTGAACCAAATTGCATCAGTGCAGAGACAAAGGGGCTTTTTGGCTTCACCAAAAGCACTGAGGTCAGGGAAGGAAATTTCCCCATGGGAGCGGCGTACGCCACTACTGGATTGCCCTTCCAGTGGTGTAGCCATCCCTCCGTTAATCATGGCAGAAAAGTGGGGTGTTACCTCTGTAAACCCTGAAATTTGTAATTTTGGTGTAAAACAGTCTTCAGACTGGCAGGGGGTTCCCAGAAGGCATGGGACTTTTCAGCCACAGTCAGGATAGGCCAAACACTGGCCTTTCAGCTCAGCTGTTCAGGGCAACAGTGCCGGTCATAACTGTGCAATAGTCCTAGTCCAGTTCCAAATGGCTCACACAGAGACTGCCCCACAACATGCCATGGGTTGAGTGAGCTGCCCTCTACCTGTGAGAAGTGGGTCTTGAGGTGGAGTTGGGGTATGTTGGGAGGCTGGTGCTAGGGAAGCTTTTCGGCTGCCTGTTCTCTGACTAGAGGTTTCATTGTCCAGCGCTGTTCACTTGAAACAGCAGCCCAGCAAACATCTCCGATCAGTCTCCCTCCCAGGGGCAGGGATCAAAAGTCTCCTCGTATTGAAAGAAAACTTAAATGGAGCAGCTGGCGACTGGATGGTGTTGCCCTTTAATCTGCTCTGTGGCAGCAGAACGGGTCAGCGGCAGGCAGGCTGTGCTTTAACAAGAAGCCTGTTACCGAACATGAGGCTACCCTTGGTTGCCGCTTTAAAACAGCAGTTTGTGCAGGAGCCGGAGGAGGGGCTCTTTGAGAATGTGCAGGGATTTGTGTTTCGTTTTTAAATAAAGGTGGTTTGTTTTTTTGCTTGTACATTCTGAACTCAAAGCAACAAACCTTGGCTGCTAATAACTGGGAACATGGCAGCAGCCTGCAGTCCTTCCACCTTAGCTAGGACTTCATCTGCTCTTGTGCTACACAGGGCTGGGCCAGGGCAGTGTTTGGAGGGGAGACCTTTAGGTAACACGCGGGAACTGGTGCTGATTTTAGGAGGGAAGAGCACTTCCCGCTGTACCCCACTGCGGCTGCTACGGCTCACAATCAGAGGGACTACAGATCGCTAGGGATTTTTTTTTTTTTAACTGTACCCATTCTGGTTGCTGAGTACACAAGCTGTGAGGCCTTTGTTAACCCCAGTAACCTAGCTTTGATTCCAACCGGGGTAACTATATTCTGCTGCATTAACATCCCCTTCCAGCTGGATGTGCGGGAGATCTCCTTTCCTTTAAGTGGGGGTCTGTGGTTGCTGCAGGTGGTGGGTTCCTGAGCAAGTTCTGAGTCTGGTATTTGTTCAGTGGAGCTGGGAGGTCAGAGAGCAGAAGGAGACTCCACCCGCCCTTGCTGGGACGTCTGACTTCCGACACACACACAAGTTGCCACAGAGCAGTGATACTTTTCCGAGAGCAGGGCCCGGAGAGAGGAGTTCTCTCAGGCACAAGGAACAGAGGCAGGAATGGAGTGCTTAATTCCAGACATGCAAGCCCCAAGCTGTCACTTTTCCTGCACTACAGAGAACTTTGAGATGGGCTGTAGCCAAGTTCTTTGCAAAGGGATCTTGTCCCTTTCTCCTGTGTCCCCAACCTGCCCTAACCTTACCAGGGAGGGGAGCAGCTCTCTGTTCTGGCTCCCTCTCTGGCCCCTTCCTGAAGTCCTGGCCCCAGCCACCAGATGTGTGGCCTGTAGCCTGAGTGACAGCTCTGAGTGCTGCAGCTGCAAGGAGAAACTGGACCAGCTCTGCCATGGCCAACGACCCAGCTGGGCTTTCTGTGCTTCCCCAAGGTGACCTACGGGGCTTCATACAACACCACAGCTTTCCCTGCATGGACAAAGCCACGCTCACTTCCTCGCTCGGCAGCTGCTTCGGCCACAGTCATCCCTGGCTGAGCACAAACGCTAGGCCTCCTGCAGGAGTAGGAATGTGGGAGTACTGACCCTACTAGGCCCAGGGCTGTTCCACCCTGCCGGGCAGGAGGAGGACTAAAGCACCTATTGACTGATTAGGACTAAATGGGTTTGTTTCTGTGATTGCTCCTTTATCTCTGCCCTTGCTTCCCGTGCCCTGACAGGGCTTGAGCCCAGCAAGCAGGAACCCAAGTTCACAACAGCAGCGTTTGCTCTGGGAAGTTTCCCCAGGGGCCATCAATGGCAGCCCAAGCCCCAGCCTTGGGGATTTCCTTGCTGAGATGGTTACATGTGAACTAGTGGAGAGAGACGTGCTGCTGTGTCATAAGGAACTGAGACCTCAGGCTGATGGGAGAGGCCGGGAGTGTGTGGGGCACAGGTGGCGTGGTTCTGTTTGTTGGACTCAGGGAGAGCTGGTTTTTCTCGGTAAGGTGTTTCTGGGATTCCCATCTCTCTCGGATCAAGGGAAGCATGCCTCTGCTTCAGCCAGGAGAGCCAGGTGTGCCGTTTTAGAGCCATCAAGGCAGCAGCTAATCAGCAAACTGCAATTTGGTGCCTCTTGCAAATTTTGATGGCACCCATTAAATCCGGCTGAAGTCAAAATGCCCACAGGAATATACTCATGGGGCGATTCTGCGAGCAGCTCTGTGCCCTCCCTGCCCCCATCTGTGGGGAATAAAAGCATACACGTGGCCCTGCTGCTGCAGGCAAACAGTAGAGCCAGGGTAAAGAGAAGCAATACTTGCCAAGGAAACCACTACAGGGAATATGTAAAAACAGATCTTTATTAGAGCAGCAGATCTTACTATATAACAGAAACTCAGTGAACACAGCAGGTCTACTGCATTATCAACATTTAATACAGGTTATTTACAAGCAGCCAGCTTGGATAGATTACAGCAGTTGGGAGGGGTTTCTTAGGACGTTTTAAATACACAGATAAGGATGGGATGGAAACTGAAGTCAGTACGGGGGCTGGCGCATGTACGATCTTGGTGTGGAAGGAACCCAGGCAGCTGCCCCACAGCCCTCTCCAGAAGGAGTTGCCGCCCCGTCTCAGAGCAAGAGGCTGAGGCTGCAAAGTATCAGCGCAAAGAAACCCAGGGCCTAGAGCTGTAGGAGCGGTACAGAGCTGATAGTTCATCACTGTTGTGCATTTGCTTAAAGTCTCCACTCAGTTCCAAGGGGCTAAGGCTGAGCATATTCTCACCTAGTCCCTCCCTAGCCAACCCTCGATGCACCTGGAATCCCCCCCCGCCCCACACACACTTCTCTTCCTCACCCGCACTGGAAAAACATAACATACTTAGGAACAAAAACAGGAGCAACTGACCCCAGAGAGTTTGAAATAAGAAGCCAACATCAAAACGAACGAGGCAGATCCAGAAAGGGATTTCAAACCAATCCCACAGGACATGTTACTGGCATCTCCTCAGCCGGAGGCCTCAACCAAGGCAAGAGTTTTCAATATACCGTGAAGAGGAAATCCAGTGGTCTGTTTTAGAAACTGCTGTACCCTGATACCTGTGACCTGTTCATCTCCATTGAGAAGCTCTTGTCTGAGTCATGTGTTAGTCACCCAGGTGTGTCTGTAGGAGCCAAGTCTCAGCAACTGCCTGCACTTTGGACCAAAATGCTCCCATTGCACTTGAAACCAGAGGGAACCAAGATGCCAAGGAGTGAAGTGGAGGAAAGGAAAGAGACTGGTCAACCTACAGTTCTGCTCAGCTCTGCTGGGCAGCTTCCAACTTGGCCATTTACCCAGCTCTCCCAGCAGTGGCCCAAGCATCAGACAGCTCCTCCACTCCCGTCTCTGGACAGGTGCAGTCCAAGAGGCCTAGCTGGGTCTAATACCAAGCTTTCTGTAACAACGGGCACCCTTGTCAGTGGAAAGAGGATGAATGTTCAAAACGAGTCGCGATGGGGCCACAGGCACCTAAACACTGTTCCCCTTAGGGCTCTTCATGCCCGGTGGGTGGAGTCGTCTCCGCAGGCGATATGCAAACGCTGTGACTATCAGGCCAAGGAGAGAGCCTGCCGTCCCGACCGCGATGGCAGAGTCAATGCTGAAGGTAGCTGCAAAGAAGAGACAAGAGAAATTGTCAGTTGCCGTGCCTGAGCCTTTAGCAGGGCTCCATCTCAACAATCAGCAAGTATAAACATCACAGCATGGGTCCCGGTGTCTTAAGCTTCCTTTGACACCAGCGGGTGGTTCTCCAGCCAGCCACCAACAGCTGCATCTTCACATCACATGGGCCCCCAGGGCCAGTGGCACTGATCAGCAGCCTCAGCAGAGAGGATTTAATGGGCTGTCTAGGCTAACAGGCTCGTGCCCAGAGATTGATCTCTCCAGCCCCGGGTTAAGGCACATGGGCAGGGAAGCTTGCACTGCCGCTGCCCGTGTTGTCCTAGTGCCTGTGGATGGAATTTCAGGGCAACCCAGCAACTTTCCCCAGCCATTATTCACTGTTGCGTTCAACAACCAAGAAGAACGTGTGGCTAAGACCCGTGTAATGCTTGGCCCTTGAACGCACGCGCGCCGCCTCTCCCCCCACCACTGGTTTTGGTCAGAGGGTCATGCTAACCAGAAGCTGTAGTTTGTGTTCTAGTGTTCCCTGTGGGAGTACAGATCGGGGGAGGAAACAAACACAATCACAGGGACGCCGACGCCTCCTCCCTGGGCTGGCCTGCACCTCCCCACAGGGACCAACCACGCCTGACTGCAAAGCCCTTGGCAGTCACTCACCAGCAGACACAGCGACATTCAGGCTTGCCACCTGGAGTCTCCTGCTCAGCATGACGCATTGATAGATCCCTTGGTAGTCGAGACCTACACGGTCAACTGTCAGGGTGGATTTGCCCTCGGACGCCTCCTCCTGGTACTGAGACAGCGCCACAGGGGTTTTCACCCACTTAATGGTAACATTCTCACCACACTCTGCCTCGCATATGATCTTCAGGGCTTCCCCGGTGGTCCCTTTAGGAGGGACAGGCCGGATCAGAAGGTTGCAGACAGACTCTGTTCTGGGGCTCCGGCCACTAGTGGCTTTCCTGGTCAGGGCACTCTCTGTGCTAGCCACATCCCCTGCGGTGGGGCTCTCTGGCGCAGAACTCAAGCCACTGCTGGGGCTCCAGTCTGTTGTGGCTGAGCCTGCACTGGGGTTCTGTGAAGCCGCCCTGGACTCGGTGGCCAGGGTCTCTGTGGTCGCCAGCCAGTGGACAGAGGTGGCTTTGCCACTGGGCTTGTGCGATGTGACAATGAACTCTGGGGTAGGGCTCTCTGCAGAAGTCAGTTCTGTGGCGGAGTTCCCTGTAGTAGCCAAAAGCCCAGTTGTGGGGCTGCAATCAGTAGCAGGGGGCTTCTCTGTAGTAGCCAGAGACTCAGTTCTGGGATTCTCTTGGCCAGTGACTGACTCAGTTGTGGGCTTCTCTGCTACAGCTGTAAATAGAAGGTTTCGATTAGTCTCTTGATGCTTGGCTACAAATACACCGTGCCCTTGTCCTTAAGGTGCTGTGATCATGCAAGCCAGGTAGGTGGCCCTCTGACCACGGCTGTCACCAAATAATCCTCCATCCCCTGGGAGGGGATTGAAGTGGTTGCTGGCTCCCTCCACCCCTCTGAGCCCAGCTCCAGAGATATGGCTGTGTCAGAAACCTCAAGCCCTATCCCCTGCTTTGCTCTCCCCTTCATATATGCCTCAGACCCCACACAGGCATCTTGTATGCCAGCTGTGTGTGGGCTAAGGCGGGATCCTTGGGATTAGGGCCCTAGACAGGGAAGAGGACTAGCACACATGGGGCCCTTCCCTTGATCCCTAACTTCACAGTGTGGGCTAGAAAGAGGACTCAGGAGAAGAGTATCTGGGGCTAGGACAGAGGTGGGCAAACTACGGCCCGGGGACCAAATCTGGCCCGCGGGGCCGTCCTGTTCGGCCCTTGAGCTCCTGGCCAGGGAGGCTAGCCCCATGGCCCTGCCCCTGCTGTTCCCCCTCCCCCGCAGTTACGCCGCCGTGCAGGCAGCAGGACTGCGAGCTCCTGCTGCTCTGAGTGGCATGGTAAGGGGGCGGCTGGGTAGCGGGTCCCGGGGGGCAGTCAGGGGACAGGGTGCGGTTGGATGGGGCAGAGGTTCTGGGTGGGGGGGTGGTCAGGGGTCAGGGAACGGAGAGGGTTGGATAGAGCATGGGAGTTCCAGGGGGCCTCTCAGGGGGCAGGGGGGTTTAGATGGGGGTGGGGTCCTGGGGCCCAGGCTCTTTGGGGGGCACAGCCTTCCCTACCTGGCCTTCCATACAGTTTCTCACCCCGATGTGGCCCTTGAGCCAAAAAGGTTGCCCACCCCTGGGCTAGGAGGAAGGATGCATGGGGTGGGATAACAGAATGAATCAAGAAGATCTGGTGGGGTAAAGGGGAGGTGCCAGGATCTGAGAGGAAGCAGTGCATCTCTCCTGGAGAGCTGAAAGCGTTTAGCAAAAGGTCCTCACATGGGTGGATTCAGGCCCATTCAGCTTGGCGCTACCCTGGTTCCCATGCTGCCTAGGGCATCACAGACCACACAGAGTTCATATTAGCAGCATGGAAGCAGGAGCTTTTGTCACCCCCAGCAGACAAGTATTGCAAGTGACATGGGGAAATGGCTGTGGCAGGAGAAGTTGCACACCCACCATGCTAAGATTCCTAGCTCAGGTCTCCAAGACTTACCTTTTGTGCTGACAGTCACCGTTGTGTCCTGGTGGAAACGCCTTTCTGACGGCAAGAGGAGCACCACCTCACACCTGAACTCCGTGCCCTCCGTCACCTTCTCCCCTGGGACCTCCAGCTCAGAGTCATAACTGAACAGCTCCTCGTCATCACCCACTTCTTCAGGGTCTGGGCTCTCCAGTCTCTGGTCCCCCCGATACCAGCTCAGAGTCAAGGAGCCAGGCGGGTACACCTTGCTAATAGAGCAGCGGAGATGGGCTGGCTGCCCAGCCACCAGCTCCTTTGGTTGGGTTTCCAGCTGCAATGTATCTGGAAGAGCTGAGAAAAGAATGGCACGTGAGGAACGGGCTTCCTAGCTACATCACCTACCATGGAACAGGGGGATCAGGGCCGGGAGTGGCCAATGCTTGTAAGAAACTTGCCCCTTCTGAGGATCCCACCCGCTGACGTCAGGTGTGAAGTGCTCGTACTGTCAGGTGTGGCGTCTGCAGAGACTCCATGTAGAGGGGAGTGAGTGGGATGCAATCAATTCCTGCCCTCTTCCCCTAATGATTCATCACAGAGATCAGTCCTGGGAACAGTTGCCAATTTCTGATCCACTCTAGGAGCCACAAAACTACATTCCTGGCCCATTTATACCATGGCCACATCTGCCAGAGGACGTCCATGCAGTGGGGAGGGCCCTTCAAGTCAGACCTTGAACCCCAGGGCCTGATTTTCAGAGGGGCTGGGTACCAGCAGCTCCCATTGCCTCCAGTGGCTGCTGTGGGTGCCCCTCACCTCTGAGAACCGGGCCTCCTGATCTTAACTGCTTCCTTGCCCTGGTTTGTGGCCATCCTCCACCCCAGAAGGGGCTGCATTTTAGTGATTAATCCTCATGCTTCTGGACATAAACTGATCATCAGCTGGGCCAGGAAGAATCCTAAGGTACAGGATGGCATAATGAGAGGTGTCATGAAGGCTTGGTACCTTCCTCAAAACATTCTGCCTTGGTCAGTGTCGTGAGACCAGCTGAGATGGACCATTGGGCTGTTCTAGTGTGGCGGTTCCAACGTTAGCTGGATTCTGTGAAGTGGGGAGGGTGGGAGATTGGGGGCCTGATCCTATATCATCTGCAAAGGGACAGCCATTCAAGTGCCCCTTATCTGACGTTTGTTGCGAATAGCTCTGGAGGCAACAGGAACTGAAAGGGATGCAGGGGGAAGTGGTTTTCTTTCATTCTGAAGTCTTTGTGATTTGGCAGTACTTTTCGCGCAGGGTTGGTTTGGCTGGTTCCCCAGCACGGTTGGTCAGTTCCTCTTGTTTGCCTGGGTCAGAAAAACACCAGGCCAATGTGACGGTAAAACCTCTAGGTTTCAATTGGACTATGTCCCCTTTGGGCTACAATGTGTTTGGAGTCTAGACTGCCATGCAGCTGGTGGGTAACTGTATTGACCTAGGGCACTTACAGTACACTTGCAGATTGGTTGACCCCTGGTAGGACTTCCCTTGGCAGTTCCCAATGCAGAACTTTGTGCCCTCCATGGCTGTGGCAGCATTGGTGATGAGCAGGAGGGTATAGGTGGGGGTGGAGATGATGTTCCCCAGGTTGGTGTCCAGCCCCTTCCACTGGGGCTTCCCATCTGGACAGTCCAAGGAGCAGTTCAACTGAATGGATCCTCCAATCTCGACCAGCGGCTCCTGGGGCAGCACGGTCAGCTGGCCTGGGTGGAGGGGAGGGAAGGGGGAAAGCAGCAAGTGGAGAAAACAAGGGTCATTCAGAGAAGTGCAGTAAATACCCAGCGCTAGCTAAGGCAGCTGTTCCCAATGGAAAGGGCAGCACAGACATGGTGAGATTTTGAGTTCAGTGTTCTGGTTTCTGAGCCGCTAGGGTGCACTCAGGTCACCTCCACAATCAAGAGGACTGGCAACTTTTCTTGTTTCGCTTTTAAAGCGGAGATGCTCCCATAATCACAGGACTCATGGAACTGGGGCTTTTTCAAAAACACCCAATATCACGTGACTTGCCATAAAAGGGTTGGTAACACTGCAGATGTAGCAGATCTGAGGTGAAATTCTGGCCCTAGTGAAGTTAAGAGTAATTTTGCCATGATCTTCAAAAGAGGCAGAATGTCTCCCTTTCACTCCACTTCTCCTCTTTGCGTCGAGACCTCAAAAACAAAACTGCACGCAAACATTCAAACATCCCCTCAGACCTTCCAGAACAGCAAGTGTTTGTTCCTGGGTTATTGGCTCAGATTCCCCCTCCCCACAACTGTCATGCAATGCAGTGGCAGGTTTCTTCCAATTCAGAGGTGGCAGCATTTCAGTGCCGATCCACGGGATCCTTCAGGGAGGAAAGATGCCACTATAGTGGAAGGACTGTTATTTAACTGCAGACGTTTCCAAGGGGTGAGATTTTCCCTGTAACACAGCCTGGGTTTAACTTCATCTGAGTCTCTACTTCCCACAAAGATTTTACAAGTGGTTCTTAAAAAAATAAGGCCAAACGCCGGTCATCCTCCACTGGTTAACCCCTGCTGCTGGCGCTGCTCTCCTGGGAGCCAGGCAGCCAGCAGGAAGTAGGAACAGGCTGCCAATCAGAGGTGAGCCATACAAATCCCACATTCTGGTTACTGTGTTTAAAGACAAAGCACTAAATACTTTATTTTAATTCAATCCAGATTATTTTAACTTTGGTTTGTCAAAGTAAGAAAATGACACATGCATTTAAAAATGTTTTTTGTTACAAAACCACTGCAAATATTAAAGAAGAGAATGAGGAGGGATACCTACAGAAACAGGAGCTTGCGTGACTGACTTGGATTGAATTTATACATCACACTAGAGACTTTCATCTCAAGGTTCCCTGCCGACAACACTGCTGAAATGCAGCCACCTCTGGGGTGCATAGCAAACAGCGTGGAAATTTTGACAAACCACAAATCGCGACTGTTCTGAAAACGACCCAAGGATCTGTAGTGTCTGCGCAAAGACCCAGAGGGCAGCAGCTTGCTTTTTAATGACTCACTGGAGTGGCCCAAAAAAGAACAGGAGTACTTGTGGCACCTTAGAGACTAACAAATTTATTTGAGCATAAGCTCATCGTTTCCCATTTTCCCCAGCAGGCTGTCAACTCATGTACTGTCGGGGCCAGTCCCTCAGCTGGAGTAAATTGACCCAGCTCCTTGAAGCCAATGGAGTGACAGTGATTTATACCAGCTGGGGATCTGGCTTTAACTCTCTGCAAAGGCAGTTCCCAAATTTCTGTCCGTGCAGTACTGGTGGTCTGTGGCGCACTTGCTGGTTACATGGCTCTGATTTCCAGCTGCTCGATGGCACTGCAAGTCAACTAAAATACCCCCAAGGCATGATGGTCAGAGGTGCTGATAGCTAGCAGCTCCCACAACTTCAGTTGAAGGGGTGGGTACTCAGCACCCTAAGTCAGCTCCTAAATGCTTCCCTAACATTCATTTTCAATGCAGGTAATTGCTGCAGTGTCCCTGTGCCAACTCAGTGATGAAGAACGGGGGGAGGCAGGACCGCAGGTGATCATGAATGGGAGAGGCGGTGCGGGCAACGGCACATGGGAAGGAAGAGGGCCCATGAGACCAGCTATCTATTACAACATGGTCCACCCTGTGAAAATATGAGCGCCCCTGCGCTACAGCACTCTGGGATGCGGTTTGTATGAAGGATTGTCTCCAACGGAAAGCTGTGCAATAAAGCCATCTCATTGCCTCTTTCTAAAAGTACGCCAGTACTGGCCCCGAATGTGGCAGCGACACTCTGGTCGCCATTGGCACCATTACGAGAGTATTTATTTCCAAGAGCGCTTGGCAGCCTTGTGTTCTCACGTCTCATGCCACTGATGCTGCGTAGACCTGTCTATGGGCCAGTATACATCCGCTGATGTAGAAATTAGGCTCTGAGCTATTTGTATTGTTTTAAGAGCTAAAATAAACGTTCTCTGAGATTCAGATGTGTCGACATTTGATAACCCTGTTAATTTCATTCGAGACGGAGTCAAAGTCTGGGGGACGAACTGATGTATTTTTTCCCTCCCGTTCTGAGCCAGTTTTAACAATGTTTAAGCTTGGAGAAAAAATGAATCAGTGACTTACAGATCCACGTGCAATGGAGGTTCGTGGAGAGGGGGCATCAGAAAGGAAGTGGGATTATTGTTTATATTACCAGAGTGCCCAGGACCCCTGGTAACGAACCAGGACCCCACTGTGCCCGGCACTGTATAACTACAGAAGAAAACACAGACCCATGTGTACCCAAGGATGGAGACAGCTCTGTTAACAGAGTCCCCTCCTGAGCACCCCAAGGCTAGCACAGCCAATCCAAACTGGGCACAGAGCATCGCACACGGATCACATCTAGACAGAGCCACAGCTGCTCACCCAGACGCACCAGGCAGCAGACTGATACGTTGGCAGAGCAGTTGTGTAGCGTACAGCAAAGAGGGAAAACTTCAAAGCAGCAGCCAGGACCAGCATGGAGAAATAGCTGAAAAGAATAGCTCAGCCCTTTGCGAAGGCAGGGAACCCCCAATCCCTCCAGCCCAGAGAGAGCCTCAGGTCTGCTGTGGTCTCCAGGGAACTTACCGCTGCAAGTCCAACCCAGGCTGAGGAGCAGGAGGAGAGGAGTTGGCTCCATTGCTGTGGCTACAGGGAAGTGTTTTCGCTCCAGCTAATCTCTTCTCTGACAGGGATCTGCAGGGGCAGCTGTTTCTTAAAAAACACCAATCAGCTGGATGGACTCTGCCTGGGGCTGATCTGTTTCTGCCTAGAAGTCCCATCCTCACGCACCTCTTAAAGACTTAGGTAGGAACCGCCCCCTGATAGTAAGCACCATCCGTCATGACCCTGCTGGTCAGCTGGGAATTTCCAGTGGGGAATTTTAGCCTTAATTTTAGTAAAAATGGCTTTAACCCCTAAATACCTGGCTCCACAGGCTAAGGATCCTGTTCTGCACAGACACCCCCAAAATCACAACCGCCTCCTACAAGGGACACAAATGCGAACCTGCCTGGGTTGGACAGGGGAATTACAGGACACGGGAAGATGCCTTGTGTCTCCCAAATAAGCACCTAGACCCTATAAACATCTCCATACAAACCCCGTCCACGCACTGAACCCCCTATGTGACACCCACTCCTCCCACAACTATGTTATTCCCCTCCACATTAGATACACGTCTATGCATTTACTCAGTGTTTCACCCCACTCCCTAACACACCGTCCTATATGCTCTCTTCCACCCCCTCCTGCCACAGACATTTACACCCCTGCGTACAGAGACATGGGCGTACACTGAGGGGATGAAAATCCTGGCCATGCAGTGGACTGGGCCCAGTGCTGGGAGTCAGGAGACCTAGGGCCTATGCCCTGCTTTGCCAGTGACCGCAGGCGAGTCACGTCCCCTCACTGTGCCTCAGTTTCTCCATCTGTAAAATGGGGACAATGGTAAAGCTCTTTGAAATCTATAGATGAAAAGCCCTCAGAATTATTAATAAATTCTCTGATATGAAATGCTCGTGTGTCCAAAAAGCAGACAGTCCCCTTTCCCCCACCTACCTCAATTTCACAAGAGCACTGGGATCCTCAAGACTTCAGTGACGCTGAGGTGTACCTATAATCAATAACCAGACATTTATTCGCAAAAAGAAAAGGAGTACTTGTGGCACCTTAGAGACTAACCAATTTATTTGAGCATAAGCTTTCGTGAGCTACAGCTCACTTCATCGGATGCTGTAGCTCACGAAAGCTTATGCTCAAATAAATTGGTTAGTCTCTAAGGTGCCACAAGTACTCCTTTTCTTTTTGCGAATACAGACTAACACGGCTGTTACTCTGAAACCAGACATTTATTGAAACCCAGCCACCCAAAGAGCCATGGGCGCTCATAAACGGGTTACAGACGGTACACCCAGGAATTGCTTTGCCCAGCCCTGAAATGCAGATACCTCTGGGGAAGAATACATCAGTACTGCATAAACCAGTTATGGACAGACTGTAGAGAACACGTCCAGCTCATTACAAATCAATGGGATAAGGGGTGAGCCCTTAAAACAAGGGACAGCAGGTCACCCGTAAGCTCCTTCTGCAGGAGGTGTTTGGGGAGGCAGGATGTAGGAATTCAGCCCAAGACCCTGGGGGATGAAACCCCTTTGTCTCAGTATCTGGAAGCCATGTTCACGGTTGCTCCCAGTTCTGAGCCCAGGTGATGTGTCTGGGGAAGAGATCCTCCAAGGACTCAGAAGCGCCCCCGTTGTTCCAGGAGTGCCAGGGGACAGCAGGAAACAGACTGGTTGCTTTTCCGGTTTTCAATCAATTCTCAGCAACATAAGAAAGGGAGACCCAGAATCTCCCCCAGCCAATCCTATCCCCGCAGTAAAGAGATGGAAGGGAGAGCCCAGGGATGGAAGCCTGGCTCCACTGAAGTCAATAGGGGTTTTGCCATGGCCTTCAGTGAGGATAGAATTTCTCACCAAGTGAGGAGGACCAGGTGAAAGGAGTGAAATCGGGGGGCTTCAGAGAACGGGTATTAGCCAGGAAGGGAAGGAGAGCCAGATATGCCTAGGAGGAAGCACAAGGCCACGTGTTAACTCTTTGCAAGAGAGCGTGCATTTTAAGTGGCACTCAAAAAGCATCTGCCAGTAACAAGCTGGGGTTTGAGTCCTGTGGCTCAGCAAGGGTTAAAGCAGCAAGGCAAAGAGCAGTTCAGTCAGTGGGAGTTTACACAGCTACCCTCCCTATGTTCTCCAGAGTTAACTTGTACCAGCTTGTCCCAGACCCTGGGAAGAATGTGATCTGCAAAGTCTTCCAAATAAGGTCCCGGTTCCCAGCAAATGTTTCCTTGTCAGTTTCACAGAGCAGGTTCTGAGACTGCCTAGGCCCTGCAACACTGTAATTTTTTATATGAAGAAAACTGGGGGTCAGAGATAAGGTTCCACGAAAGTAAAGTAATCTGCTTGATGCAGCCTTAAATTAAGGAGCTGCTCTTGGCACCTTCAGACGGTCACACCCTCCCCCAATGCAAGCCAGCGCCTCCTGCTCCTGCTCCTGGCATCCATCTAAATCCTGACAGAGAAGCTACTAGCACAGAACAGCGGTGAGAGTCAAATTAAATAATAGTTCTTATGGGGGCTGGTCCTGCGGCTAGGGCACCAGAGTAGGAGCAAGGACACCTGAGTTCCATTCCCAGCTCTTTCACGGATGTGCTGCGTGACCGTAGGCCAATCACGTTCCCTTTCCCGTGCCTGTGTGTCCCCGTCTGTCAAATAACTAACTGGTCTTTGTGACCTACAGAAGAATTCTAAACACAGAGGAAGGATTAATATTTGTAGGGAGGCTGTACCGTCCAACTGATGCAGAAATCATCAAGCGAACCTGAAGATTCACTCCCACAGAGCAGCATTGTGAGGGACGGGCCTACAGGCCCGATTCAGAAAGATCTCTTCCTCTTAGGCTGAAAACAAGAGTCCAAAGGTCTGGTAGGTCCCATCAAGTCCGTCTCCCCGGCCAACCTGACGTTCTGTCTTTCACCATCTTTGCTCGTTCTAGTTTTAAATGGGCCCAGAACTGGAAGCAGGGGTGCTCACAAGATTCCGATGCACCTTAAAGGTCCCCCAGACCTTCTGAAGTGGGAGCTACTTTCAGCCAATCTATTGTTCCAGGGTTGCCAACTCTCATGGGTTTAATCACAAGTCTTGCAATATTTGGCTTTTTTACGTAAAACCCCAATTCCTGGAGTCATGATAGGGTCTGAACCATCATAATAAATCGTTGAGTTTCTAGATCTCAGGGTTGCGGACAAAAGCTTGAAGACGTGATCTGAGTGTGACCTAAAGGCTCAGAAACTAGAGGGCAAATAAAAATACCCTCACATTTATTTTTTAAGCCACTCTCATGGTTTTTTTGGTTCCAGACTCATGACTTTTAATATTCGCAGCCAGCGATAATGTAATCCCATTAACAACGTTTTCATTTACACCCAGGAAACGACCGCAATGCTCCAGAGTGCTCTTTATCCTGAGCCAGTGCTGCCTTTTAACCAAGGCCCTCATTGCTTGTGGTCATTGGCACTACACAAGTGTGGTGTGGGCACCCTTGGTGTGGGACTCCTTACCGCTTTGCCGGGAAGAAGAACGGAGGCCAACCAGGATTCTAATTTAGATCAAAAATTGTGTTTTTATTTGAAGATCTATGGAAGAAATAGCTCAGATCAGCATGCCAGAAGCTCAGGCCTTCCCTAAGAGCCAGCAGTTTTCATCTGTCTTTCTTCTTAACGGCAGGGACTCCCTTTTTGTTCTCCTTGTACAGCGCCGGGCACAACGGGCTTGTGTTCCTTTTCCCTTGTCGTTAATATTAATTGTGTTAAGTATCTGGTCGCCATTTATCTTTTTAGTGAAAACTGAAGCAAAATAGGCATTAAACATCTCAGCCTTCTTGATGTTGTCCATTATTAGATCTCCTTCCTTGATAAGAGGAGGACCTACACTTTCCTTTGTCTTTCTTATGCCCCTAATGTAGTTAAAGACCCTCTTCTTGTTACCTTTTATGTCCCTTGCTAGGTGTAACTCATTTTGTGCCTTAGCCTTTCTGATTTTGTTCCTACATGCTTGTGCTACGCTTTTGTACTCCTCCTTAGCAATTCGTCCATGTTTCCACTTTTTGTAGGATTCCTTTTTGATTTCCAGGTTATTAAAGAGCTCCTGATGGAGCCAGATGAGTCCTTTACTATTCTGATCTTTCCTTTGCAGCGGGATAGTTTGCTGTTGCACTTTTAATATTGTCTCTTCGAGAAACTGCCAGCTCTCCTGAACTCCTTTATCCCTTAGGTAGGGCCCATGGGAAGAAAATGTACCAATTCTGCTTTTCTGAAGTCCATTGTTTTTATTCTGCTGCTCTCACTCCTTCATAGAATCATAGAATATCAGGGTTGGAAGGGACCTCAGGAGGTCATCTAGTCCAACCCCCTACTCAAAGCAGGACCGATCCCCAATTAAATCATCCCAGCCAGGGCTTTGTCAAGCCTGACCTTAAAAACTTTTAAGGAAGGAGATTCCACCACCTCCCTAGGTAACGCATTCCAGTGCTTCACCACCCTCCTAGTGAAAAAGTTTTTCCTAATATCCAACCTAAATCTCCCACACTGCAACTTGAGAACTTCCTCTCCTGAGAATTGAGTAATCGATCATTTCATGATCGCATTCACCCAAACTGTTTCTGACCTTCAGATGAACAAACTCCTGCGTGAGAATCAAGTCTAAAATTTCTGTCCTCCAGTTCCTTCCTCCACCTTCTGAAAGAAGCAGTTATTAGAGATTTTGTGTTTTGCTCTGTTACCTTTTCCAAGAGCTGTCTGGGTGGTTAATGTCCCCCATTGCTACCAGGCTTTGGGATATTTCTGTTATTTGTTCCAGAAATGCCTCATCCATCTCTGCCCTCCTGATTTGGTGGTCTATAGTAGACCCCCCTATCACAAGATCCCCGTTTCTTTCCCCTTTGATCTTCACCCAGAGATGTGGAATGGATAGTCAAAGGAGAGCACCCTTTGCTCCAACACTCTTGGTACATGAGGTTTCTTCAAGGAGTTGCTCATGGCCAGGGGGAGATAAGGCTGAATGGGGCCTGGGTCCACTAAACGGCCAGCTCCTCAAATCTAGTTCCCTGGCAGATATCTCAGGGCCCTGCAGGGGTGTTCAGCTCACCAGCAAGCCCTTAGCGCTACAATTTGCCCTGTCCAAGCTCACGTTCATTGGAAGGGTGTTCAGAGGTTTGGGCATTAGCACGGGCTTCGGGAGACCCTGTCTGCCACAGTCTTCTTGGGTGAGTTACCTCCTCTCTCTGTGCCTCAATTCCCCCTCTGTAAAATCCCCAATCCCACAGGGGTGGTGGGAGGATAAATACATGACAGACGTAGGCTGATGAGGACCCTGTGTAGGTGAGAGAAATAGTTATTCAGTGTGATAAAAGTGCAATTCCCAGCTATGGCCACTGCGGGACTCAGAGAGCTTTCCCCACATGGCCTTCAGGATCACGCCTGTAAGATCCTAACTGGCTGTCCAGACCGTCCTTCAGGGGCCACCCGGTATTCCCCGCTCCTGCCTCCTTGCTGACCCCTGGATCGTGACTGAAATTCTACCCGCCTTCCATAATCCAACGGGAACTTGGCTCGGTTTACAGCACAGGAACTTCAAAAGAAGCCTATGGAAGCTTTTACCAAAGACGCAATTGTCTCTGGGGGAAAATCGTCTGCTTTAGACAATGGTCTTCGATCTCACGACAAACCCAGTTCTGTTTAGATGGCGCGTGGTGGTTTAACGGACCCCACCCTGAGTGTCCTCTGCCCGGGAGAGGCAGCCCATGGATCTGGCTTTGATTAGCGGTGGCACAATGCAGCTTTATCACAAAGCGCTTCCAGAAAGGAGAGCTGGGAAACAAAGAATGGTGCAGAGCAGACGGGCCAGAGATCAAAAACAGAGCCAGAGGTGTTTCCCAGCAACAACAGTGTGCTCATGTCTATCGCCCCTTCAGAGCAACTTACAGATCTGACCTGAAGGCTTGGGCGGGGTGTGCGTGTAAATCACACTGACCAAAGCTCACTTTTATCCCACTGCATGCACACTCAGGATTTGGACCAGGTTATGAGATTCCCTAAAAGCTCACAGTACCCACCCCAAAATCCTAACCGACCGTCGCAGTTAGGCAGAGGAGGAAGCTAAATCGAGTAAGAGGTTCCGGGCCTTGGTACCTGTTGTGACACGCTCTCGGGGCACCCAGAACCATAAGCCATTGCCTTACTCCTCAGCAAGAGGGAGCTTTGCTGGAGCTTGAATTGTGCGTCAGCTCCCTGCCATGCTAATCTGTCAGCCTAACCAGTGAACGCCTTGAGACTCTGCCAGTCCAACCCTTGCCTTGCAGGTAACATTCAGTTAGCACCGGTCCCAGAACCCCCTGGAAGAGCGTTCCTCTTCAGCTGTCAGTCCCTAGCACTGGACACGTTCCGAAATTATCAATGCTGTGGTCTCCAAAGAGACGGAATGCAAACCAGCCTGTTGGTTCAACTGAGGACACTCACCTGCCTTTAGTAGAGCAGCACTGAGAGGAATTTATAATAAAACAAGAATAAATCCGCTAATAAAAACAGATTTAAGTGATGCTACACAGAGATAACAGAAACAGAAAATAGTTACAAATCAAACAAGTATAACTGCAATTTCTAGCGGCGAAAGCTTAGCTCTAGCAAGCTAAGATCTTTGCCTACACATCTCTCACTTACATCTCCAGCCCAGCAGGCAGGAGGTTCTCCCATTCTTAGAATCAGAGGGTGCTGACCATTTTGTCCCCTGAGTGAGGGATGCCAAAATGGCTTTTAGCTTCTCCTTATATTTCCCCAGACTCATTGTTTTGTCCCCAGAGTCAGGATGACCCCTGGGGCCTCAGACTCTGATCCTGCTGTTTGTTTTCTAGCATGCTGGGGGCTTCTTCCTGCTGCTTTGATCACTCTGTTTACCTTATATGCAAATGTACTTTCATTGTCTTTTGTCTGTAATCAACCCATGCTGTTTTGCCCTTTGTCTGTCAGAGTGATCAAGCTGTTTACCACATGTATAAGCCACAGTCTCTGGTTTACAAAGCTGGACCCCTGCAGACCATCTAATATACATGGCTTTGTCTAGGAGAAACCTGGTTATTAGTTTTACATGGATTACTTGGTCTAAACATATTTTAGGAATATTTTGAGCACACCTACATAAAACTCTTTAGACGCTAACCATGCATACATCACCCAAGAATATCAATGACCAGAGGTCACCAACTTTCATATGATACCTTACAAGACACTCTTTGGATAAACATTATAACAGCATGTTAGGTGTAGTGAGTTTGTTTGGCCTGGTAACAATTGTAGTTACAGCCAGTAACTACAGCGGGATTCATAGGGTACACCTATGTGTCTTGTAAGTCTTACAACAGTCCCAGGAGGGAGATAATGATCATCTCCATTATCACCCCCAAAAAGGATCCTCTTCCTGACGCTGAAGAATTAAGAGGATGATGGGGAAGTTCCTGGTACCTGTTTAGCAGAAAGAAAGGACCAGGATCCTTTAGTGAATTTCTCCAAGGAAAGGAACAGCAAAGGGAAGCCTACAGCTCACGTCAAGCAGAGGTGGGAAGGTTCCAGGCCAGGGTTGGACTTAATTGACACAGATCAGAATGACAAGTCAGGGGAGGGAATATCTTTTATTGGATCCACTTCTGTTGGTGAGACAAGCTTTTGAGCTCACACCGAGCTACTGAAAAAGAGATCTGTGTACCCTTGAAAACTTGTCTTTTTCACCCACAGAACGTATTACCTCACCCACCTTGTGTCTCTAATATTCTGGGACCAACACGGCTTGACCACCACTGTATACAGATCAGAATGAACAGGGAGACTGTTACCTGTCAGCTCTGTGTTCTTGGGGAAACAGGGCACAGTACCCAGCCTGTCTGACTCACAAAAGACCTTCCCCCCCAGCCTCTGCTTGAACCAAAACCCATCAGAAGAAAGACTTACAAAAAGCAAAGAAAAGGCCGTGGGAGACACGTAAACCCCTCTGGACACGGGTGACAGGATTAAGGGAGCTCCCCTAGCCTCATTTGCATTGAAGATGGGACAGGGAGGGATCACCATTAGCGCACAGAATGGAGAACAGAGACTCCAAGGCAAGAACCGCACGGAACTCTGGGACCAGAAAAGCAGGGAAGCAGTGCATGATGGGGATCTCTGCTCCCAATGTTAATGAACCCCCGCCTGCACACACCCAGCTCAGCAGTTATCAGACCAATTCTAGTAATAAATCCATTACTGGTATCCAAAATACTGAAGCTCCCTAATTGCATTGTGAGCTCCCTCCAAGGAACACCCCCCATAGCCAGGAATGATCAGTTCCCATGGTCTAGCCTGAACAAAACAACTTTGGTATCCTCCCTTGAGCCATCAGTTTACCTATAAACAAAGCTAGTGTTCTCCCTTGAACCATTGTTCTTTCCCTACAAAAACCCCTACCCATGCTCAAGTAAGTGTATCCAACATCTGTATCAGTTCCATGGGGATGTCATCTTCTCCTGACGGATTGTGCTGGGGGCTCTGCCTGTCTCCAGCACTCCGGACCCTCAGTTACCACCACCACCTGGGACCCCCCAATGATTCAAGCTTCATGGAGTGGTGAGAACCCAGCTCTCTTTCTAGGTGTAGCCTTCTGACCCTGACTTGTGTGAGCAGTTAGAGTTTTCTAAACCTGACATAATCAAATTTAAGTTAGATTTAATGTTATAACTATTTTGTTTGGCTTCCCTATGGTTATTACCTGGCGATAAATAACTTCCATGGTTAAGCTGGTTGCTTCTCTGTCTCTCCCCCTCCCCCCGTTGGTGTTTTTTTGGCTTCCCCATTCGCTCTGCAGCAACTCTCCTCATACCTAAGCTAAAGATCCCTGCAGCACCCAAAAATCCTGGGGGTTACGCTCATCAAGTGGGTTACCACCAGAACAATTGTAACATGAAAGTGGGGATAGGGATGCGCTGCACCTGGGACATAGGAGGGTGGCAGCTTGGAAGTGCTGGTTAACCCGCTCCTCTCAGATGCGCTCAGTTAACGTGTATGTGCGTTTGTCTGATTCTGGGGCTGGAAGAACCCAGCCCTGGGGAATCTAGGTCCTGCAGGATAGCTCTATTGGGAGGGAACTTGCAGCAGGGAGAAGTAGAGCTCCGTATGAGAACACAAGTGACACAAGCAGGACATTGATAGAAGTACAGACTCCCCCACCCCGCCCCTACACACCCAGGAAGAGTAACCCTAAGACATGAGCATATCCCAAAGTAACAGGCAAATCTGGTAACAAGACTCCATTCCAGCCTAGGAAGTGGTTCCATTTAGGGCAGTGGTTCCCAACCTGCGGCCTACTTATGGCCTAATCAGCACCCAGCTGTGGCCTACGTGACATCTTCAGGGCCATACAGGCAGTGTATGTATGTATGTATGTGTATATATATATATATATATATAGTGTGGATACGGCCCACACAACACAGAGAGCGGCATATGCAACCCACAATGGTCAATAGATTGAGAACCACTGATCTAGGGGCTGACATTCCTGGGGAGCTGCGAGAGGAAAGCCATACCAACATGGAGACACTCTCCTGACCCCTGCCAAAGATGATGGTTGCATCCCACCCTGGCGAGGGTGAGGGGGCTTTGGTGGAACAATAAAGGCGGAGCCTAGGCCTGAATGACAGTGAGAGGTACCAGCTGAAACGTCTGTCAATGCATCTCACAAACAAACCAATGTGGGTTTCTCCCCTGAGTGCTCAGTTCCTGTACCTCCCAGAGTCTGGCTATAGAAAGGAGTTAAGGAACCTGGAGGTGACCTCCCCATTGCAGAGGCTAAGTGGCGGCCGTGGGATGTAGAGGAAGAACTGGTCTCGTTAGTTGAGGATACAACTCTCCAGAAGTGCTGAGGCTGCACAGATACATCGTTAAGGCAGGAAGGGAAGGTGACCCATAACAGGATGCCAGGTCCCCTTAGGTAAGCAAACAGTATTTATACACAGGACAGTAGCTGATCATGGACAAAGGAGGGGTTAGCAGATGGCGGTTTCTGTGAAGGTCAGTAACATGCGATGGGTGAAGAGGTGGGTGTCTCTTGCAATGGAGTCGGTAACATTATGAAGAATTTCTCCTGACATCCTCTCACACATATGCCACAGAGATGGTTCCTAGCCTCAGTGCTGGTGCTTGGTCTTGTGACTGCTATATATTCGCAGCTCCTGCTTCTACCTTAACAATCTGCCTCTCCAATGAGACACAGGGGGATCACTGCTGCCAACATCCCACTCAGGGGGGTCGCTTCACCCACTGTGGGACCTGGGCTATCTGGGAACTGCAGCAGCTTCAGGAAGCAACAGGCACCAGCTGGTTTGGCTCTCTATGGAGGCCTCTCCAGTTTCCCATGACAAAGGTCTATAGAAGAGGAAGACCTGGCCCCTGGATATTCTTACAGAGACTGGAGAGGTCTGTGTAGAGCCTGTGACTTCCCAGCAGAGCACTCTCTATGCAGGGGGCTGCTGGTAGATGGCGTATTCTTTTCTCCAGAAGACTGGATGATTAATGGATCTTTGACAGTTTACTTTTGTCTGATGGCAAAGGAAGTCCTAACGTAAGCTTCCTGGAATTAGATTGTGTGTGAACAGCCCCAGTCAGAATGATTAACAGCTTTTGGGGTTTTTTGGTCCCTTTAGTCCTGTGTTAGCAAATCCATTTCCCGACTCTCCACTGTTACTTCTGGGAGTTGCATGGACAGATTCCTATTTGTTTTGTTAACTACAAAGCGGTTCGGTTTGTCCACTGCCTCCCCCACAGTCTCTCTCACACAGGAAGCTGCCCGGAGCCCTTTGGAATGCCTGTCGCCCTCACCCAGGGCATATCCTCCACAGCACTGGAGATGGAGGAGGAAACTCACGCCTATAAGCTCAAGGCCATTTCTGACTGCTCTTTCCCTTGCTCAGCACATCTCAGCTTTGTCGCTGCCTTTTCTTCCTTCACGTTCCTGAGACCCAGTTTTAATTTTCAGTCTAGAGGGTCAAACCCCCGCTCCAAAAAACAACTCACCCAAGCCTCATATCGTCTCCTTCCCATTACCGTAAGCGCCTCTTCGTTAGCCTGACATCCACTTCACCCTTTTCCAGTCCATGCAAAACAGCTGCTAAGATCACCTTCCATAGAGCGCTGTGGCAGCCTCGCTGCCCCGCTTTGAATACCTCCACTGGCTCCCCTTCATATCCGAGCTGCTTGCCCTCATTTTCAAGGCCCTTCATACCTCTGCTCATCCAGTCATCAGCTCATCCCCTCTGCTTAGTGACACCAGCATAGTTCACTAGTTTGTCAGCTTTCCTCACGTCATCCATGCTACCCCTTGGGCAAGAGAAACTCTTCCTGAACTGCCATCTTCAAAACCACTCCCAAAGTCTCACTTCTACTGGGATACCTGCCTGGCCATTATTGGCTGATTTCTTACAGAGGGACAACTAGGGATCTCAATCAGCGTACATAGCAAGGGCACATATTTCAATCTCTCCTTTCTACAACCCTTCCTATGTTTCAGAGTGGTAGCTGTGTTAGTCTGTATCAGCAAAAAGAACGAGGAGTACGTGTGGCACCTTAGAGACTAAAATTTATTTGAGCATAAGCTTTTGTGGGCTAAAAACCATGCATCTGATGAAGTGGGTTTTAGCCCACAAAAGCTTATGCTCAAATTAATTTGTTAGTCTCTAAGGTGCCACAAGTCCTTCCTGTGTTTGTCATCTTAACTGCACATGGTTCAGGGAATGGGCTACCTCTTCCTCTGTGTTTGTAGCACAATGTGGCCCTGAACCCCACTGAGCACGCTTGGTGCTACTAAACTAAAAGTACCACCTTGTTTGAACAGCTGCAAGTCTTGGTTAGAGAGAGTAGTTTAACAGCTAGAAGCACACTGGGCATTTGCAATTCTCCTGATCCATGGCTTCAGGTTTCATGCACAGATGGAATTCACAAGGGAGGATGCTCAAGCTGCAACTCACTCCAGGGCATTCTTTGTTGATTACCCGCCACAAGAGCAGGAGAAACAGTCTGTAAGAGCGCAGCTCAGTGCCCCAGCTGGCCTGTGCTGCGTATGTGGAGTCCCAAAACTCCAGAGAAACCCAGCGACCTAAACCTGCAGCTCCAATTAGCTGAAATGTCAGCTTGAACACAAATCAAAATCAAGCAGGATGAAAAAAACAAACAAACACCGAACAGACGGTATTTTAAACTTCTAATCATCACTTCAGGGATGCAGAAGCTCAAATGCTTAATGGTATCTTCTCTCTGATCTGGGAATTATATTGTAGTTGAAATGAAGGATAACTGACTCCAGGAAACCTGGTACGTGAATCTCCATTCTAGGATTCCCTTAAAGGGCAGGGAGGGGAAGTTAGACGGAGCTGGAATTACCAGAAGGAACTAGGGAATTGCTAACTCCAGAATTACGGGCTGGAATCACTGCCTCTAGAACAAGGAAGGAGCAGTGGCAAAGAGATGAAGTGACTTGTCCAAGCTGTGAGTCAGTGGCAGAGCCATTAATAGGCCCCCCTCTCGACATTCATCTGTGCACTGTAGCCTGACCTCCCTTTCCCCTCTTCCATGCTAGCCCATGGGGGATGGGGTGAGAGGTCATTTAACCCTGCTGCTTGTATTGGTCCCTTTCTCCACGCCGGTATCTTAGTTCTTGATGTTATGCAATGCTGCTGGACCGTTGCCTCTTTGTTGCTTGCCCAGATGACAAAGTCTTAAACTTCCCCTCCTGTCTGCTGTACAGGAGCCCCATATTTGTCATTTCTCTTCCAGTCCAAGAGCCCTGGGTCACCCTTTGGCACAATGCTCCTTCCCAAAGCTCCCCCATGCCGAGATATTATGCAATTATGGAGTCCCTGCTACGGCCCTGTGATTCAGCGGTTGTTCAGCTAAATGCAGAGCATCACACAGAAGCAAGCAGAGTTGCTTGTGCTCTTGCAATCTAATCCAGGGGAGCAGGGGGATTAGTGATCTCCATGCCACAAAGGGTAGCGTGTGGGTATCAGGGGAGCAGAAGAGGGCACAGAGGAGAAAGAGGGAGCTTACAAGGAGGGTGACGGTCAGGAGAGAGTCAGGCACTACCGATATAGCCTCCAAGGAGCAAGAGACTCTTTGGGTTAGAACCAAGGGAGTGGCGATTAAAAAAAAAAAAAAAATTCTGTTCAAAGCTTCTTTTCTTGGAAACCGATAACACTCTTCTTCCCAACAGTCCGGAGCAGAAGGGCTCTTGCGGGAAACAAAACTCAAGACAATCCAGACGGGAAGACAGGCAAATCCACACAGTGAAGAGGTTAGATTGCAGTCTGTGATGCTCAGAAGACATTGGGGTGTTGACTGTCCCTAAGGGACTGGAATGCTGGCAGGACTGTTACTGCCTCAGCTGTGGCCAGTCTCTTTGTGAAGGTTTGCATGGAAAAGGGCTTAGCAGCAGAATAGCAAAGGGTGTTCACGATTCCCATGCAGCCCCTTAATAATGAGGAACAGCCAGACTGGGTACAAGATTAAAAGTGAAGTTGTGGGGAGCAGCATCACAAGATCCTTTGATTGGAAACCAAAACAGGGCTGAGGCTGCTCAGTACTCAGGCCCATTTGCCATTGGATGCCGTTTTCTTTTGTTGGGGTTCTCACATCCCTTTCTTTGGATTCAGGTCGTACTGCGTTTATTGCCCCCACCTTGCCCACCACCATTTTGCTTTTTATTTCCCCCAGCAACCTAAGACTTGAAAATATGACAGTGGAAACGGCCATGTGGTATCTGGTTTCAGTGGAAGCCACCTACTAGACCAGGTTATCCCAACAGATCAATCTGGGCTGAGCATCCAAACCTGTGTTTTCTAATTGCTCGGGGAACTACTTGCACAGCTGTAGGTGGGGAGATGAACGGTTATTTTAGTTTAAGTCTTCCAGACAGCCTGGGATTTCACACACATTTACTGGTAGCGACAAAACAGCTTCAATGCTGGTTTTGCAACAGACTTGTGTTCTCAGCTTAGACAGAGCTGGACCCCCCCGCTTTCCTGCCAGGATAGAATGTGTCTGTTCCTGCCATAAAACAGCCTGGTAGCGCTCACTCAGCCGCACCTCACATTCTGCCAGAAAAGGGTTTTAAGAGGCGCTGTTATGTTACTGAATCTGCTTTCTCTAAAGCAGCACAGAGTTGCCATTGTAATGGTGGTCATTTAAGGGTTTGATTTCTCCTTTAATTCTACCTCACTGAGGAACAGCACAGATATGAAAAGACTTGCTCGGAGAAAAGACAAGGGTCTGCGTAAATCCCCTCTGGAAGGAAAGACAAGGGCTGAAGTTGCAGTAAGGGCGTTAGGATTGTTAATGTTCCAGCTTCAGAACAATGAGGCTGCTGGATGTGAAACCACTCCCAGCTTTTCTTAATAAGGTTTGATTTGGGGGTGGAAAGGTGTTTCCTCTTGAGGAAACAAAGTTCACCCTCCCCAATAATTGTACGTGGTTACATTCAGGCCTGATCACACTTCCTTTTAACTTCTGTAACCATTGCCTCCCTTAAGCCCGGAGGCAGACTAACCAACCTGCCCTCCAGCATCCATCCCTGTAGCTCTTATGTCAGCCAAATAAGAGGCTAGACAACATAAGGTCCTATGTCTCTCACCCCATTGCCTCTGCCAAACTACCAGCCCTTAGGTCTCATCCTCACTACTGAATTACTTGGGAGTTAGAACTCTACCTTGAGGGGTTATATTAACAGATCTTATTGACTGGGATTTTGCAGCGAGCACGACGTCATGTTAACACAACTCCTTACAGAAGGGCTCTAACTCAAAGCAGTGTTCTAGCAAAGACAAGCCGTTCCTGTCCAGGAATGAGCAAGGATCTACTCACAAAAGGGGGCCATCTGGCAGCATATCAGCCCACCACTGAGCCACCCCTATGAAAACAGATTTTGGGTCAAGGGAAGGCAACCTGCCATTTTCAACAAGAAGGGTAAAAGGGTGGAAGCCTTTCGGTTAAGGTCAGAATTTTCACAGGAAAATAAGGAAGTCAGGTACCAAACTCCCATGAAGTCAAAGGGATTTAGGTACCCAAATACCTCATGATGTTTTGAAATCCCAGTCCAAACTCTCTGGACTGCCATTTGTGTGAAGGGGGGTTTCCCCAGTCCAATCAGATTCACGTGAAGCATCTGGTTCTCACTCTGTGGGTACTGCAAAGTAATTCCAGACGATTGGTCCAAACAAGTGCAAATAGCAGTGCATCCTGTAAAAGGTGACCTCCCTCTCCAGCCCATTAGACAACTCTAGTCATAAATCACAGATTCCATGTAAGAGCATCTGTTACATCTGTTTCTATTTCTCATGATTATATTGTTTGCAACTATTCTGGAAAAAAAAAAAATTCTTTGAAGGGATCTAAATTAAGCCTGCCTGGAAACGAACAGAATATGGGAGATTGGAAAGCTGGTTATGTCATGTGTGTTGACCACCTGGTCCCAAAAACAAGCTAGTGGTAGGTGGATCTAGTGTATGCAAAGGCAGGAATGATGGATGCTTGTATATAGATCATAGTTGACTGTCAATGAGTCCTGGTAAGCATGTGAGAATCCTTATTGAATGCAGACAAATCCAAGACAATCCACAAGTCACGCTAGTTATGGTAGGGCATTTGACCATCACAGTATTAGTGCACTGATGCCTGGGTCACGCAACACACAGGATCTGGGCTACTGTTGCTGTATCACACCCAGAGGGGTTTCTTGTAATGTGAATCCTAGTGATTAATAGTACTTCTGCACTGAGTAAGGTAGCACCTTTCATCCAAGGATAGTACAAGCACTTTCCAATTTTTATTTAAGCCTCCCTACAGTCCTGGCGACGTAGGAAATGGGTAGAAGAAAGAGCACATTCACTCAAGAGGACGGCAGCTCAGGGCAGATTTACATGCAAAAAGGTACGAATACAGTTTTAATTATTGTGATTCAAGTCTGTCTGGACACTTATTTCAGGATCAAAGCTAACCAGCCAGTTATCTAAAATAAGTATCTACACAAACTCGCTGGGAAATAATCTGTTTTAGGAAGCTCATAGAGTTCAATGGGTGCAAGTTTGTGTGTCAACCAGCCTTCGGTAAGAGCTGGGAGAAAAAGCGATCTGGAGACCAGACGTCAGGAGACTAATCCGTAGGGCATACCTCACCCACGGCTCGAGAGACGTTTAGGATCCTTGCAAAGATTCCCTTCAAGCATCACAGGCACAGACTTGCAAAGGCCATCTCGTTGCACATGGTTTAGGAGAAGAGTGAGATCGCAAAGAGGATTTTACTGCAACAGGAAAGTAGCAGTTTAATAAATAACCCATCAGTGGGAAAGATCAGCCAGTTCTAAACACAATTGAAATAAACTAAATACATTTCATCATAAGCTAAGAACACAAATCAACGTCACAAAGAGCAAACTCCATTAATTTAAAAAGAGGGGCATTGCTGCCATTCTTCATTAAAACTTGCAGCCTTTCCACATGCCTGCACCATTCAAAGACCACCAAGAACATTTGCAGCCACCCAGGTGCAGAGAAAGACAGAACGAAACAGGAGTTTGTCACTGAATTGTTTCTAATTTGCAAAACTAAAGCAGAGTGAGAAAGTGCGGGTTTTAATGCATTTTTAATCCAACAAGATCAGATTTAAACTTGAACTCCTGTATCAGCACTGGAGCTGCAGAGGAAAGGCCATCTTCACCTCAACCAGCAGGGGGCACTGAAGTGAAAGGCTTTTAGCCACAATTGAGTTTCATCGCTGCTACTCATCTGTTTTATGATACTGAGCATACAAACTTGGGGAAATAATATTGATGTTGGACAGCCAATGTTTGGCATCATGCTGCAGGGGTTTTTAAAAAAAGGTACTTTAAAAAAATATGCAGCTTTTCATATAAAGTAACAAAAATTGACCACAGTAGTTGAATGTTCTGTACAGATGTTTCCAGTTTCTACGGGGAGTGCTACAGAATTATCGGCCCTTCAGAATAATGACATTCTTCATTCAGGTCCTGTAATTCTAGCTCCTTTACGGCCTGGCCAAAATACTTCTCAGTCAAAAGGCAGAATGGTGGATCATACCCCTTCACGTACAGGGGGAATGAGTCTGTGGGCGGGGTTGGAAGACCCTCCCCAGTTTCCTGAGAAGGTAGGTGTCATTTCAAGGATTTGCAAACAAATTCCTCTGTCCGCTTCACTACTGATAATTAGTGGAATCTCCCATGGAATGCAAATATCCCTGCCATTAAGTTGCATTCAAGCTTCCAGAGTGAATAATTCAGCAGTATTGCCACTTAGTACAATTTTCTAGTGTAGACAAGACCCAATTTAACTATACGAAAGTAGTTTTTCCTGTACAAAAAGGGAAATAATTAAACTGTACAGCACTTTTATACTAGTATAGCTGCATCCACACTAGGGCTTTTACTGGTATAACTGCATATGTGAAAAAAAAGTCACACCCTTCATGACCATAATTATACCGGTATGACTTTCAAGTGTAGTTCAAGCCTTAGAAACTAGTTTCTTCAAGGATTTGCTTGTAAACAGACAGCCTTAGCCAAGAAATATAGTTTAGTTATTTTACTTAGAGTAACATGTCATTTGGGCCTAAGATTTAGGATTATGTGGTGTTACATAATCTATTATAAAAACTGTTGTATTGAGTTTGTCAGAATAGATTTTGGAGGAATTTAAGTGCTTTGCAGCCGTGCTGGAAATGCCAAACATCACAACATTGTGCTACTAAGGACCAAGAAGTGAAACTAACCAGACTAGTTTCCCTATCCAAGCAGGGTGAAGGACCAATAGAAAGCCACAGGCAGCATCAGGGGTGAAAAGGAAATTAGATTCAGAACATGTCAGTTTTAATAAGCTAAGGTATTAAATAAAGGGAAGGATTTTTTTAAAAAATATATATAATTTATAATATATTATATATTAAGTTTACAGTCTATTTTGTGGTGTTTCAGTTATATTTTACCTTGCAGTTCTGATTGCCTCAGTGTGACCAGGGTAATTGTATTTATTACTTTCATGGCTGGGGGGAAGGAGAAAAGCACATCAGCCAATTTTAATACAAAACGTAAGAGTAAGAATTGGCAGTTTTACTTTGTTGTACTCACAAAATGGCTTTTAAAAAAACCACAAAACACAAAAACCACACACAAAAAACAACCCTGTAGTAGGTATACTATTCTACAGAGCAAGGATTTTTGGACGGGGAAAAGGAATTTAAACGTGATTTCCTTTAGGATCTGGTTTTGCTGTGCATGGACAATACCAGATGTTCCTGATAACGATCAAGGACAAGCCTTGAGAAAACTGGAGCTACTGTGTTCAGTGACGCTTTCTGCTAACTTATTCCCTAACCCTGCAATCGGATCCATGCAGGCAAACTCTTGCACTCACATACTGTTCCCCTGAAGTTCCCTGGCCTTTGCAGAAGCATAAGACGATGGATCCAACTACAGGATTGGGGCCTTGGGTGATAAAGATTGTTTCTAAATTGTTAAATCATGAATTATATTTGTTTTAATTAATATTACCGTTTCTTATAACTGGCTGACTCAGGGGACTGGGTGAATGGATATTAGGTCAATAGTTCAAACTCTATCTAGGGGAACAGTGAGCTGTTACTACCCATCAGCTATTCAATAGCCTACATGAAATTCATTTTGTAGATCTCAGTCCACTTCCTGCTGGACGGCTGTCCACATCACAAAAACTGCTGACAACATTGACATTAACTGGTCCCACATTGGTAGCCTCACAAGAGGCTATAAATTGAATGAGCCCTGGAGCCTGAACTCCCCACATTCCCCAAAGCAGTCCCTCCAGGACAGGTTGAGGTATACTAGCAGGGCGGAATGAGGAAGCTTGCAGTGCTGGTCCCCGTACCGTACCTGTTGTGTGGTTAGAGGACTTCAGTCGCTAGGGCTGTCCATCTGGCATCTCACCAGCTCTAAAATTCATTTAGAAGCCAACGGCATTCCTGAGCCTTGCTGCAAGTGGGTATTTGTGACACTAACATTCTAGGAGCTCATCTATGCAGCTGTGCTCAGTCAGGTTAGCTGTGATTTCCTGTTCCCAATGAATTGAGAGGTTAAGATACCTACCACAAATCTGTGCCAGCAGGAAACTGACCCAAAGCACAACCACAGGACAGAAGACTTTCCCAATAACAAGAGAGAGCTACTGAAATCACATCTGCTCTAGTCCAAGCCTTGACTATTTCCAGTGGATGAATCCACAGCTCCCTTAACTAGTTCTACTGCTTGTGTGTCAATTGGCTTACAGCTTCTCCTAATATTTTACTTATACTTTCCCTGTAACTGCTCAAGCCTATTACTTCGGATTCTGATTCCACACACTGATAAGAATAATTAATTTCTCTCCTCTCTGAATGCCCCTTTACGTATTTGTAAATAGCTAAGCATCCCTGACACACCAAACATGCACGTCTCTTAACTTTTCCCACATCAGGTTTTGAGCCTTTGCTTTACTCTGCTGCTCTAATTCTAAGCAGAGCTCAACCCTACAGCTGAGGTCACTAAGACATTTTTCAGCAAGATGGCTGTCCCCTGCAGGAGGTTCAGAAATGCCAAGTGGAATTCAAATCTATATATTCAGTTATAATGTAAATTTTGTGCTGCAGCCTTTCAGACTGATGGACTGAGCAGAATGACTGCAGCCCCATATGAGCTGTAACTCCCAGAGAGCCATCATCAGGTGTTTCCTATATCAGATAGCAGCAGTTTGGGGGAAGGAATATGCTTTATAAAAGTGCGTAACATGAATTAAGCCATTTCTCCGAACTCTCTGAGAAGCGTGTTTCCTAATGTTCCAGTTCCACGAAAGAATTTTTGAACCACTCAATCCACTTCCAGAAGACGGAAGCGCAGACAAAATGCTACATTTAAGTAACTGTGTAGTTGTTCCAAAACAAGAAATCTGTAACTCACGACTGCCTTTTCACCACCCAGTCACTCACTCCCAAGTGAGCTAAGGGCAGTGACAGCTGTACCTTTACTTCCTGCCTTTGTCACCTCTTTCAGAACATTACTGAAATAGAATTTCTTTTTGGTCTGAATTTATCACATGGGCTGGAATTGGCAAATTCATCAAATCCTCAAGAAGTAAAGATCTACTCAGCTGGAGACTGACTGGTCTATTCTACACATACATCGCTCTGTATTTAGTGTATCAGACCATCTTGTACTCTCAGCATGAGCTGGGGATGGAGGCTTGGACTGTGATTTCTATGCTCCCCCAGTCCTCAGCCTGAAGTAGGCTAGCCCATCAAGCAGAATGGGCCAGAGGCTAGTACTGATTATATTGGGGGAAGGGACATGTAACTGAAGCCTTGGTTTTCTCTCGCTGTCAGATCATTTAGTTTATATTAAAGAGCAGGGAAAGAATTCTGGCTCCTCACTCTCATTGGCAAGGTGAATATATGGCAGGCGACACTGTGAAGTTCACCATTCACATACAAAAGCAGGTTTTCCTTAAGAACTATCCCTTCACATGGTGCAGTCGAACTTCTTCCTTCACCACCAGATGGTACAATCTCATTTTTTGCACCAGCTGGATGTATTTGGCTTTGAAGGACAGTTTTTCCCTCCCTCATTAGCTGTTAGTGGTACAGTCCATTACCTCCCCTGACTCTCACCCCAACTCCAGTTGGTACAGTCCATCCTTGGCTTGGAGTTGAAAAGCAAGAGATTCAAGTTCTCCCCTCATACACTACTGTCCTCCAGCAGGGGCTCCTTGCCATCTGATCCTCCAGACTGTGGGCTGTGGGTGTGGGTCTGGGCTCCATTGCTGTGTTTCTTATGGCTGCCCGATCTCAATGCAAGATTGTGTTCCGGAATGAACAAGGCCACTAGGAGCGACAGCAGGACCGAGCATGCTCCAAAGAGGAAAGGGGGCCCCGGGATAATGCTACTCTGTAAAGCAAAGTACAGGAATGATTAATGCAGTGAAGTGGGAAGACAGTCAAAGCTAGTGATGAAACTGGATAGGATACCTCATCAGTAGGGTTGACCATGACCTTCGTGGCCTTTCCCATGGTTTCCACTTCAGCCATTTCATTCAATTCCACATGGAACAGGTAAAAGACGAAGCCATAGAGAGCTGGCCCCAGCCCATTACAGAGTCCCCGAATTCCAGTGATCATCCCCTGAACCACACCTGAGAGAAAAAGTAAAGATCGGGAAGTCATAAGCCTCCCGCTTTCTAAAGGAGAGGCAAGACATCTGTGCTGCACAAGAACAGGATTAAGTCCACATCCAGAACAAATGTAAACCAATGACTGTCTTGACAGATCTCAGCTCCTAGATAGCTGTACCTCCCTACACACACATTAACAGTGAGCTTGCCATTTCCCAGAGCATGGGCACAGGCAAGTCATGCCACAACTTACTGATGAACACAGGAGGTTGAATTAGAGGCAATCTAACCTCAGGATTCAGGGAACAAACTCAAGGTAGGTGGATGGTCAAGTAGGAACTTCCTCCCTATCTCAAATGAGTAGTAGTTCAATGTTGCACAAAAGCACTATGGGGTGTTTTATGAGACCCTTCCTCAAGGATCAGGTATTGTTAAAAAGGCAGATACCAGTCTTGATAGGCTGATGGTGTAAATTAGTTCCTAGAAACTAGTACACCTAATAAACTAGATTCTCAATCCTATATTCTTTTGTGCATACAGGTACCCATTAAGAGTACTCGGGCTGTACACACCAGAGAATTAACATGGAGGGTGGTTGGCATACAGCTTTGAAGCCATACAGAGATGCTGCACAGTGTGTCCAGATTTTCACTGGATTTCAAAAGGTTAAAGAAATACCTATCCTCCCTACAGTATCAGTAGCGCTCTCTCCCTACCCATGTAAAAGTAGTAGAAAACTTGTCAGGATAACTGCTGGATGAATTTTAATCAAGTGTGACGTACCCTGCTGGTCTGGATCTGCGTTCCTGGACACCATGGCACTGATGGCTGGGAAAGTGATACTGGACATGGCAGCCACAGCTCCTGCTGCCCACATCATCCTACAAGAGAAAGAGAAATCAGCCCATTAAATGCAGTTTAACCTTTTTTCATTTGCGGATCTCTAAAAAATTTCAAATGGAGGTGCAATGCCTTTTGGAAATCTTAGACAAGTCTGCAGACCCCCCAGGGGCCTGTGGACCACAGGCTGAAAACCACCGCATAAAGCAGAAAGGAGGAGAGTTTTCCATACAAAAAAAAGAGTACTGCAAACTAAGGCTGGAAGAGCAGACAAACATCTCCCTCTGGTGGCCAAATGGAGAACACTGCACAACTGCACTGGGCACAAGCAACTGGCTAAAGAGGGGAGGGATGAGAAATGTGTCAATTGTTTATTTAATAATGCAGACCCACTCTTACCAAGGCTGCGATCCAAAGCCGTACCAGGCAAGCTGTAGAATCTGGAAGCCTAAGCCCAAGAGGATGGTATTTTTATTTCCTATTGAACGCATGAGAATCCCCAGCACTACTGTCTGAGAAGAGAAATGAGATTATGTTATCAAACTACAGTGGGGAGAAAGGAAGCAACTACACTGGACAAGAAAGTGACGAAGAAAGAGGAGGCAACTCTCCTCACTGTCAGGTTTGTCAGGCCCTGGGCTGTCCTGCAGCTAGTAACATGCATTGATAAGGCTTCACAAAAGAATTCTGACAGTTGCCAATCCAATCCTCAACGTCACAAATTTTGGTGTATTCTCATAATCGAGGGGTTTGAGAGTAGTACCCAGAGAATGGGTTCTCACCTGAGCCAATATGGAGAGAATTCCAACCACACCAATAAAGGCTGCCACAGTCTCTGAGGAAAATCCAATGACCTGCAAAGACATCAGAAGGGACACGATTTCAGGCAAAGGGCTTCGTGTTGTGCCAGAGAAAAGCCACGCCATGAGAGCTATCTCTAGTGCTTACTGATACTACTTGTCAGTAGCATGAGCATTACACAACTTCACCCTCTACCGCCTCACGGGAAAGAGAGCATTAAAGCCTCCCCAGTGACAAGATGGAAGATGTTTCCATGGGCTAACGAGGTAACTAAGTGAGTGGATACGCTGTCCCAACTGCCTGAAGAAGACAAGGTGGGGTAAGCACCGAGTCCAGCGCAGGTAGCTAGTGATTAGCCTGGGGACTGCATTCGCAAGGCACAGAAGGGCTGCACAGTTAACCAGCATTCATGGGGATCCTCCATTTTCAATCAGGTTACTGGTACTGTTTCACCCTCATTAAGAAATAGCTTCTGGTCAGCAGTGGCAAACCAGGGCTGCTGGTGTGCCACCAAGCTGCCAATTCCCCCAGCCCAGGATCACTGGGCAGAAGCTGCCGCCCCATACTGCATAGTCAGGAAGGAAATAAAACAAACGCATGAGACTACAACACGCACTACAAACCTTTGATTTCCAAACCTGTATCCTAGTCTAACCCCAATG